>NW_026895895.1:520000-1035303 GCF_033153095.1 Gastrolobium bilobum | reverse complement strand
TATAACAATTCCAGATGAATTGTTGATTAGAGAATCGGAAGATCCGCTGTCGGATATAGTTAATTTTGTTTATCCGAATCTCTTGGATAATATTTTGGATCAGACCTTCTTTAAAGAACGTGCTATTCTAACTCCTAAATTGTTCGATGTTGCTATGCTAAACGAGCACCTAATGTGTATGATTCCTGGTGAAGAAAGGACTTTTTTGAGTTCGGATAAAATTCTTAAGCAAGGTGGGACTTCCTCTGTTGAGGATGATGAAATCACCCCTGAGATCTTAAATACATTATCATGCTCAGGGATTCCTGATAATAAATTAATCTTGAAAGTTAAAGTTCCAGTAATGCTATTAAGAAATATTGATCAGTCGAGAGGTTTATGCAATGGCACGAGATTGCTTATTACAAAATTAGGGAATCATGTTGTTGAGGCAATTGTACTTACAGGAAGCAATATAGGGGAAACTGTGTTAATCCCTAGAATGACGATGAGCTCATCGAGTCATACATTTCCTGTAAATTTCCAAAGAAGATAATTCTCCCTGATTGTATCGTTTGCCATGACTATCAACAAGAGTCAAGGACAATCACTTTCACATGTTGCAATTTATCTCCCTAAGCCTGTCTTCACTCATGGGCAATTATATGTGGCACTGTCTAGAGTAAAGAGTAAGCATGGATTGAAGATATTGATACTTGATGAAAATGGCTGCGTTACGAATAGTACCCTTAATATAGTTTACAAGGAAGTATTTCAAAGACTGCTATAGTATATTGGGTTCTTTCTTCAAAGATATAACTTCGTTGTATGGTACAGGTAAAGACAAAAAAATGACTGTTTATTCGCGTTTCTTTTCCTTATCTATCTTCAAAGATATGACCTTTATTATCCTATTTTCTTTCCTATTTTTAAAGTAACAATGAATGACTGTTTTGTTATTTAAAAAAATGACTGTTTCGGACCTTTGAAATACTGACAAAATGAGTTCGGCCCGGAGGGCCGACCCACCACGCCAAACAAACCAAATTTTTTTCCCGTGCATCGGCACAGGTAATTCACTAGTATATATATATATATGAGGAATGATATTGTAACAACCAAGTTTGTTACTACCATGTTACTACCAATTAATCTCACCGTTAGATCGATTGTGTGGATCCAACGATTATATTTATTTTTATCTTTGTATGGTCATGATTTCTCAAATTTAATACTTTATATTTATTTTCACCTTTGTATGGTTATGATTTTCCATATTTAATGCTTTCACTTTAAATATGGGAAATCATAACCATACAAAGATAGAAATAAATATAACCGATGGATCAACATAATCGATCTAACGGTGAAACTTATTGGTAGTAACACAACTTAGTTGTTACAGTATCATTTCTATATATATATATATATATATATATATATATATATATATATATATATATATATATATATATATATATATATATATATATGGGATAATTATATTTATATTTTTTTGCTCACAAACTCTTACGATCAAATCTTAATCGTTGATTTTTATCATTCTGATAGTTATAATTTATTAGATCACACTTATTATTTAATTATTAATTATTAATAAATTATAATCGTCAGATTGACAGAAATTAACGGTTAAGATTTGAATATAAGAATTTGTAAACTAACAAAATTATAAATATAACATTTTCCATGTATATATATAGATAGATAGATAAAGATTAATTGTTAATTCAAATTAGAGATAATTTTATTTCTTGCATACATAAAATAATGGATGAGTTCTATGAGAGAAAAAGAAGAAAAAAAGAAATAATGGGATCCATCTATTTTTATATATGTGTAAAAGATAAATTTATCTTTTATATATATATATATATATATATATATATATATATATATATATATATATATATATATATATATATATGGTACAAATATTTATCTTATATTTATAGAAAAAATATTAATCATATATATATATATATATATATATAAACATATCCTACATTTATATAAAAAATTCTCATTTGTAAAAAATAATTTTTTTATTTGTTACAGATATGGATAATTCTAATACGAAAGCAAAATGGTACATGAATGACAAAATATATAAAAAATAAAGGGGTTTGATTTTCTCATGTTGAATGAGAATTCAATTCTCATGTTGTAGAGATAAAAAGCATGTGGGACCCATGTGTTAGAAAAAATTATATGTAGGACCCATGTCAGCACGAAAATCGAAGGATGTGTAGAAAAATTTGAATTCTCATGTTGAATGAGAATTATAAAACCCAAAAATAAATGCATGTCGTTTTATCAATAGTTTTTTGTTCTTTTTTACTTTATCACGTATTATGGCTGGTTTTGTGAGAAACCACGAGGGGGGAAAAACACTAGGATGAATGGGTTTTTATGGCTGTGTATTTAAGGGAATAAATGAGATAATTTTATCTTTTATACCCATGTAAAAATATATAGAGCTCATGTGAATAGAAGCGAGAGAAAGGAAAATATGAATTTCATATATATATATATATAGAAAAAAATATTTCTCCGACAACTTGAGATAAGTTTACCTCTCCGGTTACCCCAAAACTACGTCGTTTTATTTATTTATTTTTTTATATTAATTGATTCACCTTTGAATGATTATGATTTTATTTTCTCTCTCTTCCTTTATCACCATTGATATATCTTTGTACAGTTATGATTTAGTTTTCGAAGATAAAATTATCTCAAGCAGCTTGAGAAATATAAACTCATATATATATATATATATATATGTATGGGATATATACACACACACACACACATATATATATATATAATCAGATAGAAAGCTGATATGTCAATACTTAGATGATGTGTCATTATTTGTATTAGTCAAGTTAGTTAGTCGGTTAACTACTTTTGTATATATACCTGATGTACTGTTAATCAAAGTAACTAGTTCTAATACAAATAATGACACATCATCTAAGTATTGACACATCAGCTTTCTATCTGATTACAATATATAGGATTATGATCATTTTACACGGTATAAGATTAATAAGTCTTACACCACATCTCAACCGTTGATTTTCGTTCATCTAATGGTTATATTTAGGAAGTTATATGAATTAATTAATATTAATTAATCATTAATTATACTACAAATACCAACAGATGATTTCCGTCCATCAACGATTAAGATGCGATGTAAGACTTTTTAGTCTTACACTAGTGTAAAAAGAACCTGTCCCATACATATAAAATAAATTTATTTCCGATAACATAAAAATATTAAATTTGTGTATTTCATTATTGTTTTAAGAAAACTTAATCATAATACACATTTATGACTAAAGCTTAAGTTTTGGGGCTGAAGAAAGGTCAGGCCCGTTCAAAATATGGCCACTCAGGGCTATGTACTACTAAATCCGCATGCGTTAATGGTTAGAATCTGTGTCTTTGGAAACAAAAAGATAAACGTCTTGAATTCGGTGCTCCTCTTTTCTTTTTTAGAAAATCTTTTATTTCATTTAAACCCACATCTTCAATTTTATCTTCTTCTGAATCCCAATATTTTATTCTTTTAGCATAGAGGTATGTATTTAAGATTTGTTAGCGGGGAGGATTATTTTCATGTTATTTGAGAAAAAAATTTCTCTAATACATTCATAAATTAGAAAAGAAAGGAGAAAGAAAAAAATATAAAGTGAACTTCATCATACGAGATAAAAAATTTTTTTATATAATATGAGAATAATATTTTTCTTATATTTTAGAGTGTTAAAATTAAAAAATTAAATAAAACACCACCCGTGAAAAGATCCAATAATTGTCATGCTCGTTTATATTCGTACTATTGAGTATTGGCGAAGTCAAATCTTCATTTTCAACCATATAATTATAGGATTTTATAAAAGTTATGTCGTAGAAAAAGTTAACTTGTCATGTTATAGAGATTTATTTTTCGTGCCTTAATTTTTTTTTTGCTTCAAAAAATGCAGGTCTCACAAAATGTTGTATCTGTAAGAAACTCTATTTTGTCATGTTACATGATGGATGCAAATCCCATAATTATATGGTATATTTGACTGCGGGCACCCGTCATGTCAACAAGAAAAAAGTTTATTTGTGACAAAAATTTTCGTTGCAAATTTTGTCACAAATGACAATTCTCGACACAAATAATCAAATTTCGTTACAAATAAATTTGCGACTCAGGAATTTGTGACGAAATTTCATATGTAGTGACGAAATTTGCGACGCTAATAAAAATTTGTCTTGTAGTTACTCGGCAATTAGACCCTAAGAACACAAATTAATTTATAAGAATTTTAAATACTTTTAATATAAGTCTAAACTATATAGATTATCATTTTAAATAATCGTAATTTTGAGTAGATATTATAAATTGATCATCATAGATCAGAAAAGCTATTTATCAAAAATATTAGAACCGTGCACATTACCGTGCACATTTCGTAATCAAAACATATTAAAATAAGAGTTTAGTGTTTCTTCTCAATAGGAAATAAAATTATTTTTTATAAATTAAAATTATGTTGTTTTGAAAATTTAGAGAAAAAAATAAAAAAATATTTTTTAAAAATTCATATTAGGAAAAAGAAGTAAAATTTCCAAATATCCAACATCAATACTGTAATATATAGAAAAAGGTAACTTGACATAAAAAATAAAAAGGAAACTGAATCCGAGAGAAATACCAAAATACGAAAAAAGCAACAGATTAAAATTATAAAGGGAAAGTAACAAACAAGCTCCTTCTCGAGCCTTGATAGAGCTTTTTACCCCTTCAACTTGGAAGCAAAAGTAACAAGACCCTACACAACAGGTACACTTGGAAGCACACAACAACCAAACAACAAAAGCAAAACTCTCTTAACAACTTATTATCCACTCATTCTCATTTCCAAAAGACACAGTTTATATATGTCTCTCTCCCTTTATATATATATAGGAGTTGAGTTGTTAATTAATTAGTTGACACTCCTGCAATTCTTTCTAATCTCTCCGTTGGAGCCAGTGAGGGGGCTGATATCTCCCATCTTGATCATGGCAGTGGCGAAATCAGAGGAAAAGGAGGTGGGGTTGGTGCTGTAGTCGCTCACTATGGAGTCGGTGGAGCCGCCATTGAAGAGTTGCTGGTCAGAGTGGAGGAGCCCTTTTTTCTCAACGAGGTTCTTGAAGTAATGGTGGTCGAATGATGTTGGTGTCTCCAGATCAAGGGGTGCCAGGTTATTGTCCCCTGACCCTGTCGACCTGGGACAACTAGATTGCCTCATGCGTGCAAAGGACCCATCTATGTTTGTTTCATTGTATATGCGGCCTCTAAAAGTGGTGCATCTTGCCTGTCCAATTGTATGACCACCTACCATTGGAGTGTAATTTGGGAAACAATCAATTAATGAAATTAAAATCAACATATGTTGTTGCTATAAAAGTTATTTATGTAAGTACAAGGTTGCTACATTAATTTTATCTAGAATGTGGGACTATAAAGTCAATGTTACATACCAGACAATGCCACCAAGTCGTTGGTGGAAAGTCCAAGAGCACTGAATCTCGAGATGAGTTGGTTGAGGTTTGAAGTGGGTGCTGGGATGCCGTTGTTAGCAGCGGATAAGCTAGCTGTCCTAGCGTCTCTTCTTCCAAGTTTCACATCCCAACTTGGGCCTCCAAGCTTATGAAATTCCACAAAAATATTCAGTTACTTAGTACTTGATTATATATGGATCAGGATCATTTTACACCAGGGTAAGTTATACTCTTAATCTTATTCTTTGATCCCACTTACTAATTTTTTAGTAATGTTAGCCATTGAATACAAGTGGATCAATGGTCAAGTTTGGGTGTAAGACTTCTAACTCTTACACGGGTAAGAATATCCTGCCCTATAGAAGTCTTACATCCAAACATGACTATTGATCCACTTGTATTCAACGGCTTACATTACTAAAAAATTAAAGTCCTCAGATATAAGTAGGATCAAAAGACAAGATTAAGAGTGTAACTTACACTGGTGTGTAAAATGATCCTGACCCTATATATATATATATATATATATATAGAGAGAGAGAGAGAGAGAGAGGGGTAGGATCCTTTGACACCAGTATCATATTTGAAGTTTGACACCTCATTTTAAAGTCTGATTTGTAAGCATGTGACACCATTGATCTTTTTGTATCTAACGATAGTTCAGATGAGATGTCAAATTTCAAATTTGACACTGACGTCAAAGGATCCTACCTCAAATATATATATATATATATATATGATGTGATGGGATTTTGGACATTTAATTGCTTACGATATTAACAGAGTCTCTGGCAGCGATGGCAAGGATATCAGCGCAGGAGACCACACCTGGGCACACTTCTTCAACTGCTGACTTGATTGCGTCGATCACTTCGAATCCACGGGCAGAATTATTGTTGGGTTTTGCATGCTTCTCCCCTGTGAAGCTTGATGTGTCATCAAGTAGAATCGAACCATCACATCCCTGCAATTAATTTTGTTAATATGATCGTTTCTTTCTAATCAAAGTAACCAATGTACTTGAATTTACACCCATTCGGCACGATGGTGTGTTTAGGTTTACATTATAGAGGAATTGATGTTTAAAAAAGATTCTAAAGAATCAAGATTAACGAATTTGATTTTTCTTTAGAAATTTTGTTTTGAAAGTAATTTTAGTATTATAATTTTATTTGCAATTAATGTTAATCGTGTATTAAAATTTTCATACATTTCGGGACAGTTAATGATGATTGGATTTCTTACTTAACAAAGTATATAAATTGATTAAATTAACATCGTACTAATAATTTAGACATCATTGATATTCTAAATTTAGTATAAAATTTGGATGCGTAAGATACATTTTTCCTTATTATCATTTATGTCAGAAAGTGACACATTAAAGATCAAATTCATTGTTTACCAAATTCACAGAAGAAAAGTTCTAATATTTCGTAGAAGTTAAGCTCAACGATAATATATTAATATTATATCATGTACGAGATTAATGTTTTTCATGTTGCAAAAGATAAAATTATCTCTTACACATATATAAAAGTGTACGTGACTGTTATCAAAAAATAAAATAAAATGTATGGAACCCATATGAATAGAAGAAAAAGAAAAAAAATATGGATCTCACATCTTTTTATATGTGTGTAGAAGATGAAATTTATCTCCTAAAAACATTATTCTCATAATTTATATATACAATTCCATATAGTTTGTCATGAATTAGTTTACCAAAAAAAAGATCAAATTCATTGTTTACCAAATTCACAGAAGAAAAGTTCTAATATTTCGTAGAAGTTAAGCTCAACGATAATATATTAATATTATATGATGTACGAGATTAATGTTTTTCATGTTGCAAAAGATAAAATTATCTCTTACACATATATAAAAATGTAAGTAACTGTTATCAAAAAAAAAAAAAAAAAAAGTGTAAGTGACTGTTATCAAAAAATAAAATAAAATGTATGGAATCCATATGAATAGAAGAAAGAGAAAAAAAATATGGGTCCCACATCTTTTTATGTGTGTGTAGAAGATGAAATTTATCTCAGAAAAACATTATTCTCATAATTTATATATACAATTCCATATAGTTTGTCATGAATTAGTTAATTGTTTGATGTATTACGGGGGCAGAAGCAGAAGCTAGCCTGTGTGTGTGTATGTGTGTGCGTGTGTGAGAGAGAGAGAGAGAGAGAGAGCACAAAAATTACGTTAACAAAGCAATCGTGGAAGAACAAACGCAGGAGGGAAGCACCCATGCGAGCCTCCTTTGATATGGCTGATTCCACTGTGCATTTCACAGTGTCAAGGAGTTTTGGACAAGAACTGTAGTAGTGGTTAGTGGAAAGTGTTGCATTGGCACTCCCCAATGCGAGGACAAAGAGGGCCAAACCAATCATTAAGCTAGAACAAGACGAATTAGCCATAGCTAAACCCTATATAAGTACTAAGTAATTAGCTCTATCTGTGTGTTTTTTGTTTGTGCTTGAGAAGGTGTAGTTGTGATGTCTAGAGCTGTGGAAGTGCTATATATATATATATATATGTATATACACACACATATATATCCACTGCGCCATGTTTAATTTTTCAACTTCATATAATTAATCTCAAGGTGCTTTCTTTCTTACGTAGCGTAACCTAACACGTAGACAAAGTAATCAATCAGTCCATGTGGGCAGTTTACTCGGCTTGTGATTTAATTTGATTAATCAATTCGACAATACCTAACGAAGTGAAGGTGCTTCATTTTTCTTTGAACCAATGACTTATGCTGCCGGCTTGCTATGATTTGTCAAAGTGTTTTCAGGAAGTTAGTTAACTTTGTTTCCTCACGGTCCCATCTATATAACCCATGATTTGATGTGTGATATTTCATGCGATCGATACAAACCGACAGAAGGCAGCAAAATGCAAAAAGTTTGACTGCTTTAATCAAAAGATTCCAAAACGAACACCGTCTTATTAAGAAAATTGAAATTTATTTGGATAGGTTGATTTAAAAGTTTTGTTTGAATTGTATAAAAAATTATTTTATTTACTAAATTATTCTCCCGTTTCTGCCTCCAGATTCTTGGAGTGGTTGAAGTATATATATAGGTTGATCGTTCTTGTCTCTGCCTTTCATTTCTTTAATTTGTTTGAAGTAAATGCATGTAATTCAACGGCACTGTCTCGTAACTCAAGTTAATTAGTAAAAAATTAAAAATTTATACTGTCATGAGAAAAAGCTGTTCACTATAAAATAGATAAACTTATATACAATGTCTGTTAGTAAATAACTCAACTCATGATTATCTGGCAAATACTAAGTTTTCCAAAATGAGTTAAGAGAGAAAAAGAGAAGGACTTAAAAAAAAAATAGATTAGATGAATGAAAGAATAATGCACTTCAACTAATTAAACTATGAGGAGAAATATCATAAAAAATCAACATATTTTGGATGATTAAGGGAAAATGCTTTTTTTGTTCCCTAACACTCCTTTGTACACGGTTGGCAATAGTAGACTTTCATGAGCATGGTGCATTAATTTCTCTCGTATGGTAGCCTCTTCCAATTAAAAAAATTGACGTGCTGGCCGCGAGCTGTGGTCCTTCGGAAGATTACGAGGTTTAGGTTTAGAAATGTTGTTTTGACCATTGTGAGATAGGTTATTGCTTGTCTTTAATTTGCCCATTACAAAGTCCGAAAGCCATGCTAGAAAATCTACCAATTTTGGAATATTTGAAGTTTGATAGTCTGTAACGAATCTTTCATAGCGCCACCCTGCTTTTAAATAAGATAATCAAATAACCTCATCACCAAAGTTTAACTAACACCGTTTACTATATATGGAGACTCAGTTACTCAACTAAGTCAAGTGGTTTGACATAACTACAGTTGCTGCTTAAGGATATATTAATACATTATTAACTCTAATTAAAACTTGGGAAATGTACTTCTGTTATCGCTGTAGAAGAAATTTTTTGCACCAACACATAAAAAAAAACAGGATAAGCCGACTCCTAGCTCTTTTAAAAAAAAATGTGGGTCTCACTTTTTCTGTTTCTGCTACACCAGAAAAAGTGATGCAGCGACATAAGAAAAAATGCACCCTTGAAATTAAACTAGATTTAACCTTAAATATAATTCCTTTGAGAAATTTTGGCAGGTAAGTTGCTGCAGAGATCAAGGTGGGCAAAGATCTTCTCCTAGGTCTCACAGGATTATTCTGGTAAAGGGAGACAAACATAAATTTTATTATTAAGAAGCCGTTATTATGGGTTTAAAAAAAAATTATTTAAAACTAATTAATTTCAATTGTTTGATAAGATGTTCTCTTATTATTCAGCAATAGACTAGAATATCGATCCGAAAAAGATTCTGCATTGATCAATTTCAATTTAATGTAGATTGCCGCTTAAAGGTGCAGAGAAGGCCTTTTCAATTTAATACGAGGATCGTGAATGTTATTTCACTTCTTATTTTTGGTAAAAGAATGTTCATTTTATTTTTGGATTTGTTGTGTACTAGTAGGGTGTAAATAGGCTAGACTAGGCTAGGCTTTGACTTAAATAGGTTAGGCCTGTGTAAAAAATATTGGATATGACTTGACCTATTAGCCTATGTAGGCATCAAATTACAAGTCTGACATGACCTATATTTAAAAAATAAAAAATTTTGGCGTAGGCCTGTTAGCTTATTTAAGTATATTAAACATTCAACAATTAAAAGAATAATTATAATAATATTATTTTATTATTCAAAATTATTAAAATAATAATTTTATTTATTATATTTTAAATAAATAATATGATATAGGCCGGCCTCTAGGTTTATAGGCCCGACATGTACAAAGAAGCCTATAACTTGTTTTTTAAATAATTTTTTTTAAAAGCTTAGCTTGTTCTATTTTATTATTTATAATAGATCAAGTCTAGGCCGTAGATCCCTGTTGGCCGGCCTAGCTCATTTACACCTCTATGTATTAGGGACAGAGATGTCCAACCGGTTGCTAGTATATTTCTATTGGATTTATATGTGTCCTATCTCAGGTATTTGTGGAAGAGATACACTATAGTAATAAGTAATAATGGCATAGTCAAAGGATGTGGTGAATGCACAATAACAGCTAGGAGAGAGTTTAAGATATATGTACCTTATTGCCTTAATCCTATATTTATAGATAGATTATCTGGCAGGAGTGCATTGTTAGGCCTCTTAGGAATATTGAGGGCACAAGTCCAACTACTTAGCTATCAAGATATGATTGTCATTAATTTACTTGACTTTTCTTCTGTATTCCTTTTTTAGACCTTCTAAAATATAAATCTTTGTCATGTCCATAACAGGATTAATAGTTTCTCGTGTTACAGTAGAAATTATTAACCTTCGTATAAAGACAAAAAAAAAAAAGAGACTCATCAAGTTTAAAAAAATATATATAAATTTTTTAATGGGTGTGCATAAGAAGAAAAATATACCCTTTTGTTTTTACCAAATTGTCTGCTCAAGTTTCAAAGGATCTCAACTTTTTGATTGGGTTCACATTGAAATTGTTTGAAATTTGAATTGTTAAAGTTCACATCATGATCACGCTTCCCGTTGATAGAAAAAATTTCTGTCACATCATAAAATAATAGAAAGTCAAAAGGAGATGCTTATCTTGCCTTTTCTAGGATTAATTTCTTACACCGCTTTCTTAGTTTGCTTTTTCTTTTTCTTTTTTGCGCTGACAAAGAATTAGAAAATGTCACGGACTCCAATCGTACAAGAGGGTTTCAAAATTAAAATGATCACACTGATTTTATATTTTGTTAATGGGTTTTCGTTTTATCCTTTAACATAATATAACAAACTTTTCTACACTCACAATTGTGGGACTCATATTTTTTAAAACAAAAAAATAAATAAAAAATTAAAGCACGCAAAACGAATCTCTATAACATTACACAATCACTTTTCCTACAACATAACTCTTATAAAACCCTTTGTTAATACAAACAATTAGTTTCACTAAAAGCTTAGGTTTGTGCGATGTCAATGATCAGAGGATATTTGGTACAAGAGATATTTTTTTTACCCAAAAAAAATATTTTTAAAAATATGGTAGGAAAATATTTTGTACAAAAAAATATTAAAAAAATATTTGATAGGTCAAAATATTATCAAAAAAGTAAAATTAATTTTACTGATGCTATTTTGCTTGATGATAAAATGTTGATAGAAATGTTAATTGAATTTATCAAATTACTCATCCTTTTTTGAATTTTGTACTTCTATTATGATGCTACGTTCGTTTTTGTACGTCTATTATGGTAAAAAAAACTTATACCAAACACCGCTTTATAGAAAATTTGAAGTTGTTTTTTATCTTCAAAAAAATGATGTTAAAATTACCAAATTGACTCCTCCTTTTTTTTCCACGTTTCATTCAATTTCAATATTCATGTGATTTCATTCCGTCTTTTCACATATTTTGAAGGTGAGAAGTATTTAATGATGAGTTTCTCATCTAAATAAACCCATGTGCTCTCTTGTGTTTACGTTTACAGCCAACATTTAGCTTTAGCTCAAACAAATGCCAAAAGGCACAGTCTAATTACATTCTCAGTTGCTTCATTTCCTTTGATATCAGTGAAGTTGTAAAAATTAGCAATTTTTAAGATTTGGGTAAGTCATTACTCCCAAATTAATGTTGTTGAACCAATCATAAAAAAGCGCCTTTATTTCAAAGTTGTTGACTTGGATGGGAGATTATAATATCCCTCATAAGGTGATTTAATTAATTGCACGTAATTAGGCAATTAATTTTATATTAGTGGGTTAAATTAGATAAAATATCTAATTAAATAAATTAGGGTCACTTTTGAGGTAAAAAGTGCAGTCAGTGAAAATTATGGGATAAAAAGTATGTAGACAAAATTACCTAAAATATAAAAGTAAAAGTAAAAATATTTTTACAAAAATATTCCAGACCTTTGGGTAAAGTTTAGTAGTGAATGAAGTTGAATAGATAGATAAGCTCATACACGATTGAGATAACTCAACCTATGATAAGTGACAAAACACAAGCCAAACCCACACTTTCCTTCTTCGTCTTATGGAAATAGAGAGTGGGAGGAGAGAATTCAATTTTTAAGCCTAAACCCTAGCTCACTCATCTTTCACCCAAATCAATCCATTCCAAAGGCAAACTTGCATCAAATCTCTTCCTCTTCAAAACCCACCACTCCTTGTTAGTTGGGAACCATTGTGGGTGGAGATCTTGGCTTATTTGGGAGGCAAAAATCTTGAGGATTGGAGAAGTTTAGAGGCATTTCCTTCAAGGGGAGCTTAGGAGATCAACATTCCTTGGTTGAGCAACCACTTATGGTAAATTTTCACTCCTTAAACCTTGTTTCCATGGAGGCTTGAGGTTGAAGATGATGAATAGTGATTTTATGAGTTTTATGAGTTTGAGTTAGATTGAAGCTAAATCCCTTTACAAATTTTGTTAGGAATCATGAATAAATGGTAGAAATGAACTTAGATAGTTATTTGATTATACTATGAAAATTGCAAGAATATATGCTTGGTTTGTGGATTTTCTTGCATTTGTAAGCAATGGTTTGGTTGATTATTGATTGTGTCCATGTGATGGCTAGGATTGAGGCAATTGGACTATCCTTGAGTGACCAACCATTGGAGGAAGCTATGGAGCTTGATTAGCTCACCTGAATTGGTAAGTTCATGCCTATTGTGGTGTGAATATATTTGTTTGGTTGATGAATATATTGGTATTCATTGGATTTCCTTGATAGACTGTCTAGTCTTGATGTAGGTATTGATTGTTGGAATTGTTGTAAAGCTTGGTTGATTGCTCATTGGCGGTGAATAAAGGTTAAGCTTTGAAGATCATTGAGATAAGCCTTCTGACCTTGGGAATTGATCCCTTAATTGTTCCACCAAGCCCGGAATGGGTAGTGGTTGTTAATAGTGTATGTAAATGCAATAAAGTAGTTTAATGCTTAGTTATACGTATGTGTATGCACTGGGTGTGGCATAGGATGGTGTTTCGCTATGTTTGTATGTTGCATGACGATGCGTAATTCATACTTGGTAGTTTAGTTGACCAGTAGGACTATTTTTCATCTGAGTATCCTTAGGACAACATGAGAGCTCGAGGGATGTCTCCTAGAGATGTTTGACACACTGCATGAATATGAATTTACTGCATTATTTACGGTTATTGCTATTATACTGTGAGTGAACTATGGGGTGGAGAGATGCTCCAAGAATCCCTGGTTTACTGAGATGTATTCGTATATTTCACCCCGTGTTGTGGGGACCCCCTTTCAGGTACAGATGATGCAGGAGCCTCTGGTGACAAGTGGCCATACTTGGACTAGATTGATACACGAGGATATTGCATTATTTTGGTTATGCATGTCATTAGTAGTTCCTATGTATAGGATTTATAATTGAAAGCCATTTGATATATGTATGTCATGCTTTAATTTGGTGGACTTAGCCTATGCTCACCTCCTTTGGTGTTTCTTTTGTTGATGGGAGCCAAAGATTTGATCATAGTGTCTTGTAGCTAAGTCCCAAGGTTATGCATTAAAGACATTTAGAAATTGTGTAATATTGTGCTTATTGTATATATGATGGAAGGGCATGAATGCCTATTTTGATAATGTGTGTCTTAAAATGGTAAGGATGATATCTTGTTGGAGTTGTATAATGTCTATTAGGTGAAAGAAAACCCTTGGGATTGAGAATGGATGTAAATATAAAAATATCATGTCTTGTTGTCCATTTTTCATATCCTATATGAGAGATTTGGACGCTTGTGTCTATTGGAAGTTATAGGTCTTTCTTTTAGCTTTCCAACGAGACCAAGATTGTGTTAATCGAATAAGTATAACTCAAATTATAGGTAAAATATTAAAGTTGGTGTCAATCTACAGATCTTTGGCGCTATTAGCGCCGTGGTGGCGCTAACCGCGCCAACATACAGGGGAAAACACATTCCCCGCCCTATTCCCGCCTGAAATCTGGAAATTCACTGTTTAGTGGCGCTATTTGCGCCAGACCTAGTGTGTTCAGCACCCTTTGCTTCAAAAATTAATAACTTGAGCTACGGTGGTCTGAATTGAGCGCGATTTGAACCCACGCGTAGGTAACGAAAAGATCTATAACATATTGGGAGATGAGGATCATAATAGTAGTATAAACTCCTTAATTAAATAAAAAGTGGAGTTGTTTAGTGTTGAATAACAATAAAAATGAGTTTTAAGTCTTGTTGGGCTAAGGAGACTACTTGGCGCACTGGGGTAGCAACGTATGGTCTAAATAAAATTACATTAAGTGTTCCACACATAGTTTAAGTTATGATTACAGTTATTGAAATTATTTTAATTACGGAATTGATTTTAAACGGAAATGTTTATAAATAAAAAGGAAAAAGTTTATCCATGCTTTAATTTAATTGTTGTGATTGTAACTGCGTTTAATGCTAACAAACCGATTTTAGAACGAGGTGTTATAGAGATCAAACTGTGTTGGTTGAACATCTTTCAGCATTTGGTGCGACATAACTTCTGGATAATCCTTTTTATCTTGGATTCTTGTTGAGCTCTCTCTTTTGAATTTTCTAATATAATAAAAGAATGAATTTTGATCAAAGGTACCTCACAAAAAACATGCTAAATATCAAGATCAAAGATCACAAACTAAAAGAAAAATTAAACAAAAGGAAATTATAATGCCCAAATTAAAAGCTACTTTTCTAACAAACGATGTCGAACTGCCAAAAATTAGGCAAAATAGAAGAATTTAGATTTGATAAAGATAAATCATTACTCTCAAATCGATAATCAATGGCATTTTGACCGTATTAATATGTTTTCTCAAACAAAATTATCAATTTAATATAATTTTCAAACTAATTTCTTATCTAATGCGTTAAAATCTGTGCAAAGCGATTGCGGGATTAATCCCGTACAAGAAGCATGCGGGAGTGAGAGGATTACATCAAGTGAATGCGGGACTTAAGAGTGTGTTTAGATTAACATAAAAAAAATACTTTTATGTCCTGCTTATTTTAAAAGTGTTTTTTATAAAAGTTAAAACTATTTAGATTTCTAAAAAAAATATTTTCTTTGAAAAAAAAGTTGGTTTTTGACTTTTACTTTTTTGAGAAGTTAAAATTTTTAACTTTTGAAAAAAATAATTTTTGACTTTTTTTATGACTTCTGCTTTTTTTAAAAGCAGTCATCCAAATGCACTTTACAATAAAAGTGCTTGGAAAAAATAACTTTTAACTGAATAAAAGCTCGTCCAAACACGCCATATTGTGTGGTAGAATTGTCCCTGACAAATTTGTAGGAAGTAAGGAAGCAATTTAGAAAAAGTCATGCTAGATAAGATTATCTTCATGGATAAGGGTTTGATCAGGAGTGTGAATCCATAAAAAAAGATGAGGTTTGCTTTATTGGATAAGTGAATGAGCCGCTGTGAATACTGATTTGTCAAGTAAAAAAGCAATTGCAATGTACCAAAAAAAAAAAAAAGCAATTGCAACGTATAATTGTATTCTTTTCTATTAAAGAACAAGAGAAATGTTTTTTTTTAAGATATTCTAATCGCTTCCTTCCTTTATAATTAGTCCGATTTGGAGCGGGATATTCGGATTAAGACTTTAAATTTCTTCCAAAGACGGTACTGGGAGCAGCAAACAGATGCTCTCACCCTACCTATTGACGCCAACTGAACTACTATACATCATTTGATATTTTTATGTATTTATTTATTATATATATAATTGTGAGAATTGAACACTTAACTTAATATAAATTATTCAAACTCTTCGCCATTAGACAAATTTTAATAGCTTAAAACAATAGAAAAAATGGCACAAGAATGACTTATATGGGAAACAACTAAAATAAGAATATGATGTCCCTTCAAATGTTTAGTTCATGATGCAGAGCCTCTTCAAGCCAAAACCAAGACTCGTTCATCAATTACGGACTCAGTCTGAACATGAAAACGCAGAACTCCGTCAGAGTGAGAGCCCCATCGCCATCAAGATCTCCTTCCCTCATCATGCTCACCAACTCGTCCTCCTTCAAATTTATGAGAGCAGTGTTTTTTTTCAAGTTGTCCAATGTGGTCTGTTAAAACTCCAACACTGTAATACTCAAATAGGCATAAACAAAGGTACTGAAATATTTGTTCTTTCTTATTTGATTTCTTCACCATTTTGGAGATATATTTATACAATTATAGCATCCTAAAACTATGGAACTACTAACAACATTTTCAAATCAAATGGTAACAGCTTTCCGGATTGTAACAGCTACTTAAATTAAATCAAATAAAAAGATTCTATCTTATACAACAACAATTCAAATATTGTAACAACTTCTATATTCAACACTCCCCCTCAAGTTGGTGCATGTATATCTATCATGCCCAACTTGTTAGTTACTTCCTTCAAACTTTTTCCGGATACAGCTTTGGTCAACAAGTCTGCTATCTGATTTTCGGATTTGATATACGGAGTGCAGATTATTTGTTGATCCAATTTTTCCTTGATGAAATGTCTATCTACCTCTACATGCTTTGTTCTGTCATGCTGTACGGGATTGTGTGCAATTTCTATGGCAGCTTTGTTGTCACAGTACAAGCTCATGGGTCGGTTGTTTTTGAATCCTAACTCACTTAACATAGTTTTGATCCATAATAGTTCACATATGCCATAGGCCATACCTCTGAATTCAGCTTCAGCACTGGATCGAGCCACTACTTTCTGTTTCTTGCTTCTCCAAGTAACAAGGTTTCCTTCTACGAATGTAAAATAACCAGAGGTGGATTGCCTAGTTGTCTTATCACCAGCCCAATCTGAATCTGTATACCCTTCTATGATTCCTTTTTCATGTTTGGCAAATAGAATGCCTTTACCAGGAGACCCTTTTAGATATCTCAGAATACCGAATACTGCTTGCAAGTGTTCTTCACTAGGTGAATGCATGAATCTACTCACTACACTGACAGCATATGCAATGTCTGGTCTTGTGTGGGAGAGATAAATTAATCGGCCTACCAATCTTTGATACAAACCGAGGTCAGCTTCCATTTGATTTGGATATATGCCGAGCTTGTGGTTCATCTCCATGGGTGTGTCTGCAGGTTTACAAGCTAACATTCCTGTTTCTGCCAGGAGATCCAAGATGTACTTTCTTTGAGACAATATAATCCCTAGTTGTGATCTAGCAACTTCAATTCCCAGAAAGTATTTCAGTTGTCCCAATTTCTTCATTTCAAATTCATTGGCTAACTTTTGTTTAAGAGATTTCATTTCTGCTTCATCATCGCCGGTGAGTACCATATCATCAACATACACTATAAGGATAGTTATTTTTCCTTTATTCTTTTTGAAGAATAGTGTATGATCTGCATTACCTTGGGTATAGCCAAACTTCTTCATTGCGAGTGACAATCTTCCAAACCATGCTCTTGGCGATTGCTTAAGTCCATATAATTCCTTTCTTAACTTGCAAACTTTATTTTCGTTTGAAGATGAGAGTATTACTCCTGGTGGGATATCCATATACACCTCCTCCTCCAAGTCTCCATTCAAAAAAGCATTTTTTACATCGAACTGCTTCAAGGGCCAATCTCTATTTGCTGCCAAGGAGATCAGGATTCGAATTGTGTTTAGTTTGGCTACCGGAGCAAAAGTTTCTTGGTAGTCCACACCATATTTTTGAGTATACCCCTTTGCCACTAGTCTAGCTTTGTATCTGTCTATGCTCCCATCAGCCTTCAGCTTCACATTAAATATCCATTTACAGCCAACCGTTTTTTTTCCTTTAGGCAGCAAAGCTAGTTCCCAGGTAGAGTTATTCTGAAGTGCTGTCATTTCTGTATTTATGGCTTCTTTCCACTTAGGATCATCCAAGGCTTCCTGCACACTATTCGGAATACACACACTAGATAATTGATTAACAGCTAGCATACATGGTTCGACTAACCTTTGTGTGGAAATGTAGTTACTAATTGGATACTTTGTTTTCACCTTTGGGTCAGCTTCATAAAGATGTTTTGGTATTCCCTTGGTGGATCTAAGGGACCTTCTTATTTGTATGTGTGGTACTGAAGGTGAAGTAGAGTTAAGAGGAGATACATTAGAAGTGGAAGGATTAGTGTGTACCTCAACATTGGATTCTGGTTGCCTTTCAGGGAAGTCCACAGGAGAGATCTCGGGTATATGAGTTAGGCAAGGTGTATCATTTGTAGAGGATGCTTCTTGTTCGGCTTGGACAGCTGCATTTTCTTGTTCAGAATCTAAGATTGCATCATGTTGCTCGGGTTCAAGGACTGCATCTGTATTTGAGTTGGACTGAGTCAAAGGTACAACTTGTGTGGACAGCCATATGTCTTCTTTTCCAAGTAAAGGTGTAGAAGTCTCCCCCTGAGAAGAAGAAACAGGGACTCCCCCTGAATAAAAAGGCTCCAATTCATGAAAGGAGGCCTCCAGTGTGACATACATCTTGTGGGATACCGGGTCAAAACATCTATACCCTTTCTGAGTGGTAGAGTAGCCAACAAAGATACATTTACGGGCACAAGGATCAAGCTTGTTTCGCAAAGTCTTGGGAACATGAACATAAGTAACACAACCAAAAATACGAGGTTCAACATTAGTCATGTGAGGGATAGGAAAAAAAGATGCAAGTGTTTGGAGAGGGGTTTTAAAATTAAGGACACTAGAAGGTGTTCTGTTTATTAAGTAGGCAGCAGAAGTGAGGGCTTCGCCCCAATAACGAGTAGGAACATTCATTTGAAATAGAGAGGCACGGACAACCTCTAACAAGTGACGATTTTTTCGTTCAGCCAAACCGTTTTGTTGGGGGGTATAGGGACATGAGGTTTGGTGTTTAATGCCCTTGGATAATAGAAAATCAGTGAAAACACCATTAACATATTCAGTTCCGTTGTCGGATTGTAAAATATGGATAGATGATGAAAACTGGTTTTGGACCATAGCATGAAAGTGTTGGAAAGCAGAAAAAACTTCAGTTTTTTGTTTAAGTAAAGTGATCCAAACCATACGTGTACATTCATCTATAAAGGAAACATAATAGTAAGATTTAGAAAATGAAGGTATTTTAGCAGGACCCCAAACATCTGAGTGCACAACTTGGAAAGGGATAGAACTTTTATTCAAACTTGGGGAAAAAGGGATTATATGGCTCTTGGCCAATTCACAAACAGAGCATTTAAACTCAGAAACCAAAAAACTGGAAAATAACTTTGGAAACAATTGCTTAAGATAACTGAAGGAAGGATGTCCAAGGCGTTTGTGCCACAACCAAAGTGCTTGCAGATCTTTGTCTTTGGAAGAGGTGTTGGCAGCATGCGCGTGCGAGACACCATTATTAGGAGATACATCCAAGAAGTAAAGCTTCCCTTGCCTAACACCTTAACCAAGAATCTCCTTGGAGTGGTTTCCCTGGAAAAGGCAATAATCAGGCCAGAAAGTCACACAACAGTTCAAGGCAGTGGTTAATTTACTAACCGAAAGCAAGTTATATTCAAGAGTAGGTACAACGAGAACATGTTCAAGGATTAATAGAGGGGATAAATTTACAGAACCTTGACCAGTAATAATGGAGGTGCCACCATTGGCAGTAGAGACATGTGTTTTTTCAGAGGGAAAGACAGAGATAAGGGAGGAGGGATCACGAACCATGTGATCTGATGCACGGGTATCAATTATCCAAGTGTAATTCTGAGAAAGTGTAGAGAAGGCAGAGGACTTACCTAGAATTCCTTCATAAACCGTATTAGCAGTAGAAGGGGAAGAAGAGTCACCGTCTGAGGTGGTTGCCAAGGTGCGGTTGAGGACCTTTCGACGGGGACGTTTGTTGAAGTCCCACCAATCCGGGTAGCCAATGATCTCATAGCACCTGAGTTTTGTGTGACCCGAGTCACCACAATGAGAGCAATGAAGGGAGCTGGGCTTGGAAGAATCTTTTTGAGGTCTGTAGGATGAGGAGCCAGAGGGAGGACGCTGTGCATGTGTGACCAAAGCAGAGGAATTCGCGGGTGGAGAGGGACGACCCATGATGATGCGTTGTTGAGCCTCACGCCTAACAAAAGCATAGGTGCGTTCAAGATCCAACTTTGGATCTTTTCTAAGGATTTCTCCACGGACCGATTCAAACTCAGCATCCAAGCCGCTGAGGAAGATGTGAACACGAAGCCGTGCCATAGACGAATGCAGATGGAGAACACCTTCGACAGAGCCTTCCTGAGCAGTCATGCGATGGTCGATCTCCTGAAAAATTGAAAGCAGTTCATTGTAGTAGAGGGATAAGGTCCGACCATTTTGCTTGGTGTTGAAGGACCTCTGGTTCAGATCAAACAAGCACGTTTCATCCGAACCATCATAAAAGGTTCGAAGGGCAGCGTCCCAAATTTCATGAGCGGACTCCAGACGAAGAAATCGTTGCATCAACGAAGGAGACATGGATTCGATTAGCCAGCTTTTCACCCTCTGATTCTCAGTGATCCAGGTGCCATAGGTGGGATCTGCGATGGGTGGTTTAGGGGTGTCACCGGTCAAGAAACTGGATTTGCTCCGAGCGGCTATGCGCATCTCCATTAATTGCGACCATAGGGGATAGTTGGTGTCATCGAGGACCACCGTGATAGGAAAGGAAGTATTGTCTTGGTGGATGACAATGTTGGAAGGAGTATGTGCAGGGGTAGAAGGCTGATCGTGGTTCGGTTGCTGGTCGGCGTCATTGTTAGTGTTCTCCATTTGGGAAGAAAGGATGGAATTGGGGAAATAAAAAAAATGGGTACGGGTACGGGTTTTGAGTGACAGAAATGGAGAGGAGAAATAAAGAAAGGGTTGGGTACGATTTTGGGTAAAGAGAAAGAAGGTAAAAAATTCACAGAGGCCAAGTACGGGTGGGATATGAGTGGGGTAAAAAATGGGTGTAAAAATATGTCCCAGGATCAGAACAATGCTGATACCATGTTAAAACTCCAACACTGTAATACTCAAATAAGCATAAACAAAGGTACTGAAATATTTGTTCTTTCTTATTTGATTTCTTCACCATTTTGGAGATATATTTATACAATTATAGCATCCTAAAACTATGGAACTACTAACAACATTTTCAAATCAAATGGTAACAGCTTTCCGGATTGTAACAGCTACTTAAATCAAATCAAATAAAAAGATTCTATCTTATACAACAGCAATTCAAATATTGTAACAACTTCTATATTCAACATGGTCACTCCCTTAACTGTCCTTGTCCATCAGCAACTCAAACCCATTACACAGCTCCTTTATAAGATCTTAATCGCTTAGTTTATTGGCAATCAATGGTAGGTACAAATCAATTCATTTGCCAATTTTTCAATTTCAATTGGTTTATGTGAGCAACTTCATTTTCGCGTAGTAAGTCCCACATTGAGTGTATGTGGGACTTATTTAATCAACTCACTCCCACATGTTTAATTTCATGTTCGGGCCGGAAGGATCTGGATCCTCTCATTTGAAAATTCACATGACCATTTCATGTGGAGAATCATAACCATAAAGGTAAATCAATGGTAATAAAGGAGTAGAGAGAAAAAATGTTAAAATAGATAGTTATAAAATCATAACCGTTGATTTACCTTTGTATGGTTGTGATCTTCCCACATGACCATATCATGTTTTTTTTCCACATGAGATGATCCATTTCCGGGTCGGAATCAACCCTGCAATTACTTTATACCGGACTCAACACATTAGATAGGAAATTCGTTTGAAAATTATATTACATTGATAATTTCTTTGAGAAAACAAATTAGTAGTGTCAAAAATCAAAATAATAAAAATGTTAACAACCTTAAAATAAAAGTTTTAAATGCACTTTTATAGACCAAATATAAATTAATCAAAATTAACTATGACTAAAAAGAAAAGAAAAATTAAATATAACTGATTATAACTCAATTAGCATTAAAAATTCCAAAAATAAAATAAAAAAGATTTTTAATAAATAAAAATAATTACAAAACAACATTAAATACGTTAGAAATAATTAAAATTTAAAAAAAAATCTAACCGGATCAAAAAACATGTACATGTCAAATCTTAACTTTTAAAATACCTGAATTTCGATGAAAAGATAAGTCATGCTTAATGGATTATGAATTTGAGTAAGACCAAATTTTTGTAATCAGCCTATTCAGTGTTTACTAGAATTTTTTTTTTTACTCAAGTTGTGTCGACCAATTCTATGCGCATCAAATAATATTTTTATTACACATAAATTTTGCAAAAAATCATACATTGTAAAGAAACAACAATTAAGTATATTAGTTCTTTTATGGGGATATAACTTCTCCTGTTAGAAGAGAAGTTACTTCTCCTGCCACACTTACATAAAAAAAATAAGTCAGTGGGATCAATTTCATTTGTCTTAGAAGAAAACACAAGTGTTTTCTCCAACTACAAGAGAAGTATAAAGCCCTTCGTTTATACATTTTAGGGAACTTTAATTTGGCTCCAATAAATCCAATAGAACTTATATATCAATAATATTAGGAAAAAATGTGTATCATTTTAAAGGATGTAAAATTGTGTCATTTTAAGTAAAAGAAAAAGATAGATCATGGGAGAAAGAGTGGACAAAAAAAGATAAAGGTGTGAGTCCCACCTCTTTGTGAGGGTGAAAAGATATAAGTTGTGTCATTTAAAAGGACAAACACTTTTCACATACTATTATATACCTATACATGAAAAGTTTTTACATAATTCACATTTCCACCGTTAATCTTTCTTTATTCCTTATGTGACTTATATGACCAGTACATCATCTGCAGCTAACATTTCTCCTTATCTATATAGAGTGATTAAACATGTCCTAACCTAGTTTAATTTCATACCTGTTAATTAACCCACAGTTGGGTTGCCCTCCATTTGAACATAAAGACACTCTTCGCCCCGTATAGTCTCCCTCGTGTAAATGTATCTACTTGATACCCAAAAGAATACCCCTAAGTTGATAATTGAAAGGATTAAAAGAAACCCGTAATTAATAGTAATCCAAGTGACAGTCATTCAGGTTGTGTCACCTATCCAGCTTTTTGTCTCACCCCTTCTTGTAATCTTATCAACCATCGCTACCAGAAAGCTGTTCAAGAAGTTCCCAACACCGATCCCACTTGTGAAGAACGTTGTTCCAATTAAGACTCTGCATGTCTTCTGGGGATTAATCATAGAAAAATTCTAGTAACCCAATGGCATTGAAAACATGGTTAAAATAATGTCCCTATAACTCCGTCTTTTTTTGTAGTGTGTGTTCAATGCCATTGAGATAGCAGATGTAATAGAACGTACTGAGGCAACAACCAAAATATACTCATATGCAACTACATGACTTAGGACCAACTACATGACTTATTTTTATTCGTCTAACTTCAGCTCCATAAGCAATCGCAATGGCTATAATCTGGATTGAAAATCCAATTCAAAGCCTTTGAAGCAGTGTGATTCCTCTAGGGTTGCCAGTTTTCCGGGGCATGAATGGGGTGAAATACCGGTCATACAATGGCACCGAGAGAAGCATGGAGAGTGTCACGAAGCTCCCAAGAGAAGCTGCTGGAATTTGAAAATTGCAGCCTTGTCCAGAAACCTGAATACACAAATGGCACTCACTTAATAACAAGTGATTTGTTTAATCAACATCTAACAATTGGCTGTCCATATATAGCTTAGTACCCAGTAGTGACCAATTAACGGACTATTAATCGTGCATCCCTCTACGTACCAATAATTGCAAAGTGGAGAGTATAATGTGCTTAACATGCGTTATCATATGGTTGGTGATACCTAGTGCTGTTTGAAATAAATTGAGACAGTAGCGGAGTGTCGGGAAAACCAACTTGGCTAGACCGTGACTACTGACTAGTCACTTAAGATGGCCTTAAAGAAGTAATAGGGAACTGTTCCCATGTAAGGAATTTTTGAGATGATTATGCACATAACATTGTACTAAATAACTACTTTGGACCTGTCTCAGGGCCAAGCGATTAAATGGGGAGGAATATATTGAAATGCCACTTTCTACAAGTGATACCAAATTGCCGTGTTTGGTGAAGATGGAAAATTCCTTTCTGTTTCAAAATTTTACTGTATATTACCCCCACCAGGCCACAACTATACCAAGACCATGAACCGTGTCAGCAAAACTGTGACTCATTCAAATCAGTCCCCTACCACTTACATCCTTTCTCTTAATTATTAGAGTGCAAAGAACAAACAAATTCCCCCTTCCCACCAACTCATTTTCCTTCTGTCCAGAAAAAAGAGAGAGGAAAAACTGTGCTTACCTCAGAGCTGGATTGTGATAGAGTTGCCGTTTTCCATTACTAATTAATGTAATATTGGAGCTCCTGCTCGTAAAGATCTGAGGGGTTAGTACGGAGTTGGAGTTTTCTGTTCCTGAAGGCAGCTATTGGGACACGAATTAGTTCTCTGGCAGGATTTTTGATTGTCCTGGTTTTATGGCGATATTATATAGGGTTTTATTACTATAATGTTACATGATATAAGAACATTTTCTTACCCTCACAATAAAGAAGAGAGAGAAGGTAGAATGATGAAAGAGAAAAAAAAAACATGTGGACTCCACCTCTTAATTGTGTGTATAGAAAAATTTTCTTAGGTTATGTAACATGATAGTAATAAAACCCTATTATATATTGGGGTCCCTGTATAGAAAACGACAAGGGACAATAGGAGACAGATCGTTGGAATGCCATAACCCAAATTCTCTGGAATGTAGACCAGACCTATAGTGGCTATTAAAGCACCTACGAATGAGGTAAACATATTCCACCAGTTGAAGAAAGAGGCCTTGACATCTTTCTCATTGGGGTTAAAATCATCAAACTGGTCGTCACCACAGGTTGAAATATTGGGCTTTGTTCCACCAGCCCCAATTGCTATAGTGTAGACTGCTGTGTTAAAAAATACAATTTTGTGAGGTAGAAGCCTTGTTGCAGATGTCATTGGTGCATGTTGGCCTCAAGTCCTTGTGATGAGTCATGCCCTGTGATGAGTAGACATGAGGTGGTTTGCCAAACATATGTACATAAAAATATTATAAACATAAATAAATAAAATAAGGTCGAAATCATTTAGGAATGTGGTGTGTTAATAATCCCCTTTCATTCCCTTGTATTTATTTCCACCAATTCGCAATAATGGTTAAGAAAGTGAAGTTGCTTGCTTCTAATTAGACCCTTGTTTTTTATACTGATTTGTGATATATCTTACCTTACCAAGACATAAATGAGAGATAGTGAATGTCCAAAAGCGACCCAAATAAAAATCTGATATGTAAGCCCCAAGAATTGGTTTATCCATACATATCCTGACCAGTTCACGTTCCTCACAGATGAGACAGTATCTTCATGAAGTTTTGGGTAGTAAGGTAATTGACTAAATTGGAAGCAACTCCGTAGAAGGCCATCCTTTCAAATGCTTCATAGCCTGCAACATTATGCCATAAAAGAAGTGAAACCCTAGCATCATATCATGCTATATTAACGGGAACTTTATGACTATCATGTGGCTCTGCAGAAATCGCCATTAGTACCTTTTCACAAGCAGTAGTAAGACTCATAATTAAAAGTTCACATGTACTTTTATTAGACTTCTGTTTAAACTAGAAAATAGAACCAAATATGCACGGGAATAGGTTGTTTGCTTAATCGTCTATCAGGGATAACGTAAGTAAAAGTTTACAAATTATTCTCTTCCTTTTCTCTATGGAACAAAATCTTCAAAATTAAAGATGGTGAAGTTCAAACAATGCAGATTCTAGTAAAAGCTTAAACAGGGAATAGATTTGGTTAGAAATTAATTTGCTCACCAATAAGAAAAACGCAAGCCTTCCATTTGCCAGTATTAGATGAAAGCACAGGCTGGCCGCGGAAGTCAACAGTACCATCTCTGGTATATTCTAGTTTGGCTTCCATTAGAAATATGATCAAAGGACTATAAGTTTAACGAGAGCGCAGTGATGTTAAAGAAGAAAGCAATAAAGTGAAAAAGAGATCATTGCTATACAAAATTAACAGTAAGTCTCTTTTAGTCTCCCTGACAAAAAACATGATACTAATTTCGTCCTTTACAAAAAAAAATTTCATATTAGTCCATTTTTAGAGACTAAATTGGGTCTTCATTGAATTTCTAAGAGACCACATTTTCAAAGAACTGGGATTGTTGAGGGACCAAAAGTTGATTTTTTTTTATCAAGACGAAAGTGGAGACCGTGTTTTTTTAAGGACTCAAAAGTGGCTTTACTCAAAAAGTTAAAAAGGCTATGGTGGCTACATATATAGCATAGAAGCTCTCTTATAATTAGGGGTGACAAAATGAGTCAATGAGTTGGGTTGACTCGTAATTTGCATAAAATGAGTCGAGTTGAGTTGGCAAAAATGAGCTGACAATCTAAGTCAGCTAGAAAAAAATCGAGCCAACCCGCGGTTCAAACGGGTCAGCTCGCGAGTTACTTTTTTTTTTTTATTAAAAAAATGAAAAAGAATAATAAGGGGGCTAGATCTGCTTAAAGAAAGTAGAAACCTAAAGGCTAAACCCCAAACCATACGTTGCGCATCGCTGCTGCCGTTGCCATTCCACCACCGTAATCGCAGTTGTCGTCGCCGCCGGCCAAGCATTTTTCCGGTGTGAGTTCCACTTCCTTTATTTCTAGTAAGTAGCGTATTTAGTGGCTAGAAAGTAGCGATTATATTAAGTGTTTTTCTTTGTAGTAAATATCTTATATCAAATGAAAATTATTTCCTTAGCTTCCCTACCACGTGTACTGGATGAGTGTGACAAAGACTATTTTTTCTCATTTTTTCTAGTCAACCCACGAGCCAAACCTAACTTGAATCTTTTTTTCGGGTTGTAAACGGGTTGGGTCGGGTCGAGCTGGGTTAGCCCATCTTGCCATCCTTACTTAGTATGCAACACTAATTGGAGGCAGTATAATAAGAACAAGAACCAATTCTTAATTGGGGTTAACGTTTTTTTCAAACGGGAGAAAAATTTATTTTATGCAATCCTAGAATCATGTTATTTTGGGTTTTGGGAGAAAAAATACTTAATATTTTAATAAAATACATAATATATAAAAAGTAAATTAAACTCGTAGCTCAGTTGGCAATTGAGCTTCCATGGGATGTATGATTCAGGGTTCAAATCTTGGATCACGCAACTTCTTGAAAAAAAATTAGAGGTCAGAGAACGAGGTTGAATAAAATAAAATAATTAAAATACCCTGCATTTTTTTTAAACCCACAACGCCGTATTGGAGTTGCTGGAGGTAATTTTATTTATCAGGAGAAATATTTTTCCCTCTTAATTATCGGATTAAGTAAGTCAACTACGTTGATCAAAATATATACAAGACATTATCAAATATCCATTTTTTATTAAATTCACTTTAAGAGAAAAGTCATTTGGCCTCATGACATAGTTAAATTTATTTTGGTATAACTGATGCAACATGTTGCCTAATTATTTCAGTTTACAGTTAAAAAATTGAATTAAAAGCTTTGTTAAATATATTCTAAATTGGGGCTTAAAAAGCTAGAGTGATGCATTATAGATGGTGCTGAAAATTAATAGGGTTTGATACGAGCACATTTTGGATACAATTATCGCATCGAAAATTGGGTGTGATAGTATACTTTAACACTATATACTACTGGTAATATTAATACATAGTGTAAAGTATAGAAGTTATTTGACAATTGCAATTGACGTGGAGCACTTCTATTCATCGGATGTACCTACTCCTATAGCATATTAGATTTTTCGGTTTGATATAAGTATACGGGATTTAATAGATCATCTTGTTGGCACTAACATGCAACTTCTCCTATCTACCCTATTGGAGACTAAAAACCTAATTGCCATGTCATCAGCTTCAGTTCGCATAACATATTCGCATCTAACTGCATAACTGCATATGGTTGCACTAGTTTTTTCTGTATATGATTAGTTATTCATTGAGTCTAGCTTTGTAGCTATTACTATAAATGTATATTGGTTGTATTATAAACAAGTAACTTTCATTTTATCAATACATGAAGAATTTCATAATGGTATCAGAGCTCTAAATTAGAGCTCTGGTATCACAGGAGAGAGAAAACAAATTTCGCATAGTTCTTTGCATCCATTGCTGATCAAGATCCAATACACCAGTGAATCATGAAGCACCAGTGAATCAACAACCTACAATTCACCAAAATTCTCTTCCTGACTTCCATACCAATCCTTCTAATCCATTTTTCTTACACCAGAACGAATCTCCACCAACAATCTTGGTTACTTCATTGTTGAGTACTAGCAACTATCATACATGGGCTCGGGCAATGACAATGGCTCTTATTTTAAAGGACAAGCTTGGATTCGTCAACGGTAGCATAATTCCACCTTTAGAGACCGATCCAAATTTTTTTGCATGGCAAAGATGCAATAATATGGTGAGTGCCTGGATCCATAAATGCGTATCTCAACCTATTGTGCAATCTGTTATTTGGATAGAAAGAGCAAGTGACATTTGGTTGGATCTGAGTAAAAGATTTTCTCGATCAGATCTGTTTCGTGTATCTGACCTTCAAGAAGAATTTCAAAGATTGCAACAAGGAGATAAAAGTGTTACAAATTTTTTCATTAAATTAAAAACTTTATGGGATGAACTTGATAACTTCAAGCCGCTTCTAACATGTAACTACAGTATACGTTGTTCTTGTGGAGGATATGACAAAATGAAGGAATATCGAGATAAAGATCAAGTAATTCGTTTCTTGAAAGGTCTGAATGACCAATATTCCCAAGTTAGGTCTCAGATTATGCTTATTAATCCCTTTCCAGATGCTACTCAAGCATTCTCCATGGTGGTGCAACAAGAATGTCAGTTTCAGGGAGAGACTCGATCCACAACTATTCAAGCATTTGCTATTGTTAGTGAATAGATATCATTTCGAGGTACATCAAACAATTATGGTGAACGTGGACAGAATAATAACTATGGTGGATGTGGTTTTAGAGGAAGAGGAAGAGGAAGAGCTTCATTCAATAATTATGGTGGAGGACGCGGCCAGGGCAACAAACTATGCACGCATTGTGGGCGATTAAATCATACAGTTAATACATGTTTTCATATTCATCTCTTTCCATAAGGATACAAGCCAAGGAGCACTATCACACACAATGTGAACAATGCCATGAAGAAACATGAAATGAACAGACTGAGAGAGCTAACAATTCTAGTGTATCATTATCCAATGATCAATTTCAACATCTTGTTAGCCTCTTGGAGAAGAATACCACTTTTTCAACAACGCATGCAGCAAATTTTACACAAGTGTCGAATGTAAACACTGATCAAATTCTAGAACCAGGTACCACACATGGAAAATGGATACTCGATACAGGTGCTATTGACCAAGTTACTTACCTTCATTCATAATTTTCTCATATTCAGAAAATTAAACATGTCATGATTAATTTACCCAATGGTAATTATGTCACTGCTATGCACTCATGAACAATTTATATTTCCCCAAAACTGATTTTACTCAATGTTCTCTATGTACCAGAATTTAGGGTCAACTTAATTTCTGTTACTAAACTTTTGAGTATCATCCCTTGTGAATTAATATCTCATGGTTCCTCTTGTGTTATCCAAAAATTTCATTCTCAGGTGAAGATTGGTAGATGAGCAAAGGGATGGGATATATATGACTAATGGGAAGACAGGAAAGATACTGCAAGTTCAAAGGGTCGCATATTGTTTTGCATTCCTATAATATGAATAAGGGTGATCATGTCTTATGGCACCAAAGGCTAGGACATGTATATGAAACTGTAATGAAGAATATGTCATCTAGATTTCCTTTTATTCCTCCCATACATGTAAGTCCATGTGAAGTCTGCCATTTGGCAAAACAAAGACAATTGCCTTTTTCTCTTAGCCTAACAAAATCACTTAGAATTTTCCATGTAATTCACATAGACATACAGGGGCCCTACTTTACTGCATCTGTTGAAGGTCACAAATACTTTCTCACAATTTTTAATGATTTTTCGAGGTATGCTTGGATAGTTTTGATGAAAAGTAAATCAGAAACTCGAATTCATCTAAGGCATTTTATTGCATATGTGGAAAATCACTTTCAAACCACTGTAAGCACAATTCGAAGTAACAATGGAAATGAATTCTTAATGACAGACTTCTATCTTTAAAAAGGGATTACACATTAGAGGAGTTGTGTGGAGTGTCCACAGCAAAATGGAAGAGTTGAACGCAAATATCAACACATTTTGAACTTAGCTAGAGCTTTGCAATTCCAATCTCAAGTACCTATCAAACTATGGAATCATGTCATAACATATGCCATCCATTTGATCAACCGTACATGCACACCTCTTCTCAATTATAAAACTCTATATGAGATCCTTAATGGTGCTCCTCCAACACTAATACACTTACGGGTGTTTGGATGTCTGGCATATGCATCCATTCTACACAACCATCGCACAAAATTTGAACCCAGAGCACGTAAGACAGTGTACTTGGGTCATAAAGTTGGGGTCAAGGGCAATTTACTGTATGATGTCCAATCCAGAGAACTTTTTCTATCGAGAAATGCAATTTTCTATGAAATAATATTCCTATTTATCCATCACTCATTGACTAAACCTACAACCTAGTTGTCCACTGAATCATTGCCTTTATCTTCAGAAATATCATCCCTTGAATTTGATAACTATCTTCCCTTACACCATCCACAAAATAGATCCCCACCTAATGCATCTGCAACATCACATTTACCCATTCCCTTACCTATTCCTTTCACTGCCCCATCAGCTTCCACGTCAGTATCTCTTCTCTTGACCACTTCGTCACCACCTCCTCGTCGTTCCACTCGTGTCAGAGCACCTCCAAAGTACTTGGACTAGTATCATTATAGCTCATATTGCGCTCAACGTATCAATCTTTGCCAAGGTATAATTCCTTCCTCCTCCATTTCTTCTAAATACCCCCTCTCTAGTGTCTTAACATATGATATTTGCTCTCCTACATACACATATTTTTGCCTTAATTTTTATATATGTTTTAACTCATTTTTTATAAAATATTAATAAAAATGTTTTATAATAAATATTTATAAAAATTTTAAATTATATAAAAAATTTTAAATTATATATTAAAACATTATATTTTATAAACTATAATGTTTTGCAAAAAAATGAGTTAAAACATATATAAAAATTAAAAATTATATATTAAAAATTATATTTTATAAAATATTATTAATCTATTAAAACATTAATAAATATTTATTTATTTTTCATTAATGTACACCATGATCGTAGAGATGTGTTATTACTTATATAAAAATGTTAATAATTTTTTTTTTTTTGATATTTTCATTTTAACATTCTTATTGTAAAATTTCATGTTTGATTTCCATTAAATAACATGATTTTACTATCCATTAGTGATGTTAATATTAAAATTTTATTTAAGAATAGATAAAATACTTAAAATAGGTCCATTAATTTATTAACGACATCTCTCTTTTTTATTTGTGGATTATTAAACTTTATTAGAAAGAGAAAGACACTTGACCAAAATAGTTGAAATAGGTAATGACTATGGTAGAATTATCCAAAAGAAAACGAGAAAACGTGCCACAAGGTCAAAGTAGCAACATAGGGTAGCTACTATAGTAACGTCACTCCGATAGTATGGAAAAGTAATGGATAAATATCACAATTTAACCAAAGTTGCTACCCTATATAGCGACTTTGATATACTTAGGCCAAACCAAGCTTCTTACGCATTTGCATAGCTAACACGTGACCTTCCATAATCGCTACATAACTCAGCGATTATAATGTCGCGACAGTTTGGTATATTTTGTCAAACGTTTGACATTATGATATATTATATATATTTTTATGACAATGCCGTCAATGTCCCATCAAAAACACCAAATAAAGAAGACAAAGACACAGAATTAACAGAGGGCTACCAAACTATCAATTATCATAATGTTTGAAAAAAAAATTAAAAATAAATCTACAATTTTATATAAAATTTTTAGTTTAAAAATTGGTTATACAACTTTAAAAAAAACTTCTCTTATGAATTTTTGGCTTTTTAATTTTTTTTCATGTAAAAAAAACTATTTTTATTATAAGAGTTTTTATAAAAATATATTTGCCCCGAAGAAAAGCTAAAAAAAGACCTGTGCACTGTATATGGGTCGCAAGGAGCAGCATCTGCAACTTGCAAGATGAATGAATAAGAGATAAGAATGGTGAAAAAGACAGCACTCAAGATTTTGTTTGTCACAAATGGAAATGGTGTCACTGCGTCAACCCAAACGTGAGCGTAATTAGCGGTAGCAGCGTCATAGAAAAAGTACACTAACATTTTCGGTTTCGACACCCACGCTCCGAGCCAATTAAAGACAATGATGTTAGCTCCACCAAATATATTCGTGTATTCTACTTGGTTTGAACTTTGGATACATCTAGGAAAAAAAAATTTATCCGAAATTTTCATTTTCAAAAATATGATTTTTACATTCAGTTTATAATAATATTCGAAAATATAAAATTTAAAAAAATTCAGTTTTCTAAAAAAATTGGAGAATTTTGCGTACCAAACGTCCCTTATATTAACATTTTAAATCATGTCTACCTCTCCTGTCTGCCAATTAGAGCTGTTATATATATTTATGGTGAAATATTTGTTCAATTAATTTGAGGATTTGAGAGTCTGATCAAATCAGCAAAAAGCGGAACGAAAATAATACATTCGATTAGGGGCACTTTTTTTTTATATATGGTCCACTAGTGTACTGTATTATGCCTAAAAGGAAACAAAATAGTAGGATGGCCATAGTGGTGCCACCAACTCTTTGACTAAGACATGAACAAGTGAAAATTGCTAAGTGAAGACTGTATATGGTTAAAAGTTATTTTAATATAAATATTTTTAAAAAAAAATCAAGATGTAATAAGAGTCTAGAAAACTTCAACAGAAAAGAAAATTAGCACCAGCTAGACATAAGGGGGAATTCATTGAGAACTTGAACAAAGCTATAGTGCGGCTGTACGCATATTTTCTGTAGTTGCACATACATATTTATAAAGTTAATTTCTAATGATTTCATATGAAATTAGATTTAATTAAAAATTCTAAGCTATAATAAGGATCCAACGAAGAATTGAATCAAACTTTAGAGAGTAAAAGAGTATTCAACCAAATTTAGGATCGCAACACATTAACATGATAAAAATTATTAAAATATTACTAATATGTTATTCATATTTTTTATGTTTATTGGCTCACTCTCCCGTTGAATTAGTTCACGTTTCGTTCTTATAATTCCCTTTTTTTTTTGTTAATCTTTGTATTTCCATAAACATTGTTGAACAACTACGCCTATCCTTGCTGTTGCTGGTTCTAAAAATAAAAAAAATCATTTAACAATAACTAATATTGTTCCTTTAATGTGTCACACCTAAGGATGTGCAAAAAAAAATGATTCACTTGCCCTGCCATTGATCTGATCTTGACCTGATCCATAAATTTCTATTTTTTTTGAACTGTGTTTAAATACTGATCCACTTTTATTTGGGTCAGTTTTAGATCTAACTTGTTTTGATAATGACCCAAAACTTGACCCACACTTATTATATGAAAAAAAAAATTCACAATTATGGTTCTCTCTTCTCTTTGTCACATTCTTGCACTCCACCAAAGAGGATCTCTCATATGCTTCTCGACTTTTCTTGTGCTTAATCTCGAGCTTCTTGATTAATTTAAACTCATATGGTATGATGGCAAAAAAATTAATTTATTGCTTTTTTAATACAAAATTACAAATAAGTAGTCGTTTTGAAATTAATTACGAAAATATAGCAGTCAAACACGCCCCATAAGGGCGTGACCAGTTGGAGAGAGACACGCCCAATATTGGGCGTGACCGAGGAGAGAGACACGCCCAATGTTGGGCGTGTTTCACCAGGTGCTGCCACGTGGCACAAAAGCTAACAGTTTGACCGTAAAACTTTGGAAGTCCATAACTTTTGACTCGGGTATCTGAATTAGGTAAAAAAATTTCGAATCCACATAACTTTTCGAGATCTACATAATGACACCTCATTTGGCATATTTTGTCTTTCACAAAAAAAATTGAATTTACAATAATGATACCATAAGAACGTTTAAAAAAAAATTAATGGACAGAAAACCACTGTTATGATTAGAAACATTCATAATAAAGATCTTTATGATTATGGTAAGTTATGATAAGGTTAATTATGTATGTTATTGAGATATATATTAAAATTTTGAATGAAGAATTTTATGAAATTTATAATTAATAAAAGTTAACATCTGTCGATGACAGAATATCGAATAATTTATATTAAAAAGTTAAGTGAGTGCTTTTCGTTTTATTTTGATTTTCAAGTTTTTGTTCATGATTATAAAAATGTTTAGATTATTTTTAGTAATAATTATAAGGTAACAAATTCATGACATTTTTAATAATTATGGTATCATTGTTGTAAATTCAAATTTTTTTGTGAAAGACAAAATAGGTCAAATTAGGTGTCATTACGTAGATCTCGAAAATTTATGTGGAATCAAAAAAAAAATTACCTAATTCGGATACCCGAGTCAAAAGTTATGGACTTCCAAAGTTTTACGGTCAAATTATTGACTTTTGTGACACGTGGCAGCACCTGGTGAAACACGCCCAACATTGGGCGTGTCTCTCTCCTCGGTCATGCCCAATATTGGGCGTGTCTCTCTCCTCGGTCACGCCCAACATTAGGCGTGTCTCTCTCCAACTTGGTCACGCCCCGTGTAGGCGTGAGTCACGCTTAGTTCACGCCCAATATTGGGCGTGTCTCTCTCCAACTGGTCACGCCCTTATGGGGCGTGTTTGACTGTTATATTTTCGTAATTAATTTCAAAACGAATACTTATTCGTAATTTTTTATTAAAAAAGCAATAAATTAATTTTTTTGCCATGGTATGATATGTCTGAATACCTAATTGATGTCATGTTTTGCTATAATGGTCTTTGTTATTGACTATGGATTTAACTCTCTGATTTTCCAACATCGCCTCCTTCATTTCATAACAAGCAATAGATTCCTTTTCTCTCTATTCATTCACTTTTTTATTTTATTCTAATGGCTTTTACATCGTAGCTTTTCTGATAAAATTTAGGTGCATGGTAATTGAGAATTTTCATAAATGTCTCACATAATAATCTTGAAGGCTCGCTGTGAATTGAGCTCAGCAAATTAGTAAGTACTTCTTTGTCCAATTTTTATTTGAGTCATTATGTGTGGAGTTACAATTATTACTTTAATGAAAAAGTTTCTATACAACCATTGTACCTATATAATATGTCGTTGTTTATCAATCTAATTCATTTACATTTTCTATTTTCTTTGTAGTTCATAACTAAAATTATATATGTACAACCATATTAGCCAAGAGTTGCCTTAAACTAATTGATCTTTCCTTAATAATAATTGTATAATTTGGGTTTAAATTTATGAATTTCCTATCAGCAGACATTATGTAATTTTATAATGTATCGTTGTTAAAATTAGTGATTTGTCATCTTAAGATAGGAAAAGTGTTCTCTCATCCTTTACTTTTCATTAATTTTCAATAATTTTTCTTTAGATGTGCAGGGCTTAAAATTACATTCCTTTATTTATTCAACAAATATCTAATTTATTATAAAATTTATATATTTTAAAACAAATAAATAATTAAATTATATGAATTTAAAAAATAAATCAATAACTATAAAAAAATGAAATTTAAAACATGTTTTGAAACCAAGTCAAAAACGGGTCAAGTCGAATTTGATCCACTTCAGAAACTAAGTCAGACCTACTTCAGAAATCAAGTTAGGTCAAATCTGACCTGGTTCTGAACTAATTCAAAAAAATTCAAACCAAGTCAGACCTGACTTGGATCAAATTAAACTAGATCGGATTAAAATACCTAACCTATAAAAATTAAGTTGGGTCTAATCGACACACAAACCTGATCCGACTTGACCTATGCACACCCTAGCCACACCACCTAGAACTGCTTTATTTTGGTTACCTTTAAGTACAAGGATTGGTTTGGCCCAAAACGAATTGGGCTGATAGATGGACTTCACGGGACACCTGAAACACACTATTCCCACTCCCGGTTATAGGAAATTTTGAGGGCCCGGTCTACAATAAGCACCTTGATGTTCTAATGAGGATAGGAGATATTTTGAGGGTGTGCGGTTCACGTTATGGACAAGGATGTGCTTTCCTGTTTGATACAATCTTAGTCCCTAAGCATACGTGCCTAGGCTATGTTGTTTTCAACTCTATCACTGCCAATTTGTATACTGATTCTTAAAGTTAAAGGTGTCTCTGTTTCCATGACAAAAAAAAGGAAAAAATTTAGTGTGCATAATATTTTTTTCATAAAAGAGAAAAAATTTCAATGTGATGGGACAAAAGTGCTGAAATTTTTTCCAAATATGAAAAAAGGGGTACCCAACAAAAAATGGGAGACATTATACAATTAAAAAGGCAAAAGTTTCATAAAGATATTTTAATTTGGATTTATTGTTTTTTATGTCATATAAAATAAATTTATCCTCTACACTCAAATAAAAATGTATATGATTTATATTTTTTTTTTCTCTGGTTTCTCTTTACTTGAGTCCACATAAATTTTACATACTTTTACATATGTAGAAGATAAATTTATCTCTTATAATATAAGAAATATTCAACCGTTTAATTTATTCCTAAATATTTTTTTCTATTTCAATTTCAATTTCATCATTAGCGTTACTTTCAATCTTTTCCTTTAATTCCAAAACTTATGGTATGACCTGTACATGAAATTGATGGTGCGAAAATGACACCCCAACCCCAAGGACTCTTTCGGTGGTCATATGTTTGTGTCACACTGCCACTATAGTCTTAATAATAGCCAAATACAAAATACTCGTGAGTTGATTATTTATTTATTGTTCCAAACACATGCATGAATTATTGAGTTGATTATGGTATGGTCGTTGCGATGTTGTGCTAAGCTGTCAGTCACCAAACCAACCAGCACATGAAAAGATCAACAAATCTCTAGAATTTGTTTACTTTATTTAATTTGTTGGGGATTGTAAAGTAGTAATTAAGGGCAAAAACAATTATTATTGTTATTATTTTGTTTTGGTAGAATAAAAGAGAACTAAAAGTGATCTTAAGTTCAAGTTCTCCATATATAATTATGGGTGATAAGTTTATCCTGTTACTAGTGAAAATTTATCACTTGAAACAAAACAAAAAAATTGGGATCCACGAATTAAAAAAAAAAGTGAGGGAATGATTTTTCAGAGAAACGCATTCCCCTAAAATAATATTAAAAATTTGATTAAAATAGTTTTATCACCTTGTTATCCATATGAGTCGAATAATTAATAAATCAGTAAAAAATTTAAAAAAAATGATGAATAAATAAAAGCACAAATTAATGACTTTATAAAGAAAAAAAAATCTGGTGTTTTCCTGTCCATATTTGGATGGTAGTGATACAATCGGTTAAAACTGAAAATAGTGAGAAATTTACTTCTCATCACTAAAGAACAAATATATTTCATAAACGGATGAAACGAAAAAGTGTAATATTACAGAACTAAAAGAAAAATAGATAAATTTTTTTTACAAAATTAAACAAATACATTAAATCATTTTATCAAAAATAGTTCTATCTATCTAACATTTTTCTATTATTAATTATTAATCCAAAATAAATCATAAAGGTCATATTTCTCGTAGTTTTGTTATGGGAATTTAGTTAAATAATTACATAATTTTCCTTAATTTATAATTTTCAAAACATGTTTGTTACTTTTTTTAAAAATATATATATTTAAAAATTTTATAATAATTAAATAATTTTTGTAAAAAAATAAAGTTCAAAAAATCATTTTAACACTTTTTTACTTGAAAAAATTATACCATAAAAATACTTTTACTCAAAACTAAAACCAACACCACTCACAAAAAAAAAAAGAAGCTTCCTGCAACCAAATTAAGCCATAGCTATCAGGCCGTAAAAGACAATGATTGAGTAGTCACGTCAAAATCCTCCACAGTTTTTGCATTTAAAAGACCTATGGGCTCCCCTTCATTGTACCAAAAAAAAATAAAAAAGACCTATGGGCCTATGGCCATGTGCTCCTTCCAAGAAAACTTGGCTTCTTTTCTTCACAGGGCATATTCTTTAGTAAAAGGCGAAAGAATAGTACGCTGCTCTGTGCTCACCACGCGGCTCAGTTTAAATAAATTTTGATGTTATGGTTGCACCACGTGTAATACCACGCGGCTCAGTTTAAACAAATTTTGATGTTATGCCCGGGCACCAAAGATGTGTAATACTCTCATTAATAAAATACACTGAATTTTGATGCAAGAGTAACATCATAGATTTATTCGCTCAGTTCACAGAGCATATTCTGTTTCAACGACTCATCATTGCAACAAACAATCCGTGCCCGGGCAAAGCGAAACAATGACCATAAACACTTTTTGGAAGAACGAAACTGCTTAAAAATGTCATTTTCATAAAGCAATAATTGTACACTTTGGATCCTTATAATTTTTGTTAATATTCATACTCTTTATTTTATTAAAATTTTGATTTTTATCATTTGGTATCAATCTTTAAAAAAAATTATTTGAATTTGAATTTTCTATTTTTTATTCATCAGAAGTAAACTAATGGTTTATATTTTTATAAATAATTAGTCCTAATAATTCAATTTATATATTGATCCTTGAAAATCAAAGTTTTAAAAATATAAAACTTTCCCCACCAAAAATAAAATTAAATAAAAGTATACAAATACATATCCAAAATATAAAAATAGAAAGATAAAGACAGATGTAGCGAGAATAAGAATTACAATCTAGGGATAGGACCTCACCAAAAAAAAAAAAATTAGCGATAGGATAAGCGTGGCCAGAAAAATATAAGAAAAGTCACATACAGAATAATCCACGTACCACAAATGCCTTATCATGAAAACGTTCGAAAATAATTCATTCATTAACACAATTTTGATAAATATTGGTGTAAGAATTTACGAGAACCAACAACTCTTAATCTTATCACTAAGAATCTAAATGAGCTAGATTAAGTTAGATTTTGATCTAAAGAGTAGAGTTGGCAAATCGTACCTACCCGCCAAAAATGGAATGTTTTAGGTTGACCCGCCTCTTGAAAATTAATTGGAAATATCGATCTATTCTATTTTATGGTGGGTTATCCCATTTTGAAAATTAAAAAATTAAAAAAAGTAAATTTTTATAATTTTTAAATATTATTTTAGTTTATTTTACACTTCTTATAATTTTTTTAATCTTAAACCTAAATGTATGTTAATATTTGGTCAGATAGTATTTAGTAATTCATTTTTGCCACCATATATGAACAGCCTTTATCATAAATAAAATATTTTCTTTTTTATTTTTCTAGGGAAATATTAAATTACAAGTTTTGGATATCACAAAATGTTAAAATAACAAATAAAATACTACTTGAAAGTTTAAAAACAAAAAGAATTGGCCCGGTGGGGAAACCCGCCCTGCGACGAAACTTGTTGTCAAAATTAAGAATACGATGGATACTGGTGAATTCTCATTCATTTCATTAATCATCCTTAGCCTTGAGGGAATTATATATAGTGGAATAAAATAACTACTCCTAATTTTAAGAAACAAAAAATATAAACAACTAACAGAAGATACAAACAGCACTAACAACCTAACAGTAATCTTACTAACCAAATCCTATGTTCCTTATCTCTATTAGATAGCAACAGATTACAACAAACATTTAAAATACAATTAACAAATCTATTCTTCAACACTCCCCCTCAAGTTGGTGCATGAATATCTATCATGCCCAACTTGTTAATTATTTTTCCGAAAGCTTTGCTCGATACAGCTTTAGTCAGGACATCAGCCACCTGTTCTTCAGATTTGACAAATGGAAGTTGTATTATTTGTTGCTCTAATTTCTCCTTGATGAAGTGTCTATCTACTTCCACATGCTTGGTTCTATCATGTTGTACAGGATTGTGAGCTATTTAAATGGCAGCTTTGTTGTCACAAAAAAGTTTCATTGGTTCATCATGATTGATTCCAATATCTTCAAGAACATTTCTTATCCATAATAGTTCACATATCCCGTGAGCCATTCCTCTGAATTCTGCTTCAGCACTTGACCTTGCTACAACTTTTTGTTTCTTACTCCTCCAAGTCACCAAGTTTCCTCCCACAAAAGTAAAATATCCGGATGTTGATTGTCTTGTGGTTTTATCTCCTGCCCAGTCAGAATCAGTATACCCCTCAATAGATATTTCTCGATTTTTTGCAAACAGCAGCCCTTTTCCAGGAGTCCCTTTCAGGTATCTTAGAATCGTATAAACAGCATCCATGTGTGCATCACTTGGAGAGTGCATGAACCTACTCACTACACTAACTGCATAGGAGATGTCAGGTCTAGTATGTGAAAGATATATAAGCTTTCCAACCAGTCTTTGGTACTTACAAATGTCAGTTGGATTCTGGTCAGGATAAATAGCAAGAGTGTGATTCATTTCTATTGGAGTGTCTACTGGTTCACAAGCTAACATACCAGTTTCATTCAATAAGTCAAGAGTATATTTTCTTTGAGATAAGCATATACCTTGATCAGATTTGGCTACTTCAATGCCTAAGAAATACTTCAACTGTCCCAAGTTTTTCATTTCGAATTCTCTTGCTAGCTGTCCTTCCAAGGCTTGCATCTCTTCTATATCATCACCAGTCAACACAATGTCATCAACATACACAATTAAGATTGATACCTTGTTGTTCTACTGTTTGATAAACATGGTGTGATCAGAGTTGCTTTGTTTGTATCCAAATTTTTTCATAGCAAGTGAGAACCTCCCAAACCAGGCTCTTGGGGACTGCTTCAGTCCATACAGAGCTTTTTTCAATTTGCATACCAAGGTTTCTTTTAAGGGACCACAACTCATGCCTGGAGGAATATCCATGTAGACTTCTTCTTCCAAGTATCCGTTAAGGAAGGCATTCTTCACGTCAAATTGTTTTAAGGGCCAATCTTTATGAGCTGCTATGGATATAAGAATTCTGATGGTATTTAATTTGGCTACGGGAGCGAAAGTTTCCTGGTAGTCAATCCCAAACTTTTGAGTGTACCCCTTTGCTACCAACCTTGCTTTATATCTATCCAAGCTGCCATCTGACTTGAGCTTTAAGGTAAAAACCCATTTGCATCCTATACTCCTTTTTCCAGTAGGTAGTTGGACTATATCCCAAGTAGAATTTTTTCCAAGGGCTTCCATTTCAATCTCCATAGCCTTCTTCCATTCGGGGTCAGCCATTGCATCCTGCACACTTGTAGGAATACATATACTAGATAATTGGTTAGTAGCTAATGCATATGATTTGGATAGCTTCCTTGTTGACACATAATTTCCAATTAGATATTTGACTGTGGTATGTGGATTAGGTTCATATAGTTTTTTTGGAATACCTTTTGTAGTTCTTTCTGACCTCCTTAAACTAGGAGCAGGTTGTATGGGACTAGAAGGATGAAATGTACAAGTGTTTGGGTCAGAAATTACCTTAGTTTCCATCGGTTGCACAGTGGTTTGGACATCCAGAGAGGGTTGCTCAGCTGTGGGTATTAAGGTTGATGAGTGAGGAATTGAGTTCTCTTGTTCTGTGTCATGGAGTCCGAAGGTAGAAGGCTGACTATTTTGTAAGTTTCTCTGGATTTGGACAGACACTTCTCCTCCACAATCAATCTCCCCCTGAGGAGAAGGAGACAAATCTCCCCCTGAATAGAAGGGTTCGGATTCCCTAAAGGAAACATCAAGAGTAACATGTATTTTTCTAAGAGAAGGATCATAACATCTATACCCTTTTTGAACAGGTGAGTAACCAACAAAAACGCATTTCTTAGCACATGGGTCCAATTTATTCCTAAGGGTTTTAGGTATATGAACATAAGCAACACAACCAAACACACGAGGTTCAAGGTTGGTGTAGTGGGGAATTGAAAAAAATGATTCGAGTTTCTGTAATGGGGTCAGAAAGTTTAGTGCACGAGAAGGAGTTCTGTTAATCAAATAGGCAGCATATACGACTGCCTCACCCCAATAATATCTGGGTACATTCATTTCGAATAAGGATGCCCGAACAACTTCGAGAAGGTGTCGGTTTTTACGTTCGGCAAGGCCATTTTGTTGGGGTGTGTAAGGACAGGAAGACTGGTGTTTAATGCCATGGGAAGTAAGATATTCAGTGAAGTTAGAGTTCATATATTCAGTTCCATTGTCAGATTGTAGGGTTCTAACAGAGGATTGGAATTGAGTCTTAATCATATTGCAGAAGGCTGTGAAAGCAGGAAAGGCACCACTTTTGTTTTGTAACAAGGTAATCCATGTCATTCAGGTGCATTCGTCAATAAAACTAATATAATACAAATTTTTTGAAAGAGTTGGAATTTTTGCGGGACCCCAAATATCAGAATGTACAATTTCAAATGGAATAGCACTTTTATTCAAACTTGGAAGATAAGTAATTTTGTGGCTTTTGGCCAATTCACAGGTGCTACATTTAAAGTGAGATACAGGGACAGAAGAAAATAAATTTGGAAACAATTTATTAAGATAACTAAATGACACATGACCTAATCTACGGTGCCATAACCAAATTTGGGAGGTAGTCTTCGATTCTTGAAGGGAAGTGCAGATCCGAGAGTCCGGAGTAGGAGAATTGCAGCGGAGGTCCAAATAATAGAGATCACCAACCTTAATTCCAAAGCCAAGCGTCCTCTGTTGGGGGATGTCCTGAAACAGGCAATAAGAGGGAAAGAACATAACAGAGCATGCCATATCAGAGGTGAGACGAGAAACAGAAAGGAGATTAGACGTCAGGGAAGGGACACATAATACAGAGGATAGGGTTATTTCAGGGGTCAACGAAATAGATCCCTGTCCGGTAATGGGAGATGTTCCTCCATTAGCTGTACAGATAAACGGCTTAAAGGAGGACTGGAAATTACAGAGTAAAGAAGCTTCCCTAACCATATGGTCAGAAGCACCAGTATCAATTATCCAAATAGCATTCATACAATGTGTAGAGAAGGCAAGAGGCTTACCTAGGATGCTGCTCTGGACGACGTTGGCCGTGGGAAGTGATGGTACTGCATCGGCAACAGTGACAGTGGCTTTGGGAAGAACCTTCTTCCGTGGACGTTTGGTGAAATCCCACCAATCCGGGTATCCAATCAATTCGTAGCAACGCTGCTTCGAATGGCCTAATTCGCCACAGTGGGAGCAAGTGAAGGAGGGAGGTTTGGGGTTTTCATGGTCACGATGAGGCTTGGGGTTCAGAGAGGGATTAAAACGGGGTTGATGAGTGAGGAGGGCAGAGGTATCAGGTGAGGGTTTGGGGGTGTTCATGGTTTGTCGTTGCTGGGAATCTTTTCTCACATACGCATAGGAGCTTCCGAGGTCGAGCTTGGGATCTTTACGGAGTATTTCACTACGTACCTGATCAAAGTCAGAGACAAGGCCAGCAAGAAAAATATGGACGTGGATGCGAGAGAGGGCTAAGTGTTGGTGAACTAGATGAGCAACAGTTTCAGAGGCAGAGGTGCGGTGGTCGATTTCTTGGAAGATGGCCAGCAATTCGGAGTAGTATATGGCAAGGGGTCGTCCGTGTTGCCTTGTGGTGAAGGATTTCTGGTTCAAATCAAAGAGGCATGACTCATCTGAGCCATCATAAAAGGTTTTGGAGGCAGCCTCCCAGATTTCAGAAGCGGTCTCCAACCGGAGGAAGCGTTGCATAAGGCTGGGATTCATGGAGTCTATAAGCCAACTTTTGACTCGTTTATTGTCGGTGATCCAAGATGCGAGGGATGGGTCATCAGGGTTCGGTTTGGGAGTATCACCGGTGAGGAAACCGGTTTTGTTGCGAGCACCAATCCTCATATCCATGGGTTGGGACCAAAGGGGATAATTGGTTTCGTCAAGGATGACGGTCAGGGGAAGAGGAGAGTGGTCTTGGTGGATAACAATGTTTTGCGGTGGTGGAAGGGTGGTGTGCGGCGGAGGTTCGGTTTCAGATAGTGGGAATGGGTTTTCCATGACGGCGCAGAGGGGGGGGTGATGTGTTTAAGAGGGATTTAGGGTTCGTAAAGGGATTTGGGAAGGGGAAAATAAAAGGAAATATGTGGGTGGAGCGGTGGCGGGTCAGGTTTTCGGATTTAATTAGTATGAGAGGGATAAATATGTGGGTGGGTTGGGTAATAGAAAAAATGAGATTTTGAAAAAAAAATTGGAGAGGAGTGTTTTGCCCAGGATCAGTGTAGGCTCTTTGATACCATGTCAAAATTAAGAATACGATGGATACTGGTGAATTCTCATTCATTTCATTAATCATCCTCAGCCTTGAGGGAATTATATATAGTGGAATAAAATAACTACTCCTAATTTTAAGAAACAAAAAATATAAACAACTAACAGAAGATACAAACAGCACTAACAACCTAACAGTAATCTTACTAACCAAATCCTATGTTCCTTATCTCTATTAGATAGCAACATATTATAACAAACATTTAAAATACAATTAACAAATCTATTCTTCAACACTTGTTTTGACCCACCTTTAAACGGGGCGGGCTATAATGGGTTCGCGGTTGAAAATTTTAACTTAACTCGTCATTTGTGACGGGTTAAACAGGCTAATCCAATGTGTTGGATCCATTTTGTCATTTCTGTATTAAATTGTATTAAATAAAGGTTATCCAATCCTATATTTAATAACATGTTCTGCGCACTAAGAGCACACACACAAGTCAAGACAACAATAACATGATAAGATCAATCTCAAATATCAGAGTATATATATCTCAATACTGTACCAAAATAAAATAAAATAAAGACTAAAAAGAGGTGGTGGTGTAAGGTAGATGCAATGCAAGTAAATTCCTTGGCGCCAGTTTGGTGCTAGTAGCACAGCGAAACAATGAGCATCGAAACAATAAGCATGGGGAAGGCTGATGTAGGACTGGTGCTAGTAGCGCCACGAAACATAATCGAATGGGAGGTTGGAACGGGTAGCGCCATGGTGGCGCTACAGGAGCCGAAAGACAGAACCTTTAGGTAAGCTGGCGCTGTAGACGTAAGACTGGTGCTAGTAGAATTGTTTGCCTGTGAGCGATGGGAGTCTTGGCGCCAGAGGCGCCATGATGGCGCTAATAACATTGCGGTCAACTTGAAAAATTCCTTTACCCAATGCTTAAACACCATGTATTACTGCATACAAACACACCATTTCTTAGCAAAATTAAAAAAAAAAGCCTAAGACAAAGAAAATGATAAGAAATAACAAAAACTTATTAGGTTGCTCCCCAATCAGCGCTTGTTTTATATCCCAAGACTAGTGTGACAACTTATGATTATGGCGGCAGGTAACTCGAGCTCAGTGATGACATCATACCCTTGCTCAAAATTTGTATCATGCGAGGATTGTACTCATACGCAAGTGGATGAGGAGGGTTGGCCTTACGAGCTCTAAACTTTATGTAATCTAAACTTTATTTACAATAGATCTCACTTGTAAAATATTTTGAATATAACCTAATCTATGTACTTTATATAATCTAAATTATAGGTTTGGCCAAATTTATATTTAAAAATAAAAAATTTAAACTAGACTTATTAACATATTAAACCTTCAAAATTTATCTAGAAACAAAAAAAAATTATTTTATTATTTTAAACTATTTTATTTTATTTAAAATAATTAATATGATATAGACAAGGCTTATAAAAATTGGTCTCTTATTTTTTATATAAACTAATTTTAAGGCCTAAATATATTAAGCCTAATGTTGGTTGAGCAGCGAATTTCTGATAGAGCTGACTTATTTAAATCTCTATTTGTCGGAAAAAATTTCAGTGATCCATTTAAAAAATTTGAGACATAAATAGAAATATAAATGAAAAAAATGAGTAAATTGAAACAAAAAATTTTAAATTCTCACAAATGGACCACTCAAACTTTTCTCCGTGTAAAGTGGGCGGCTTGCCCTACCATCAACTCGCTAAAAAATAAGTCAGTCTGTCCCGTTCTGCTTTTGAAAGTGGACTAAAAAATTCGGTTCGCTCCGCCCTGTTTGGAAGGCTGTGCGGGTTGATCTTCCAGCCTGAATCTATTTTACATTTGACCGGCTTCTGTCTATTATCAACCAGCCAAAAAATAAATCCATCCCACTTTTGAGATTGGTTGAAAAACTCAACTTACCCTATCTTATTTAGCTCGTAGGGTAGGTTGACCGTTGAACCAATCTCATTTTGTTGGCTCTACTCCTATTTATCACTTCTCTCAATTATCTTAAGATTATTCATGTGCACTAAAACCCGGCGAAACCCTGCCGAATGTGTTTTTGTCTTTCACACGCTTTTAACAAACCATATTTTTCAATACAAGTATACTCACAAATTTATTTGATAAGGAATCAGTCCCACCCACCTTTATTATATAAAAAATCGATTAAGTGTATATTTAGATTTTATTTTGTATTTTAAATAAAATTATTAAAAAAAAATTGTGAGAGTTTTTGAAAAAAAACTATTAATTACTTGAAAAATAATCAAATCCGAAGATAATATTATCCTACCAAAATATAAACACATTACATATTAATATAGTTTAAGATAATAAACTGTCAAACAGTGAAAGTTGATTCAAACAATAAAACTAACGGAAAAATATAAAATTACACAACTTATATCTTTCATTTTCACAAAGAGACGGAATCCACAAATTTTTTTTTTTTTTTTGCCAACTGTCTCTTTCTTTTTTTATGTCTTTTTCTCTTTTAAAATTAAGCAACTTTACATAAAAATGAGAGACACTTTTCTCAAAAGCTAAACAGCATAGATTGAAAATTCTCGAGTTCGCTTCTGTCGATGATTTAACCTTGGACATGCTTACACCTTAATTATATGCGAGAAAATCCCATTGCTCTAAACTTTATTATAGATTTACTATTGTGTCCTTCTAAATATAAGCAATTTGATCGATTAAGCACTCAATTTGGTCCAATATTGTGATTATAAAAGAAATCACCAATCATTTGGTTTTTGTGTACTGCATGAAAACTCAGATGGCTCGTTACTACTTCCTCTTGCTTTTTCTTCTTGTTGCAGCTACAGTTTCTAAAGCAGATGCCGAAAAGAAGCTATCTACAGACTTTTACTGCAGCAGCTGCCCCAACCTGTTGCCTACAGTGAAGAAAGGGATCATTAAAGCCATTAACAATGAAGCTCGCATTGGAGCTTCCATACTCCGATTGCATTTTCATGACTGCTTTGTAAATGTGAGTATATATGTATATATATACATTTAAGTTGACTTCATGATTCAACCTTTTGTGTCTCCCTTGCAACTTGGGCTATATATATATATATATACTTCAAATCATGTTATTAACACAATGATATATCAGGGATGTGATGCATCAATACTGTTGGAAGATACGAAAAACTTCATAGGAGAGCAAACAGCAGCAGCTAACAATAAATCAGCAAGAGGGTTCAATGTGATTAATGATATTAAAGCCAATGTGGAGAAAGAATGTCCTCGGGTTGTGTCCTGTGCTGATATTCTTGCTCTGGCAGCTCGAGACTCTGTTGTTTATGTAATATTCTATATATATATATCCCGAGAGTAAAGAATTATCAATTAATTATGGACCTTAAATGCTTGAATGAATAACACTTACTATCTGTTTTTATGGAAACACATTTGCAGTTAGGGGGGCCTTCGTGGGAAGTAGGGTTGGGAAGAAGAGATTCTACCACCGCAAGCAGAAGTGCTGCCAATAATTCCATTCCCCCACCCTTCTTCAGTCTAAGTGCCCTCAAACAAAATTTTGCTAACCAAGGCCTCTCAGTTACAGACTTGGTGGCTCTTTCAGGTACTATAATCATAGATGGAAATATATGTCTTTAATCTGACTTGGTGGCTCTTTCATTTGGTTTTGATGGCTCTTTCAGGTACTATAATAATAGACTTGGTATTGTCATTTAATTTAGCATGTTTGGTTTAGTTTTAAGAAAGCCAGTTGTCATGGTTCTGAAAAAAGCTTGTTTCTTGTAGTTTCTTGTCCAATTTATTATGATTTTAAAGTTTCAATTTATTGGAGTAACTTTCAATAACAGGGGCACATACCATTGGCCTGGCTAAATGCACAAACTTCCGAGCACACATCTACAATGACTCAAACGTTGATCCCTCCTACCGAAAGTTCCTTCAGAGCAAGTGTCCCAGAATTGGAAATGACAATGTACTCGAACCCCTTGACCACCAAACTCCGACACATTTCGATAACCTATACTTCAAGAATTTGTTGAGTAAAAAGGCTCTACTTCATTCAGACCAGGAGCTGTTCAAAGGTGGTTCTACAGACAATCTGGTGAAAAAATACGCTAGCGATGCAGCTGCATTCTTTGAAGACTTTGCCAAGGGTATGGTCAAGATGAGCAGCATCAAGCCTCTCACTGGAAGCATGGGGCAGATCAGAATGTATTGCGGCAAAGTCAATTAAACAATAGCAATTTATGTATATGCTTGATATGGATTCAACTTCCCATCTTTTTTACAAAATTGTGTAAAGTACTACCTGAATTTATGTGCATATGGCACCGCTAAGCATCTTATCATCCCTGCTATAATGTATGCAATCAGCAGAATCACCAAACATATTGCATCTACATTATCTAGCTATGTATCCACAAAATTTATTTCTCTTTGCATTGGCCCAGTTAAGGTTTGTAAAGAATCATCAGTGTGTAACAAAGCAATTCATTTAAAATAAAGAATTCATGAATTGCAAGAATACTACTCTACTCGCCAACTAGAGATTTACAAGTGAACTAAGAAAGAATTTCTACGGCAAATTAATAATGTGTTAAGTGCTAAATAATTTTAACTTAACAAACATTACTGTTGGCACAAGTGGTAAGGAGTTTATGTCCCTTGATCAGAGATCTCGAGTTCGAGCCCTGGAAATGGAAAAAATGACCTTGGAAGTGCCGCCCCTTATATAGGATCTAACAGTGCTCGAACCGAACTAATTCAAAAGATAAACAGATTGAAGAGACTAAAAAAAATCAACTTTATTGTTAACATTGGACTATTACAAGGAATATTAGAAACTTGCATTTATATATTTGGTCAGATAGGTGGCACTCAGCCAGTCAAGTTCATTGTGAAAACTAATATATCAAATACTATAGAACCTGCCAAACCAAAGAAAATGAGATATATATGTTATGTGCAAGGGGGAAACAGAAGCGTATGGTGCTAAAAGTACAAAAAATTGACAGACTCTACTCTCTCAAAGATTTTTACCAGGCCAGTGAGTAATGACTAAGGAATTCTTGATATTTAGCAATCAAAATAGCCGTCTGATAAACTAGTAATTATGGGTTTTGGAGAGGGTCAAATGTAAGCGGCATTATCCCAATGGTTAGGTTGTGTCCGCTGTTTGAACCCGTGACCAGCAATAAAGATTTCAGCCCATCATGCTGTTCCGGCAATATCACATTGTGAGTGTCCAAAATCGTCAAGCAATAACTTACAACATTGGACAATAAAATATTACATAATAATGACACGTGAAAGGATAATATTACGGCATTTATTTGCTATCAATTTGTTTTAAAAGCACTGGACAACATATCGACGGTAATATTTTTGCCTGTATTGAATCGCAATTTCAATCATGAATGGTCGTAATAAAGAATAGTTTAAAATGTATTAAGCATATAATGTGTTGAATATATTAATTAAAATTAAAAAATTCATACTGCTACTTAGGTAATTAAACTAGGATTTGAGAATTGAGTAGACCTTTTAAACCTATTTTATTTTATTAAATCTTGTACATTTAAAATCACATGCAATTAGGCAAAAATACAAAGAAAAAAGCAATTATCAGTACCCAAAAAATAAACCAATCAAATGATGGTCAATTTAAAACCCTAAACTGCCCCCACATATAGCTAGTCGAATAGTAAATAGAAACTTTTTCATAATCTACTACAGTGACTCCAACATTGGTGCATCCTACCGAAAGTTTAGGTAGAGCAAGTGCCCCAGAAGTGGAAGTGACAATGGACTCGAACCCCTTGACCACCAAGTATCTTATCTATATATGCATATACATAGAACAGTGATCTAAACGTCACGTTCTTTTAAAAAAAAATTGTCAAAATATTATGCGAATAATATTTTTTACCAAACTACCACACGTCAAAGTTTGTTATCAGTCATAACGAACTTGATTAGGTCGCGTAGCACGTTCTCATATATCAAATTCGCTACCAATGTGGCAGTGAACTTGGTCCAGTCAGCTTTTCTTTACAAAATGTGCATATGTCACGAAATCATAAGTGACTAAGTTCACTATCATTGATAGTAAACTTGGTACGCTAATGGGAATGTGATACGTGGTCTAATCAAATTCGCTATGATTAGTACCGAACTTGGACGTGTGACAATCTAATAAAAAGTACTATTCGCGTCACCTAGAAAAACTTTTGGAAAAGAGTGGCATCCCATATATATGTATGGCTCTTCTAAGCATCTTATCATCCCCGCCGCTATTGAATGCAATCAACAGAACTACCAAACATATCGCATCCACATGAACTACAGCTAACGTAAATTAAGAATATCAGCTTCTATGTCGATTTCGAAATCTGTTTTTAAAGTCTGTTTGTTATCTAGCTATGTATCCAGAAAATTTATTTCTCTTGCATTGGCCCAATAAGGTTTAATTTCTGAAGAATCATCAGTGAGTAACAAAGCAAGGCATTATACAAAAAAAATAACGAATCCATGAATTGTAAGAATACTACTCTACCCGCCAACTAGAGATTTACAAGTGAAACAAGAAAGAACTTCTACGGACAAATAATGTGGAAGTGCTTAACAATTTTAACTTTATTATTACCATTAGACTATTACAAAGAAGATCAAAAACTAACATTAATAAGATCACAGAGATGGCACTGAGGCAGATTTCATAGTGAAAACTAACATATCAAACACTGTACAACCTGCCAAAATAAAGAAGTTTCAAGCTGCTATTTAAACATGTATTACATCTCCTCCACTTAATCCAGCTCATCAATAGATTTAACCTCCTCCTCTAGCAGTTCAAATTCATCAATCTCTTTAAAGTAGGCTTTCTGTTCTTTGATAAAATCTTGCAGCGGGGGATCCGTGAAAACAGCACGCTGCTTCTGAAAATTCAGCAAATATGCATCCAATAATTCAGCAAAATATCTATTGTGACATGATTGAACTTATAATTGAGAAAGAAGAAGCATGCAAAATATATGGCCACTACGGAAATACATAAGAGCACGATTCGCAAGCAAGATTTTACACGGGAAAAAAAAAAAAAGTGATATGTTATGTGCAGGGAGAAACAGAAGCATATGAAGCTAATACTACAAGAAAATGACACACTCTACTTCCACCCAACAACTATTTCAAAGATTTTACTAGGTCAATGAGTAATGACAAAGGAATTCTAAATATTTGGCAATCACATTAAACTATTGCAAATGCTATAAAATGTGTAGCCCAGCGCACTAGGCTCCCACTATTGTGAGGTCAGAGAGACAAATGTTTGTGGTGTTACCCCAATGGATGCATAGGTTGTGTATGCAGATAGAACCTGTGACCAGGTCACCAACTATATTGCACCGACACTGACACGAGATACGAGACATGACACTCCGACACGTTAATTTTAAAAAATGTTATATTTTGACATGTTAGGACACGTTTTGATATTAAATAATATTTTTAAGGGATTTATTAGTCTCTTTCCATAGGAGATAACTTCTCTCATGCTCTCTCCCTTCGATTTTCGCAACCCCCCCCCCCCCTTTTTCTTGTAATGGTGGGACCCATTTATCTTCTCTTTACCACATAAGATAGTTATCTCCTATGAAAGAAGAGTAGTATTTCCCTATTTTTAATATACATAATATAGTTTACATTTAATACATATAGCAACCCATAATAAGTCATAAAAGAATCAAATATTCAAATTCTATAATATAAATATAAAGCAAAAATAATTTTTCATGTCAAATTCTATAACAAAAAATATTTGATTTATAAATTAATTTTCATGATTAGTTAAAAAAATAAAATAAAATTTGGATCTGTATGAACGTTGACTCTGTGTCAGAACATGTCAGTGTCTGACACGTATCCGTCTGAACGTGTCGGTTGTTTGACACGTATCCGACACACATTTTTCACAAAAATTAACGTGTCGGTGCTGCTTAGGTCACCAGGTGTCATGATACCCGATTACCAGTGGATGAGAAGAAATAAATTTTCAATATTCATGCAGTAAAGAGCACTGAGTGCTACACTCAATTTTTTTTGGATACATTGGTGAGAATTGAACACATAACCTAATACAAACTACCCAAACCCCTCACCACTAGATCAATCCTAGTGGCTTAGTGCTACACTCACTAAATTTAAAAATCATGACTCAACTAATTGCATTTATTCGACCGACATCATTATTTCTAAAGCCACGAGTCCAATTATTTTCTAATTTTAGTAGGGGCAATATGTAGTACAATAGTACTGAAAATTTACTCGTTGAGAAGGAATTGGAAGCTGAAGTAAACAAGTCACAATATAGTCATGTCAGCAAAAGGGAGGCAAGGAAGGTTGATTTGCATATTCAGGAATTGAGAAGGGGGTCACCCACAATGACTTCTAATTCACAACTGAAGGATTATGCGCATGGCAATTAAGGAGAAATATAAGAGAATAGAGGAAAGAGAAAAGGAAATGAATGATGTTAATTGTGATCTTCCCCTTGCCTCTGTAACTTCTCCCTTCTCCTCTTGTTCTTAAGATACAAGTAACACCTCTCTGTACTTCGATTTGCTGTTACACTGACAGCATCTCATTTCTATTACCTAAATACTGGCACAGGTATCACTATTTGGAAATGCTATTGCCCTTTTTTTGACTGAGTTACTTAGTTAATTCATTTCTAAATTGTTTGAGCTGTTACACAAGGCAGCAATCTTACCATTGCATCAAATGTCAAGGGAGGTTTGCATAGACCTTTATATTTCAAATATAATTAAATTAGATATACCTTACTTGTCCTAAAATTGTCTGTGTAATATCGTTAAACGTCAAGGGAGGTTTACATAAATTTGTTTCATGTAAGCATGACAACCTTAAAGTCAATCATGCCGTAGAAATTGGTATACCCGATAGACAAGTACGGATACTCGACTTAAACAGTAAATATACAATCCAGGGAAAATGCTTATAGCAATATTTTCAACACGGGCAATTTCATAAAAGATCAAGTTCTTGTTGAATAACCAAACCAACATCCATAGACTCAGAGGAGTTTGAAGTTCCTAATAAAACCACAGAAACTCGAGAACATGCAGTAAATTTATATACCTTTATACAAGGAACTGTCAATGCCTTGGACTTGCGTAGATTCGCACCTTCAACCCCATCACTTTTTTCCCTGTTTTTCATGACAAAGGAACTTAGATGACAAATAACTATATGGTAGACCTTCTAGGAAAAAGACAATAAAAAGAGACAATCAAACTAAGTTTAATGGCAACAAAGGACAAAGGAATGGTGAAAACATGAATTTCAAGTGTACTAAGTATAGTAATGGCAAAGTAGGACAAAGGTGAAACAAAGAGGGATAAATTCCGAATCAGTTATCTCTTCAGGAAAGATTCAAATGACTTTTCATGTCTTCAATCATAATATTTTAGAGAACTTCTTTAAAGAATGGAAATATTTTAATATCCGATCCATCATAAGTTTAGCATTTTTTTTATTTCCCCAACTTCGTGAATTTCAAACAGCCCTCTCCCATTTTTCCTTTACCATTGTTTCTTAAACTTAAAGAGTTAGTACAACTTCCAGAGCAATAATATCTTACACTAAGTAAAACAGAGGGGTAATTACCGAGTATCAGATATCTTCATGATGGGTGTGCTACAGACAGGAATGGCCACTGCCTTCCCTTTATACTTCCTTTTATTTGAAGAACATCTTCGGCTATAGAGAATTGAAATAGGCTTAGAAGCTTCAGGATCAACATTCCCTGAAGTAAAAAAAGGTGAAAATAACACACTGATTGACATAGTATGGAAAATAAGAAATAAATACTAACAACCACAGACAGAAATTATAACATTGTTAAGGTTGAATGAATCTAAATCCATTGATCTAGGAACTATGCCACAGGTAACGGAACAAAGCTAAACCCATTTGGATTTCAGACAATAAATAGGGATTCCAACTAATTTCAAAGCCAGTTTACGAAAAAGGCATAATAGAAACATTCGTATGTCTAATAACTCAAAACTAAACAAAAATTTCGCCGTAATTTGCAAATAGAACGAAGAATAATTCAAGTACCTTTAAGAGAAGGGGTTTTGAGCGAAGGCGTAGAAAGAATGGGCAATGGAGGAGAGCTAGGGTTTGAGGCATTATCAAGATTCGTGGGAACGTTGGTCGCAGATGTGAGTTTGGGGGAAGGTTTATTGAATGCAGAAGAAGATGGGTTGGGTTTGTTAGGTTTTAGGGGAACAGAGGAAGAGTAAGTGTTGGTGCAATCGGAAAGAGGGTTTCTGCGTGTGAGCACTCGTCTTCGGCCAGCTTCCATTGTTAGTTGTGGGTATGGGTATGAGTTCCCATTGCAAATGCAGTACAAGTTGAATGTATAGGTTATTATGGTGATGATGATGATGTTGAAGAAGAAGAAGAAGAGGAGTGTGTGGAACTGGAACTGAAACTGAAAGTGCAAGATTGATGAACAAGCTTCTTTATCAATGTTTGTTCTCTCCTTTTCTCAACAAGCGGGAATTTTCGGTTTTTTTTTGGGGGGGATGAAGATAAAGCCATTTTATGTGTTTAGGCCCGTATTCACAAATGGGCCTCACCAAATCCAACACAAGGCTTGGGTTGGGCTTACTCTTCATTTTCATGATTAAATACGTTTTATTTAATGTTTTTTTGTATTTAAGAGGATTCATTTTCATTATATATATTATCGAAATTAAACAAAATTTCACTAATAAAATTGTCCCAATTAGGAAATCGGTTTTGGGGTTCAAGTTTCAACGTCATCTTACTCGGGTACAAAGAAAAATTAAGTAGAACTACCAAAAATCAACAAAATTATGATCAGTATCATAATTATTAGTATCGTACGATACACGATACGATTTATATGACATGATATGATTCACGAGTCCAGTAATACATAGTGTGGGATATATCAGAAAAAAATTTGTACTTCGTACAATACGATACATGTATTATGCGATAGGAAAATTAAATCAAAATTTATAATTTTTATTTTTTAATATAAAAAAGGAATTAATATTTAATTTGTGATTTAAATTAAAAAAAATCTAAAAAATTATTATTAATAAGAAAAAGAAAATAAAGATTTGATTTATGATTTAATCTCAAAGATCAATCTAAAAATTCTGTATTAATAAAGAAAATATTTAAATAAATGTTCTAAATCTCTTCAATGTCTAAGGAAGAAAGATTTTATTTTTGAAAACTATTCAGAGACTATAAACTTCCAACCAATTAAGCTAACAAGAATGATAAGGGAATAGGACCTTAGATTATTGAACAAAAAATGAAATATGGATCAAATGACTACTTTAATGAAGAGGATGAAGGATAAATTATGTCATTGAATCATTGATAAATATTGATAGTGATAGTAGTGATAATATTAGTTTTTTTTATGAGTATGAGAATAATTCGTTTGCACTTTATTTACTTATGTATTTTATTTATTGAATCCTTTTGGGAATTTTGATTTATATGATATTAATTATATTATATATTTTTAAAGTATGTTTTATTATATTTCTATATCTTACGATTCGATACATTCATGATACATGAAACAAAAAAAGTCAAATGATACATGTTATGTATTGCATTCAACAACCTTGAATCTTGACCACTATTATGCAAAAAAAATTAAAAAAATATAGGGATTGTTAAAATAATATTAAAAACCAAATTGTTAAATAAGTGTAACTTATTTTTTTTTTGGTGAGCAATAAGTGAAACTTATTAAAAACAAAACTACCTTACATTTTATATTTTAACAAAGTATATTTTAAAAGAGTAGCACAGTTTTTTATGTAAAACAAGAGCATTCATAATTAAAAATTTTAGGCCGAATAACTTAATATATTTAATCTAAAAATGCAACTTTCATATCTTAAAAGAGAAATGTTTATCTCAAGTTACATAAAAAAATTCATCTCATGTCGCAGACACATCGCAATTCGAGCCAGCATTTCTTTTTTTTTTTCTTTTCTTTTAACCGTGAGACCCATCCAATTATGTCTCTACATGAGATAATACTATCTCATGTAGTATGAGAAAAGCATTGCCCATCTTAAAATAAGTAATATATATATGATACATAATGATATCATAATATCCTAAGAATATTTAATTTTAAAATTCGAATAGTACAATAAAAATTTTAGAAAATTAAACCTTGAGAAATTTAAAATAAAAACTTATGGACATCGAAAAATCACCATTAAATCCAAAATACAAATTTGAATAGGACTACAGAAACAATTTTAACAAAAAAATTGTTAAATCTCACTGGATATAAGTGGCGGAACGAGGGGAGTAGATTTTCTCATGTGCTAATTAACGGCAATCATACATGGGTGAGTTAATGGTGATAAAAGAGGAGAGAGAAAAAAATATAAAGATAGAAAGTTACACAATCATCACCGTTGATTTAATTATTAATGGTTAAGATCTTCTTCCACATGACGTGATCATGTTAAATTACACATGAGAGGATCTATTTCCCGGGACGAGGGGATGAAAATAAAAATATCATATCATAAATAAAAATACTTAAAATACAATATGGACCTATCATTCAAAAAATTAAAAGAAATCTATAACAGACCTAAGCATCAATTAAGCACTCTTTCCGATAATAATCATCTAAAATCATGAATTATTTTATGACCAGTAAAATGCCCAAGCACCTACTGTATTTCTTTGTTGACATGGATGTTGTCACAGCAATGAAACATTCAAGCTGATAATAGACATTATAAATAAGAGGGGGGATATTTTGACTACCAAAAGTGTCCACTACCACCTTACTACCTATTAAATCACCATTGGATCAAAGAGAGAGAATATTAATCCAATGGTGATTAAATAGGTAGTAAAATGGTAGTGAAAACTTTTGATAGTCAAAATATCTTCCCTGTACAAATAATAGTTATCATGCTTTAACAAACTGGTATTTTATAAGTATGAAGGTCAGGTCCATCAAGGCAACAATAGAAAAACATTTAACTATGCAATTCTAGCTATAAAGTTTCAATTAATCCAGCAGACATTTTTTTTATGAAATAAACAAACATTTAATCAGATCAAAATCCACACCCTTGCTCTTTCTTATCTCTAATACATCCGGATCATTCATAGGAATAGAACTGTGAAAATTCTTTGCTGATCCTTGTTTCAACTCATGAGTTAAATGCATTTCTCGCTTGTCCTCATAAAGCATCCAAAACGCACAATTATACAAGTCCAATGCCTTGGAAAGCTCAACAAGGGTAGGGTGGTATACAATATGGTGTGCTTGTCCAGATACTTCCTAATCTCGCGGGTAAGCATCCTAACAATAACATCCAATCATTCCGCAGAGGACTATGAAGGCAATAAACTGGAGGAAGACCAATTTGAATGGAACATTGAAGCAGCTAACGAAGTAAAGGAGTTCAATGGGTATGGGAAAATATGCAATGGCAATGAAAAAGTCGCTGACTTTTTGGCTATCGAGTAGGGGTGTTCATCAACCGATCCAAACCGATTCAAACCGCAATAACCGAACCGAAAAACCGATAACCGAATAAACCGAAAACCGAAAAAAAACCGCAAATTTTAATTGGATTGGATCGGTTTTTGGATGGCTTGATAAAAACCGATCCAATCCAAACCGATCCAATATATTAATTCCCTTCTACCTACTTGGGTTTTTTCTCAATCATAGCCCAAAAATTTCTAAACCTAAGACTCATTAACCCATCAACTAAACTCAAGAAAAAATCTAGTCACGTCTCATCAATTTTTTTTTTATCTTTGTAGAGCTTCATATCTCATTACCAAAAAAAATTATATTATAGTTTACTAATGCTTTTGTATTTCAAAAAAAAAAAAAAAATTACAAAGCCAATATATACAAAAGATTCTATTTGCAAAATAATCATGAAATAAATTTAAGATTTTCAAAAAACCGAAAACCGATCCGATCCAAACCGAAAAAAATTGGATTGGATCGGATCGGATTTGAAAAAAAATCCAAACCGAATGGATGATGATATGATCAAACCGAAGGGATTGGATCGGATGATTTTTGCTTCCAAAACCGATCCAATTCAGACCGCGAACATCCCTACTATCGAGGATGCTCTGTGATTGAAAGGTTTTGCTTTCACATAAAAGGTTTTCCATAAGAAATTGGGCAAAGTGAAAGATAAGATATCATCCCAGGAAATACGCAAAGCAACACAAAATAAAAAATCATTTTTCTATTACATAACTATTACTATTAGGAAAGATTCTGTATAGAAGGTCAAGGATCAAATACCAAAGGGAGGCCAGACAAACAAACCATACAAGCATTTCGCCCTCTACCATAAAAGAAAACCATAAAATGAAAAAGAGTGAGGATTAGAGTGGTACCTGATGATGGAGATGGAGTGCGAGCAGAGTTAGATGATGGAGAAATGAAGAGTGAGGATTTTACGATGAACCATTGCTTCCTTCTCATCAGTAAACTTTAAAATAAATTTACCCACTCAGTTTGTATTTTTTTTTACCAAAATGTCATTTTATATATTGGAAAAGAGTGTGTATTATTAGATAAAGGAAGATAGAGTGAAAAAAAAAAGTGTAAATTTCACCTCTTTGTGAGAGTGAAATGACACAAGTTATATCATTTTAAAGTAAAAACATTTTCCCCTTTATATATATAACAAAATTCCTTCAAATTTTTTGGGATGGCCGCCACCCCAGCCCCTAATTCTGCATGCAAGATGTGATTTATAAAGGTGCGACATGCTTGAAATGAAAATTTATTTAATGCACCAATAATAAAAGTAATACAAATATCATTAAAACGACATTAATTTTAGATTATCTTTCAAAGAATAAAATATGTACCATAAATAATATTAAAATTATCGCACTTCAGTTAAAATAGGCGCATTTGGATAATAAATGAAATTAGAGCAACATTCTTTCCCACTGATGTATGGGCACGTTTTTGCATAAAAAAATGTATATGTTCCGAGGTGCAATCAATATTTTGAGACACATTAACTATCTTGATAAGCTGTCGTGCTCAGGCTCCAATTCAATAGCTCAACCTTAAAATCCGTCAGACTAACCTATTAATTTTTTTTTATTTTATATTTTTTATACTAACCAATTTTCACTCTTATCATTGCGCCTAGCCCACTCAAGCCATCAAGCAATTGTGCTCTGCCATTCTCTTCGTCGAAGCCATCTCTAAGCATTTCACCTTTCTCTCTTGTTGAAGGTCTCTCCTCATTGGATCCTTTAAGAATGTTGTCGCTCAAAACTGCGACATCTCCGCCAATCAACAACGTCTAATTTACTCAAGGATGATCAAACCCTCCAAAGCTACGATATAAACACTATTATTGATATGTTTTTGCATAATATTAACTCTGATTTGTTTGTAAAGGCGATTTAGCATTTTTCGATTCATTTTTTGCTGGCGCTGTTCTTTGTGGAATTATTAGTGTTGTTGATTGTATATTTTGTTCGAATAAATTTTTGTTGTCTTATTTTTGTTAACAGGCTAAGTTAGGCTTTTATTTTTTTATAAATAAGTCAGATCGCATGCTGATAATTATATTCATAACAAGTTACAAGTTAGACCAGTCTGACATATTTAAACATAGACTTAGCCTTTCAACATCAAAGTCTAACACGGCTCGGCCCGTTAAGACCTCTAGTGCCAAGGTATCTTTGGCAATTCCGCAATTGGGTTGCATTGTTAGACCTCTAGAGATGATTATATATATATATATATATATATATATATATATATATATATATATATATATATATATGTGGAGCATGTTATATTTATAAACTTTTTTGTTTACAAACTACATTAAGTAGGACCGGTCCTACATTAATCGCACAATGTACGACCGGTCTACTTAGTGTAATTGCAAAAAAAAATTGTAAACGGATCCTGTCCCTATATGTATAGTGTATTGTTGAAGGTAATGAGTTTGAGAGAGAAAGATTTAAAGGTGCTTCAAGTATTACACCAAGAGACATTAAGTTTGGAATGTTTAACTTACTATTGGATTATATTATTAATATATCCAACATGTATCACATTTAAGAATGAGAAATAAATTTATTATTTTCAAGAACTACTAATTACACTTAAATTTAATGATTTAGAAAAACTAATCTAGTTATTGTATAAAAACTTTTGACCAGAGTGTCGTAAATTTTAAAATAACTAATATTTTAAGCTAAACGTCAGTAAGGAAAACAGTTGGCTCCTTTGGTTAACAAAATTAAGCACACATTTCTCCGCAGCAAAACAAAGGGAAGCCTCCTGTTTAACACTTCCAGTGTTCCAACAAAACAGAGACAAAACCAATTGGCCCTGTAAGCAAATCCATGGGCAGATCATAGATGCACAAATTTCAACCTCAACCTCACCCATTCAGCTATAAATAAATATCCACCCTTTTCCCTCCCTTAATACTTCATTTCATTTAGTAATTTGTAAAACACAAGAGATCAACAAACATGGAAGCAATTCAGTCGTGGGTTTCAAAGCATAAGCTCGCCACAGTTGGTACGTGTTTTATATACCCAACAAACAACCTTCCCTCTGATGTAACAAATTTTAATGAAATTATTTGGTGTTGAATTTGATTAAAGGGGGACTGTGGGCCTTTGGAATTGGAGAATCACTTGTGGCTTATTCACGCACAAGGTATCCAATGAAGCCAAGTCTTAGGCTTATCCATGCTAGGTACCTATTCTGCAAATGTTTAACTACATATTCTTCCTTCTTTTTTTAATTTAGTTTTCCTATTCCTGTATGAAGTGTTGTAATCATGGTACTTAAAAACTCGTTTTAAAACTACACGCTTACATTTTTATAATTTTTTTGTTTCGCTTTAATGTTTCTACAAATTTTTACATTCACTCTCAAAACTACGCCGTTTTGAGTTGAAAGATTAAAAAATTGTAATGAAAAAGACTATTATAATTCTAAAAAGACATTGATATTCGTTTCAAAATGACTTCGTTTTGAATTCATTGTAGATAACTTATCTATATTGACTGCAGAAAAAATAAACCCATTTTTTACACCAAAACATTTTTATCAATATTTCAAGCATTTTTACTTATTTACGATTTTATATTTTATAATTTTTTATCCCTTTCCATTTTTAGGCAAAAATTCAATTTTAATTATCTTCGTTGTAATGAATTTGTGTGTTGGTTTTCAGAATACAGGCCCAGACGTTAACACTGGCAGTGCTGTCGGGTGCTGCAGCTTATCACTACTATAAGAATCGTGCTGTTCAGCCGAAACCATAGGCCCAGAGTGTGGCCCAGCTCGTAGAATGGGAGCTCCTTAGTCCTTTCTGAAATTAAAAATAAAATAAAATACTGTATAAAAAAAAAAATTGCTGTTAATAGTCATTAAGTTCACTGAGACGAGCAGAAAATGCTCTCTCATCAAGCTATTGTAATTTTGTAATTAATTTAATATTATCACTGAGAAGACATCGAAAGTTAGTGTTATTTCTTTTCTTTTTCTTTTTCTTTTTGGTACATAGTGTTATTTCTTTTTTGTTTTTGGTCAACAAGACCTTGGTATTATTTCTTGAATGTTAAGTGGAATCAGTTGGACCTCTAAAAACTTTTTTCGGGCCTAGGCCCAACACAAGACAAGACAAGTCTTGTACTAACGAGTAATTCGTGGTTTAATGGATGGAAATCAAAGAGTGAAAGACAAAACTTGGTCGTGTTTGTATTTAGGAAAGCAATTAGACTTTCAATCAACTACTACCTCGTTTCCGTGTTATAAATATGAGACTGATTATAGCGGACCAACAAATTGGAACTGGCCCAACGGACACAGAAAAGTGGGAAGGGTCCAGTGGTAAAAGAAGAGTGATGAGGCCTACCCGATCCAAGGGTTATGTGATACGGTGAGTCACACCTTATGGAAGCCCAACTTAATTACCAACTGATTGAATTCAAATCGCTGGGTAATCATAAAATATTACACTGTTGTATCGATCATTTTAATTTTTTGGGTTAGTTGTGCCATAACTATATGAATAATGCTTAATGTACATCATCATTAAATACATTATCTCACATGTGTGAATGTGCAGAGAATGACGTGAAATGATTTATACATAAATATGTTGAAAATCGACAATCACACAAAATTGACAAAACATAAAAGAGAAAAAGAGAAGAGAGATTGATTCACCTAATATAGGCTACGTCCAGCTTGTCTGTACTATATTCACCTCACCGCCACTTATACAAATCACTCGATTTATAAGAAAAATATAAATAAGATTAGAAAATTCTAACAGTAGCTATTCATGGGCCCAAACTACTAAGAGAATTACAATAAATAGAGGCCCATAACAGTATCTAGCCTCTACTAGGGGTGTGCAAAAAAACTGGTTCAATTGTCGTGCCTTTTATCTGACCTTGACCTGACCCATAAATATCTACTTTTTTGAACTAGTTTTAAATACTGATTCACTTTTATTTGGGTCAGTTTTAGACCTTCCTTATTTTAATAATTGACATATTGACGCAAAACTTGACCCATACCCATTATGTGAAAAAAAAGAAAAACACAATTGCAGTTTTCGTTTTTAGGGTTCTCACTTCTCTCTTCTCTATGTGGACATTCTTGCACTCCACCGAAGAAGATCAGCCACCGCAATCACAATTGCAGTTTAAGGTATGCTTCTCGACTTTTCTTGTGCTCAATACCGAGATGATTGATTGATTTAAACTCATATGGTATGATATGCCTAAATACCTTATTGCTGTCATGTTTTGCTATAGTGGTCTTTGTTATTGGCTTTGGATATAACTCTCTGATTCTTCTGACATCGCCTCTTTCATTTTCATAACAAGCATTAGATTTTCGTTCTCTCTATTCCTTCGTTTTTTATTTTATTTTATTGGTTTTTACATCGTAGCTTTTTTTTTCCTCTTGAATTTTGTTGTTCATCTTCTCTCTAATGTAACTCGTAGTATTTGGATTTTAAAATTAAATAACCTTTTTTTGTTAAAAAATTTACATTCCTTTATTTATTCAATAAATATCAAATTTATTATATAATTTATATATTTTAAACAAATAAATAATTAAATTACATGAATTTAAAAATTAAATCAATAACTATACAAAAAAATCAAATTAAAAACATGTGTTGAAATCAAGTCAAAAATGAGTCAGGTCACTTCAGAAACCAAGTCAGGTCAGATCAGACCCAATTCTGAACTAGTTCAAAAAAATTCAAACTAGGTCAGACCTTACTTGGATCAAATTAAACTCAAAATACCTGACCTATAAAAATCAAGTTGGATCGGGTCGGCACAAAAAAATGACCCGATCTGACTCATGCACACCCCTAGCCTCTACGAGCCTGGGGGCGCTGCCCCCCCGGACCCTAGGTGAGCAGAATCTCAGTTGCTTTTCTGCTGACCCCGACAACAAGAGCCCTCATCACCATGCGAAGTATGAGCTATATCCAATAAAATATATGTAGGAAACATTATTTTAACCATATTTTAGCTAGTACTCATCATAAAAAATTTGATGCACGAAAACTTAGTCATGGGCATTTGTCTTGGGTTCATTATCGATGCCATTCTGAATAATCCGTCATTAAGGTAAGAGCCCAACATTTTATACCCGCACACAATGCTGCTAGTAAAACTTAGGGCATGTTTGGTGCATAGTATAAGATAAGGTCTGATGTATAAGACTTGATAGTATAAGGTCTGATTGTATAAGACCTGATTGAATTTTAATACTATCCAGCGTTTGGCACGATATTGTATAAAATAATATATTGTATAAGATAATATCATCTAGTATTTGGTAATGTACTGTATAATACTATATATGATAAAAATAAATATTTTTAATAAAAATATCCTTTAATAAAAAATTTATATAATTCTTCAAAAAATGTCATATTATATTAATTTTTATAAAAATTTATTGATCAGTGTGTCCAAAATATAAATTAATTTTTATAAAAATAAAAATATTCAATATTTTAAAAATTAATATATTGAAAATAAATTTTTATTTTAATAGATTAATATTAAAATAATATATTAATTTTTGAGAATTACATTGGTCAATGATGTTAATACATCAATCTCTTATCATGCCTTATCCCTCACCCTTAAGCCGGATTAAGTTATACATCGTTTTGATGTATTAAGGGATTATGCTGTATAAGCTTATACTATACGATGGTCATACCAAATAACTGAAAATGTCATAACGTATAATATAAGCTTATACTATCATGATACGTCACACCAAACATGCCCTCTTTCAGCGATGATAAAAGATAGTGATTTTTTTTAAAAAGCTAATTCCAAAAGTATATCATCAAGTCATCAACCTTTCCATATAAGTGGTCCATAACACTATTCTCATATAATCTATTGGACGAATTAATTATAGTGTACATGTGGCAATTTAAATACACTTTTCTACTTTTGTAATTACGAATGTACCATATCAAGATCTTAGTTCGTTTACTCATTAACTAGTGTTTCTAATTGATAGATATCTGAGTTTTAAATAAGCGTGTATTGTTTTCAAATAATTTTTTTTAACAAAAAAATGAAGAGTTTTAATTTGACTTACAAAAATTTATTCGTAAAAATTAAATTAATCAAAACAAGCAATAAAAAGTTATTACTATAACAAATGTATAGTTTTGTATTTTTTTTTTTCAGGATATATTATTCTGCTTATCTTTTTTTCTTATATATCTTACTTATTTATCTTTAATATCATTGGATTAGAATATCAACAAAGGAGAGAAAGAATGAAATTCTGATCCAATAATATTAAAAATGAGTAGATAAGATATGAGATCTTTTTATGTTCACCTGATATACCAACATCCCTCCCAAAAACGGATAAAAAGTGAGGACTCAAATGAGAATAGGAAAAAACATTTGGATTCAAATGGAATTTTATTTCCCTTATCTAGGAAAAAGGAGCACTGACTTGTATATTCTCATAGCACCCAAATCTTTTTCGCAAAGTAAATAAGCTAATTTAAAGAAAAAAGGTAGGTAAAATATGTTATCTCTTTTTTTACATCAAATATCTTTTATTTAAAACTCACTCTAGAACATTTAATTCTAATCTTTTTAAGTACAAAATAAGCTAATTTAAATTCGACGCTCTTTCTTAAATATCATTTATCTGGTAAAAATTTTAAATATCAATTTTACGTCATGTATGTATTTTATACACCAAATACATAAGGATTCCATGGAATTGGAATGGTAGCTTTGTTTGGTAGATAAACTTAATTGGTAAAAAAATATTGTCGTTAAAAAAGACAATATATATATATATATATATATATATATATATATATATATATATATATATATATAGGGGCAGGATATTCTTACACCGGTGTAAGAGTTAGAAATCTTACACTCAATCTTGACCATGATCCACTTGTATCCAATGGCTCACATTACTAAAAAATTTGAGCCCTTAGATATATGTAGGATTAACGGACAAGATTAAGAGTGTAACTTACACTGGTGTAAAATGATCCTGACCCATATATATATATATCAGAAAAATATTTCTGCATTTACTCCCAAAATAACGTCGTTTTGGGATTGAAATATTAAAAATTATAATTATAAAGACTACAATAGTCCTGAATAAATTAAAATTACAAAAATATCATGATTTCCGTCCCAAAACGACGTCGTATTGGGCAAACTGCAGAAAAAGCGAACCCTATATATATATATATATATATATATATATATATATATATATATATATATATGGGGATGGTTATACTTACCACCAAGTAAGTTTACCACCCTTACAACCAATCTCCTGACCCTGACCGTTAGATTAGAATTGAATCTAACGGCCCATAATTATCCCTTATAATTCTAATTTTTTTTCTCTCATCCCTCCCTAGGTTTGGAAACTGCTCCTCTCCAAAATTCATCTCTTCATTGTTACAGTTTCTATCAAAATTCAAGGTTTGTCCCAGTTTGTTTCATGAATCCGTTTCTGATGATGGTGGGAGGATATTATGAAATCGCTTTTTTATTATTTGCCATCGATCATCTTCCCATGATTATGGTTGAATTGTTTATAATAAAAAAGTTGCGAATCAGATTTTTTAAGGAATTCACAACTTTTTATTAAGGAGCAATTCCCATCGCTTTTTAAGGAATCAGATTACAATGAATTCCCATCGCTTTTTATTAAAGAATGATTTTTTAATAACGAATAAATTGGTATAAAATAATGGAAGAATTCCCATTCAGCGTATACATAGCAATTCGTAGCATGCATCCATGGCTGTATACGGTGTTTCAAATTCAAAGAGAATAAACCACAAAGCATCATAAAGATTGTGACCGATTTAGTTTACAATCGAAATCAATCGGAGGAAAAACATGAAATGAAAAAATGAGGATGATAAAGAGAGGATGAGAGAGTTGATTCCCAAATCTAGAGTGAAAAGTGTGCAGATCTCAAACCTAGAGAGAGACAGAGAGAGAATGGAAGAAAAAAAAAATTAAGATTATAAGGGATAATTATGGACTGTTAGATTCAATTCTAATCTAACGGTCGGGAGATTGGTTGTGAGGGTGGTAAACTTACCTGGTGGTAAGTATAACCGTCCCCTATATATATATATATATATATATATATATATATATATAGAGGTGGGATCCTTTGACACCAGTGTCAAATTTAAAGTTTGACACCTCATCTGATAGCCATTAGATCAAAAAAATCAATGGTATCACATGCTTACAAATCAGAGTCGTAGATCTTTTTTGATCTAACGGCTATCAGATGAGGTGTCAAACTTTAAATTTGACACTGATGTCAAAGGATCCTACCTCATATATATATATATATATATATATATATATATATATATATATATATATATTCCCAATTATCTTGCCTGTTATCCATATATTCCATTGATATATGCTCATCCGATTTAAGTGGGTTAATTTGTTAACAGAAAAATGGGTTAAATTTAACAAGCCCAATACTTGTAATTTTTCAAATTGAAAACACTAATTATACGATGGGTTTTATAAGAGTTATGTTGTAGTTAAAATGATTGTGTAATGTTATAGAGATTCGTTTTACGTGGCGTAGTTTTTTTTTTTTTTTTGCTTTAAAAAGTGTGGGCCCCATAAAATGTTGTGTGTGTAGGAAATTTTTTTGTGTCATGTTAAATGATGAATGTAAACCCCTTCTATGATAATACTGCTTTTTTTTTTGGTATATCACCCCTAATTATCTCTTGAGGCAAGTCAGTCCCTAATATCTCCACAAGCTTTAACTCTTTAAGTCAACTATATGAATAATCTCAAGTTGGAGTTTACTCGTAGTTAAAGCTCATTGTCCCTAAGAATGTAAATGAATCAGGCTAAGCTAGATTTTAACATAAATAGACTAGGCCTATATAAAATATGTTAAGCCTGATTTGTCTTGTTACACCTAGAGGTGTAATTGTCTAGCTTATCAAGTCTACCAAGTCTTTTTTTTTTTAGTATTAAGTCTCTGTTTATTTTATTTCTTTTGTATGTTTAAGTTTGATGAAAAATTAAAATAATATAAATAGCTAAAGCCACACCATAACCTAAAATATTATCTTATTAAAAAATAACAAGATATTATCTTATTAAAAAAATAAAATATTATTTTATTAAAATTAATAAAAAAATTAGTAGAAAATACATGTCGTACCTGGAGGCTTAGATGTCATACCTTTTGAAATTGGCTTGTGACCTGATCTCTAAAGAGGCCTTGTAATGAGCTCAAATCTATACTATTTTTAAAACAAATCAAGTCAATTCAGATCAAAGACAAGTCGAGTTATAATCCCCCTAACAAGTCACTTGACCCATTTATAATACTAATTGTCTCTCCCTAAAGATATATGTAGTGGGAATCGAATCGAGATTATCTTCCAACCAACAATTATGTTGCCAAGTAAGTTATACCTATACTCTCAAGGTAGCATGAATTGGAGGCTTTTTGACATTTATAACCCTTTATTAATAATTAATTATCAAATTGACCTTCATTATAAACTATTTCAAAAATTTAACCCTTTCAAAAAATATAACACCAATCTGCCCCTGTTTGACCGTTGACCATCGAGTCTACCCGGGTACACTCCTCCCTACCCGGGTATATTTTGAAATTTTTTACCTACCCGGGTAAGGAGGGGTGTACCCGGGTATTGTTCTTGGCACCTAAGAAATTGCTTGAATTATTTACCCGGGTACGGAGGGGTGTACCCGGGTAAATCTCCCCGGGGCTGCATCTGATCTTGGTCACGGCTTATCAGAAACGAGTCAGCTCCCAGATGTTCTATTGCTTCCTCCTTTTTGTTGGGTGATGTACTGATTATTGTGACATTAGCCCCAAAAGCTTTGGCAAACTTAACAGCCATATGGCCAAGTCCACCGAGACCAACCACACCCACATGAAGACGAGTCCAAAATATCTAAGAGGGCTATACACTGAGATCCCAGCACAAAGGAGAGGAGAAGCAGCATCAAGAGGTAAGCCATCAGGAATGCGAACCACAAAGTGCTCGTCTGCAACCATAGAGTCAGAGAAGCCTCCATATGTGGTGGTACCATCAATATATTTGGCACCAAATGCGGCTGTATATTGTGGGCAGTAATTTTCAAGATTGTCAGAACAGTTTTGACATGATCTGCAGGAATCAACCAACCCTCCAACACCAACCTTGTCCCCAACTTTGAACTTTTCTAATTTGCTTCCCACCTTTGTCCCCAACTTTTCAAATTGCTTGAATGATTGTTCTTGGCACCTATGTTGTGGTCAGCGTGTAAATCAAATCAGCCCCAGTGAATTTACCCGGGTACACCCCTTTGTACCTGGGTAAATAATTCAAGCAATTTTTCAGGTGCCAAGAACAATACCCGAGTACACCCTTCCTTACCCGGGTAGGCAAAAAATTTCAAAATATACCCGGGTAGGGAGGGGTGTACCCGGGTAGACTTGGTGGTCAACGGTCAAACATGGACAGATTGGTGTTATGTTTTTTGAGGGGGTTAAATTTTTGAAATAGTTTATAATGAAGGTCAATTTGGTAATTAATTATTAATAAAAGGTTATAAGGATCAAAAAGCCTGAATTGGATGAACTAACAAAATACATCCTTTTTCTTCCTTTTTTATGAAGCAATTGCATCATCGTTTTTAGGTAGTATAAATAGAACCCATAGCATTGCATTGCATGGCATCGTTTTTTACGTCAAAGTCAGTACTTAAGGGCCTAGTTAATTTGTATCATTAGATTACATATGTCTATTGAAGGAAACAGAAGGTCCAATATACTACAAAGTTCCAAAGTTGACCTTAACACGTTCATTTGTTTACCATGCACGGACCCTTTTTTGCTGGAGCAAGGTACAGTACCTTAGCATCCCTGAGGTGATCACGCGCGTGGTTTCAAAATTTGTTATTTAAAGTTTCAAAAAAATAAAATTTGTTGTTTAATTATGCCTAAAATCCTGTTTGAATATATTATTTGTTCTATTCAAGGTAACAAGTGTCAACTTTGATCCAGTGCCTAACATGGAGAATGGAGTTATCTTAAAGTCATTTCATTATACTTTTGACCTTAATATTGTTTCGGAGGAAAGCATAGCAAGAATTTTCTCAATTTATTAGTGATTAATCATTGATTGCATTTCGAATTAACTAATTTAATTTGACCTTAAGATGCACGTTTATATGCGTGTGTGTGTATATATTAGATATGCTGGCTCCATTTATAAATTTGATCAACCATATCATCTACTCTTTTTCTTTCCCTTTAATTACCAATTTCATTAAAAATTGAAGAAGTAGATGATTTGACAGGTATTTTATACGAAGCTTGATTCCTTAATCAACAAATTGCCGGTTAACCAACATGAAAGAAAATGGGAAAAAAAAAAAAATGGAAGACTCAAGATACACATAAATATATATTTATAATCTGACATTTGATTTCTGATTTACTCTCGATCAGCACTTTCGCTCCAGTTCTTTATTGCTTGTCCCACTGCTTGTTTCACAACTTGTGCATCAATAGTCTCACCTTGTTCTTCATTCTACAAAATGCAAGAAAATATTCGTTATTGCGGAACCTCCGAACCTAGCTAGCTTCTGTAATATTAGACAATTAATGAAGACTATTCTGTGTATATTAGGGCTAATTAAGACCATTTAACGCTACAAATGCATGATCACCAATCCACAGCAACTCGGCCTCTTTTCTCACATCCCCCAATGAGGAAATTTTATAAAAGGACAACACGTGTGACATCTAAAAGTCTGGATAAAAAACTGAAAATGATAGAGATGAATTGAATGATACGCATATTGAACTAATTAATAAGGGGAAAAACAATTATCTTTTTAAAGGATAGAAGCTTGTATTTTTTTAGGTGATTTACATAGAGTCTGATTGGTAAGACTTTGTGTAAATTTGAAAAGTTATTTTTTTTTCTCTCCTCATTCGTATCAATGACATGTAAAGTGAAAAAAAAAACTTTTCAAATTTACGCAAAGTCTTACTAATCACACACTTTGTGTAAGTCACTAAAAAAACACAATTTGTATCCTTTTAAAGGACATCCACTGAACCCATTAATAAGCAATATTGGTAATAAATTTTTGTTTACTATATATATCTTACTTCTCCTCCAACTGCTTGAAATCGAAAATTGTCTGTACAAGAAACCCTAGCTTCCAGCACTATAAGTCCCATCTCTTCAAAGACCTCCAATATGGAAACAAGCAGACCTGGGCACCCTTTTGCTGAAAAAACATTTATAAGAAATCCCTTTTCTAGGGTTTCTACTGAAACCTGCACAAGTCCATCCAGAAAATGCAACTAGCTCCAATCAATTTTTATTTATTGACAAGGTCTTTGGAACTTTATCAACATATATATTGGAGTTGTAGAATATAGACGATGCTATTAAGAAAATACCATCGGCAAGGGATTGCGGTCGCTTGAAGTTTCAGGCGCAGAGGCTATTTCTTGATTCAGTCTTTCTACTTTTTGCTTTAGCTTTTCGATATACTTTGATGCATCGATTATGATCGAGCTTTTGTTTAGCTGTTATAAAAAATGCATAAAAGCACAAGAATGATTAGATAATTTATCGTCTCAAATGAGCTCGGTTGGTTAACAAGACAAATGATATTAAATTAAGGATATTTGTATATCATTATTTTCAATGTTAAACTTTTTATGATGATATAATTAATATTCATTATCATAAATCAACTTATTTATTTATGCTTTAGTTTTCTATCCACATATATGGGAATGGGAGCATAGAAGACAATCGAAGATGCAGAAAGAAAGAACATGTATTTGGTGAATAAGGAAGAAGGAACACAGAGCTGTGAAAAATAAAATAAAATAGCAGATAAGAACCATGATTACTTTAACAAAAATCGAATCAAATTCGGAGGAGAAATATATAGCAGAGGGAAGGATAACAATTAACACTGCCTAACTGAACATTCTATTAGGGAATATATATATATATATATAGGCTAATTTCCTTGAGAATATTCATAGAGAAATCCAATGAAAAGAGAGATATCAGAAAATAATGCAGGGAATTACAGCATGAGAGTTAGTAATAGAACGAAGAAGTTGCAGCTTCTCATGCAGTGCTGCTCTCTTTTGCTCTATAGAAACCATTTTGCGTTCTCTCTTTTTCTCTCTCCCCTTTTTTGATCGTTCTGGCTTTCTTTTTCTCTGATGGTTTTCTTTTGCTATCAATTTTGCAGATTTCTGTGGTCATTTAAAAGAAGGGATGAGCTCTCAAATCTATATGACCTCACGTGTTTTCTTCCCACATGACTGTCTTAGTTTCTTCATAAAGAAATACTATATAGATTTTGGTTGAACTTACAAAAGTACCCTTCTCAAATCAATTTCTGTCTCGATTATTGAATTAGGTCTCCTTCTCTTTTTGTAAAAAAATAAAATAAAATTAGAGTGAAAGAAGACTATTCCTATTGTAATGTGTTAAGGCAAAAATTATTAATTTTAATGAAGAATATATGTGCAATTACAAATTGTTTATCTGTAAAAGATTTTTAAATTCGAATCCAATATTTATGTAATAATTGAATTCCTAAATTTGTTTAATTTATAGGATTAAGGGTATATTTTCTAATTTACTTACATAGACATTGGTCACAATATAAGAGCCATTAGTTAATGAGTTTTTAAACTAGAGAAATTAATAGGTAGCCATGCAGAGGTTATATTGGGAAAAATGGAATGTAAGTTTTGAGTGGAAGGAAATGGGAGAAGAGGAATCATAAACTCGTGATAGATAAAATGGTCATGAAAAGAAGTGAAGGAGAAGCAACAAAAGGATGTTTAGTTGTGATTTTGGAATGCTTCCAAACACCCCTCACGGGGGCTTTAGGCTCTCCTCCACTCTTGATCCTTTCTTGCACCAGCAATCAAACTTTTGTCCTCTTTCTTCTTCTCTCTCCACACGTGCCATCATACCCTTCTCATCGTATCAGACACCCTACCTGTTTTTCATTTTTCTTTCATACTTGAAATGAAATTAAAATGTTACGATTGATTTAACTTTCTTTAATTTCGTGCATATGTTATGATTAACATGCTTGCTAGTTGTAGATACTATGCAGTTCCAAAAAAAAAGATTTGCGTGCTTTAGCTAGGAACCACATTAGTTTTCATAATTAATTATCTGTTATCTTGCTTCTAGAGATATATCGCAAGCTGTATATAATTTGATATGGATGTTCACATGATGATATCAATTCCTGTATATAAATTAATTTGTGATATTAAAAATCACTGATATACTGAAGCGACTGCATCCACGTTTTCCTGGTGGTTGTTGTTGTTATTAGCTTGTTCATTAAAGAAAACCCCAACAAATCATAATATATTATATTCTTGAATTATTTATTTCGCCCAAAAAGGCATCTGATCAATAGTTCTTTTGTTTTGTGATTTCTATTTTCAAAACAGTCAATAATTCATGGGCTGAAAAAATACGATAAAGATATAAAACATATTGTGTTTACTTATTTAACCAAGCAACTTAAATTGGCTAAATATATATGTGGAACAAGTTCCATGAAATTAAGGGAAATAAAGTTGACCCTTATTGAACCCAAGTCATGTGACTAAATGATTTAAGCAATTGAAAAATTTACAATATTAAGCGATTGAAAACACCAAATACTGAGATCAATTGATAATGAATGAATTTAACTTAACCAGTAAAATCTAATTCAAGTTCTTATAACTGTATTAAAAACTTGATAGAAAGTCTTACTGCCCTAATAATCGTGCCGGATTACTCAATGAACTGGTGAGAAATCTCAATATATATATATATATATATATATATGGGTTTTATAAGAGTTATGTTGTAGGAAAAGTGATTGTGTTATGTTATAGAGATTCGTTTAGCGTGCCGAAGTTTTTTTTTTTTTTTTTGCTGCGGGCCCCACAAAATGTTGTGTGTGTAGGAAACTTTTTGTGGTCATGTTAAATGATAGATGATAAACCCTATATATATATATATATATATATATATATATATATATATATATATATATATATATATATGAGGCAGGATTCTTTGACACCGGTGTCAAAGAAAAAGTTTGACACCTCATCTGAGAACCGTTAGATTAAAAAAAATCAATGGTGTCACATGTTTACAAATCAGAATCGTTGATTTTTTTTAATCTAACGGTTCTCAGATGAGGTGTCAAACTTTTTTTTTGACACCGGTGTCAAAGGATCCTGCCTCTATATATATATATATATATATATATATATATATAGAGGCAGGATCCTTTGACACCGGTGTCAAATTTGAAGTTTGACACCTCATCTGAGAGTCGTTAGATCAAAAAAGATCAATGGGGTCACATGCTTACAAATCAGAGTCGTTGATCTTTTTGATCTAACGGCTCTCAGATGAGGTGTCAAATTTCAAATTTGACACCGTTGCCAAAGGATCATGCCTTATATATATATATATATATATATATATATATATATATATATATATATAAGAGTTTGATATGGAAATATATATATTTTTGGAATAGATAGTTTTTTTTTTTGAGATATTTCAATCGATTTATCGCTTCGCGACTAGCCTGATTTGGGACGGGTCCCGGGATTAAGGCTTTAAACCCCTCCCAAAGACGGTATTGGAGAGGATTAAATACATGATCTCACTCCCACCTGTTCAATTTCCTGGCGCCAACTGAATTACCATCATTTGGTTTTGAAATAGATAGTTTCAATACTTTAAATGAGATTAGTCTCGCATAAAAAAATATATTGGATATCCAAATAAGAGAGGGGGGGGGGGGACTTAAACTTTATTCTATATAAATTAGTTTCCTTTAGCCGTCACAATACCTAAATAAGCACCTTTTTTAAACTTTGAAGTTCATTATTCTTTATGGCGTTTCCATGCCTCCAAGTTCAAAGGTTTTGTTTGTTGAAAATCAAAATATATTTGTAACTCTCTATGGTGTTGGTAGGAATAGAAAAAAAAGGAGTCCAGGTATTTCAATGCTAGTGCTTTGATAAATGGTCAATTTTTGTACATGTCATTTTAATTTACTTCTGCGCTCCAAACATAAAATAACAACAACATAGGAATTTAAGATCAAGTAATTCTTTGACACATCAATATTACCCTTAATCACTTTGTATGTATAATGAGCGTATACAGAGAGATAAGCCGTCTATTGCACGTTGGATCGATATACATACATATTCAGGTGGATACATATCCATAACATGACACTGATCATATCATATCATATATGTATTTAGAGCTAGCTGTTGCTTCAGCCTTCCAGTATTGTCACCATTCCACAAGGACAAATCACGTACCCACCTCAATTCACATGCGTGCCCATTAATCATCACAACAAAACAATATACACCATACACATATCCTGCTCCTACCTTGTCTCTTGCCTTTCATAAAAGTATTTGTTGCTCTGAACTCTCCTAGAGTCTTTTAGATTCCATTAATGCTCAGCTAGTTTTCCCCTGTGACCCCCAACTTTTCCTCCACAGCCTCGAGCACAATGCTTTCTTGGAGTCTTATATCTGGACCATACTCCTTATAGGTTGGTTTATTGTATACTTGATATATCTATCTATCTGGATTCCTGTACCTTTTATTATTTTATTATTTACATTAATATTTTTCTCCCAGAAATGATTCATGAATTAAAGGCCACAATCTCAATTTTAAAATAACAAATAACAAAGCCATGAGAGAAGTCTCGTAGAAAAAATTATTTTTCGAACCTACATAACATCAAACTTTTAAGATTATTGATTCAGAATGAATATTTTAATAACTATAAATAGATGGATATTTCATCATTAAGGTTTAAATTTTATTTGAATCCGGTGCGTGGAATTTATGGGAAAAAAAAAGATAGATTATCCCAGGAATTTGTTTCTTGACAAGGCACATAAAACAACCAAGACAATTTGTGATTTTAGGATGCTAATAATTTTCAATAATCAGTGATTCATATTTAATTATATATATCATTTATTAAAATACAAAACATTATATTTTTATTTTAAGTGAATAAGATATGTAGCTAAATATATCCGCCTCATAAAAACATTAGGTTAACAAAAGTAAATGCTAATTAATTCAAATGTTGAATTTTAAGTAAAAGAAAAAAAGAAAAAAGAAAAGAAAACAAAGGTCAATGTGTACATTGATTAATATTAAAAAATGACAACAACAAACAACACTTAAAGCCTGCTTGACACATTGTTAAGAACCTTGAGATACACCACCCCAAAAGCTAGCTCAAAGGGTGAGAGTGCCCAAGACCTTATAAAGGCCATATTAGTTGCCCATCCAATCAATGTGAGACTATATATCTCAACACGTCCCCTCACGCAAGAGCCCTTTAGGCTATAAGCGTGAAATTGCACAGGCCCAATTTTTGGTTTACCTTTTTGTGCTTTTTATTTTAATTCCACTTTTAAAGTGGGGGACGGTGAGGCTCTGATACCATGTTAAGAACCTTGGGATACACCACCCCAAAAGCTAGCTCAAAGGGTGAGAGTGCCCAAGACCTTATAAAGGTCATATTAGTTGCCCATCCAATCAATGTGGGACTATATATCTCAACACACATTTTTTTTAAGATAAAAGTTATTTTTAAATTAAAATTAATAAAAAAAGTTTAAGCAATAAAGGTAAAAGTTGTTTAATAATCATATAAAATTATTTTTAGGATTTTGAACGGAGGGGGATTTCTTTTTCTGCTTTCCTATGATATGGATTTGGTTGATTCTCCTGTGGTATATCGACTGCCTTTGTTCGGCTGAGACTTTCGCGTCTGCGGATTCTCTAAGTAGTAGAATGATTTATTATAAAAACTCCAAATATTGATATGCATATTTAGGAAGATTATACTTATAATATTTTTTTTATAACCTGTTACAACCATATTTTTATACTGTTGATTTCTGCTAATCAACGGTTATCATTTATTGTGAATTAATAATTAATTAAAGAGTTTAATTTGCAAAAATCATAACCGTTGATTGGCGAAAATCAACGGTGTTAAGATACGATTGTAAAAGGTTGTAAAAAAAAATTATAAGTATAACTTTCCTCATTAAAAAAAGCTTTTAATTTTTTTTCTTCAATATAAAAATGCTTTTTTTTTATGATAAGAGTTTTTATAATATTATATTTGGTTAAACTTTTGCTTATCAAAAGAATAGAAGTTAAGAATAAAATTTCTCAAACCGTCACTTAGAGGCTAGGTTCTTATCACCTAAAGATATGGCAAAAATGTGGCACAAAATACACCTGTTATAATTAACATGTAAAGAATCAATTCAACCCAAAATCTTAAGGTGTTGGGTAAGAGTCTTTTTAATAATTTATATTATTCTCTAACACAACAACCTTAACAATAAGGATCACCCTTACAATTAACTTAATCACTGTTAGATCAAAATTAAATCTAATGGTTCACAATTAACCCTTATAATCTTAATTATCACTCTTCATCCTCTCTAGGTCTGAGATCTCTCTCTCCAGCCTTCCTCTTGTGCCATTTTCTTATTTCGTGAGCAATTCATTAGGATTATAGGAAACAATTTGGTATACTAAATTTATATACTTTTTTTGCCAAATCCATGAACATGTTGATGTTTGGAATTGAGGCAAGATGTTGGCGGGAATCAGCACCTGTTTCACGAGCAAACTTTTGGTGTCACGGTCGCATGTGCGACTTCCTTTCAAAATTTGTCACTTGGATTTCTTTTTTTCTTTTTTCTTTTTTTCATCCAACTTTCATCTTCTCTCTTTATTTTTGATTGGTTTTTCCTACTGAATAAATGGTACCACCGTTGTACCTTACAAATTTCCCTGTTTCACACAATACGAAACGAAAATTCCTCTCCGTCCGCGCATCATCCGTTAAAAACGTTAAAAAAAAATGATTAATCACAGGAGTTCATCAATTTTATGTGGCTACTTTTGATGTATTTAAGAAGGGAAAACATTTTCTCATGTTGCATGAGAATTCAATTCTCATTCTGTGACCCTTCGATTTACGTGCAAAACTTTTCTTTTCTTTTTCTTTTTTTTAATAAATGTGGAACCTACCACTAGTAGAGTCACAACATGATTCTCATGCAACATGAGAAAATCAAACACCATTTAAGAATTGACAAAAGAAATGTTCGTAACACCATATAAGGCGTAACACTAGCTTACGCATTTATTGCACGAATTTTAGTGCGGTAGATCTAGGTTCCTATAGAGAAGCGAATGCAAGAGCTTTGTATAAGATCAATAATGGTGGAAGAGAAAGGGCAGAGAGAGTTGCCAGATCTAGAGAGAAGTTGAGAGATGACGAAGAGTGATAATTAGGATTATAAGAGTTTATTGTGGATCATTAGATTTAATTCTGATCCAAGTTAGTTATAAGGGTGGTAAACTTTTTTAATGGCAAATATAACCCTTCCCTAAAAATAAATACTGAATTATTGGATAGGATCAATTCAATCAAAATCATATTCGTTAACTTTGGTACTGAAGCCAATAATTGAGAATGTCATTTTGCTTACAATAAATGAAAAGAAACTGCATGCTAGCTTGGTCAGGTACACGAGCAATTTCATTAATTAAATTCAAATAAGAATCAGACTCAATTACGCTGTCTTTTTTAGAATAAAAGAAAGTAAAATGCGGCCCTCCCTTGTGTTGCCATATCTCTTACTTTATAGGTCTCCTTATTAATGGAGCCTAAATAAGCCCTAAGCCCTATATCACTAGAGAGTAAGTGAGAAGTAGTGTCCTTGGAGACTTGGAGGACTTGTTAATTAGTTACAATAAAGTTGGAGAATGAGAAAATTCTGATTTGGATTTCATTGTTTTTACTCACGCATGCATATTCCGTGATATGTGAATATGATATGTACGGTGGAATGCTTTTTGTATGATATGCATCTGTGTATATACTGTGCCGAATGATTACTATATCATGCTGCTATATTGCAAAGACCAATTAAAGGGATATATGCTATCACTTCGTAAATTATATAAAATTAGTGAGTGATATGATGAATACTAATGATATCAATATTATATCATCGTATGTGTTGCTCACCTCTACGCGTTTCGGTGTCCATTTATATAATATCATGTGACCAAATGAGGCCAGAATAAAATTGGAAATTTTTTTAGCGACCTATTATACAGAGAATTATATTGCTCAATACAGATAGGTTTATCGTGACATTCCAAATTACTTAGAAAAACGAATCAGAAATATTTGTCCCTATGTACGAAAATGAAACCAACCGATAGCAGATTCACTCAATTCACAGAACCAGCTGCATTTTATCTAACCTGCTAAAGGACACTACATATATACATAGTAGATATGCATAATCCCAATTATATATTCTTTTTTTTTGTTCTCAATATCTTCTGTTATATCTTCCCATCTTGTCGCTAAATAATTTGTGTTTGTAGCATCGTTTATCGGTAGTATTCGAGGATTCTTGTGACTTGCGAGATGACAATACTCACGTGAGTTGCACTTTGGAAAAGTACATTCACATGCCAATGAAAACAAAAATTATTAAAATTATAAAGTTGAGTGACAAGTACTTCTGCTGTTCATGGACGGGTAGAAAGCGAAACATGCTGCATTGGCCACAATGCAAGAATCTATCACGATAACACAAACGACAAAGTCAAGAACTTGGTTTGTAGATAAGTATATATAACAGCCACGGGTCATGAATTTTTGGATGTGATGTATAAACCTTATATCATATGTTAGTTATTTAATGTGAATATTGTATAGTATAAATTTATACAGTAAAATTTTTTAATACATCAAACTGATGTATAACCTAATCAGGCCTTAATATACCATTGCTGACAAGTACAATTCTTAAGAATTAATATATTATTTTAATACTAATATATTAAAATAAAAAAAAATTCAATATATTAATTTTTAAATATTGGAGTTTTTTTTTGTAAAAATTAATATATTTTTTTACATTCTTATCAATAAATTTTTATAAAAATTAATATCATATGACGTATTTGGAAGAATTATATAAATTCTTTATTAAAAGGTATTTTTGTCAAAAATTTTATTTTTATTCTATTTAGTATTATACAATGCATTATCAAACACTGGATGCTATTATCGTATACAGTACATTATCTTATATAATATCATGTCATACGTTGAATAGTATTAAAATTTAATCAGACCTTATACTATCAGACCTTATACTATCAGATCTTATATTATCAGACTTTATCTTATACTATGTTCCAAACATGCTATTAGGGTAATGGTATATTAAGATCAAATTAGCAAATTAAATTATCATGTAACATGTTCAATTTCTCTCTAGTTGCCCTTCACTTTCCCCCCATTCCAACCCATCCTTTTTATGCGAAGGATGATAAAAGAGTCACGATCCAATGATCGATCTTCATACATTGAAACATAAAGTTATAGATTGCTAGATTACACTCCTACATAAAGCCAATAAGGAATTTATTTTTGAGGGGACGGAATTACAAATATTTTAAAATTTATAATTAAAATACAAAATTATAAGATTGAATAAAAATACTCAAGATGTATAAATTACAATACTATATAACATAATATAAATGAAAATATGGGTTCTTTTTTTCTAAAATTACTTTAGACAATTTTGTTTAATGTTCACTCACACGACGTTATTTTGGGATAGAAATCATGATATATTTGTAATTTTAAATTATTTCAGGGTTATAATAATCTTTATTATTCTAATTTTTTATTTTTTTTAACATCAAAACGACGTCGTTTCGATGAACATTAGACAAAATTGTCTAAAGTAACATTATATATTATTTTCCCTGAAAATATTCAAATTAATTGAATTGATTACAAAATAAGGCAAAAAAATTAAAATATTGCTATTTTAATAAATAATTACTAATATATAGCTATTTTGAATAGGGGTGTTCATCAACCGATCCAAAACCGATTCACACCGCGGTGACCGAACTGAAAAACCGATAACCGAATAAACCAAAAATCGAAAAATCGAAAATCGTAAACCGAAAAAAATCGCAAATTTTAATTGAATTGGATCGGTTTTCGGACTGGTAGATGAAAACCGATCCACTCCAAACTGATCCAATATATTAATTTTTCTCAACCTAGCTACTTGGGTTTTTCCCAAGTTACAGCTCAAAAATTTCTAAACCCAAGACCCTTTAACCTATTAACTAAACCCAAGAAAAAATCTAGTCACATATCATCAACAAAATTTTATCTATGTAGAGTTTCATATCTCATTGTCCAAAATAGAAAATTATACTATTGTAACGCCCCCACACACTAACACGAGACTTTTCAGCATGCTTTGTCCTCACTCGCACACTTCCCGAGAAAACTTCCCAGTAGGTCACCCATCCCAAAATTGCCCCAAGTCAAGCATACTTAACTATGCAGTTCTTCCGTTTCGGGCTACTGAAATGTAGATGCATCTTGTTAGTATAGGTAGTACCAATTAATTCTTATAAGCTATTCCCAACTGTACCGTCCCATACAAGCATAGTCTTTGAAATCCCTCTCTTTCGGGTGTTGATTCGATTCATTCATGTACCCCCGTCCCTAGAAGCCTGCCAGGAGTCGCTCCTTGTTTGTGCCCTTTCGCACCGGCGATCACTCCCCGCCTCGTCAGCGCCGGGATGATACATGCCCACCAACTTCCGCCTGGTTCGTCCTCGAACCACACCGTACTGGAAGAGAGGCTCTGCTCTGATACCACTTGTAACGCCTGGCAACTTGCAAGGATCAACGACTGTCCCCACACTCTAACACGAGACTTTTCAGCATGCTTTGTCCTCACTCGCACACTTTCCGAGAAAACTTCCCAGGAGGTCACCCATCCCAGAATTGCCCCAAGACAAGCACGCTTAACTATGAAGTTCTTTCGTTCCGGGCTACTGAAAAGTAGATGCATCTTGTTAGTATAGGTAGTACCAATTAATTCTTATAAGTTATTCTTAACTGTATCGTCCCATACCAGCATAGTCTTTGGAATCCCTCTCTTTCGGGTGTTGATTCGATTCATTCATGTACCCCCGTCCCTAGAAGCCTGCCAGGAGCCGCTCCTTGTTTGTGCCTTTTCGCACCATGCATTTTCGCACCGGCGATCACTCTCCGCCCTCGTCAGTGCCCGGGATGTTATAATTATCGTTTACTAATGCTTTTGTATTAAAAAATAAATAAAATTACAAAGGAAATATATATTTACAAAAGATGTTATTTGCACAATAATCATAAATTTTAGGATTTTCACAAAACCGAAAATCAATCTAATCCAAACCGGAAAAAATTGGATTGGATCGGATCGGATTTTAAAAAAATCCAAACCGAATGGATGATTACATGATCAAACCGAAGTGATTGGATTGGATGATTTTTGCTTCCAAAAGTGACTATTTACGAATCTATTCCACTCATTCATGCCCAAATCGGGCTTGACCATTCACTCCTAAGCTAGGCGTGACTCGCCTGGTGTTGACATGTGGCACAAAAAGTTAACAGCTTAATCGTAAAACTTCAGAAGGCCATAACTTTTGACTTGGGTATCTGAATCAGGTAATTTTTTTTTACTCCACGTAACTTTTCGAGATCTACCCAATGACACCTCATTTGGCATATTTTATCCCTCACAAACACGGTTCAAATTTGCAACAATAGTACTATTCGAGCGTTTAAACCCAGAAGCCTCGGAGTTCTTTCTGAATCAACACCAAACACAGTCTTCTGCCTACTAGAACCTCCATATCCCTCTTCTATAGCTATATTCTTATCACTATGAATTGAGACTTTATCTTTTCAAATTCAAACTGTGTTTGTGAGAGATAAAATATGTCAAATGATGTGTCATTACATAAATCTCGAAAAGTTTATGTGGAATAAAAAAAAAATTTATTTGGTTCGGATACCTCAGTCAAAAGTTATGACCTTACAAAGTTTTACGGTTCGTAAATTGACTTTTTTATGCCACATGTCAACACCAGACGAGTCACGCCTAAATTAGACATGAATGCCTACTGAGTCACGCATAACTTAAGCGTGAATTGTCACACTCAATTTAGACGTGAATAAGTGCAATAGGTTCGTAAATAGTTTCGAAATAGCTATATATTTGTAATTATTTATTAAAATAACAATATTTTAATTTTTTTGCGTTCAGAATAAAACTAATTTTATTTATGATATATTAATATTGATATTTAAATAGATATTAAATATATTTGAGATTGGTTAAAAAATTGAATAAATTTTATCATGTTTAAATATATTTTATATCTAATTTTTAAATTCTATTTTAATTTAATTTATTTATTATATATTGATATTTAGATAAACATTTAACATATTTAAAATTGTCTAAAAACCAAAATTGATTTTATCATATTTAAAAATTTTGTATCAAATTTTTAAATCTTAATTACATTAAATTAATTATTCATTTAATTATTACATATTAATATTAATATTGATGTTAAACAAAGTTAATTAGAAAACAAAAACAAATTTATTATATTTAAATGTATTTTCTACTTCGGTGGTCGAATTAGATGACAACTTTTATCTCGAACAAGGAAGGCTACAGATCAGGTTATAAGCACAAATGACATACCCTCTCTCCTTGGCGTTCAGCTGTTATGCTTTGGCTGACGTTGCAACAGTGGGAAGAATTCATCTTGAAGTTATTAAGTAGTAATTTTTTTTTTTTCTCTTTTGTTTGTCTTTTGGGCTCTGCCCTTATGTATAAAAAAAATAAATCTATTTTTTGAAATTATTTTTTCTACTCCTTTTTAATATATGAGTTGTTATGGAGTTAAAACAAGTTCAGTTAATAAGTCTGGTATCGAATCATCTTGTTCAATTTTGGAAAGATGTCTATATATAAACATGATACAAGGTTGTCATATCTTAGTTACAAATGGCTATTTAATAAACATGACATCTTTGGAGAGGGAGGGAGAGCTTTAATTATGATTGAGCATCGATTTGAAATTAGTCTCATAATCAAAAAGTTAAAGTTTGTGGAGATATCTGAGGGCTGACTCATCTCAAAAAGTTAATTAGAGTCGGAATACCGAAAAAAATTATATTACACATTTATTTAGTAAATGCCAATAGATTGAAAACAAAATAGATTATGAAATCTTTAATTTGAATTCAATAACAGCCTCCGCTATTTTTGGAGTCTATTACTCCCCTCAAGTTGGAATGTATAGTGAAACACCCAAATTGGAGAGGATGGAAGAGAGCACAACTTTCCCTAATGCTTTGGTAAAAATATATGCTAACTGATAGTCATACCGAACATATGAAGTGAAAATGGTGTTTGCTTGAAGATGTTCCCTTACGTAATGGTAGTCCAACTCAATATGTTTTTGTTCTTAATGAAACACTGGATTTATAACAATATGCAAGGCTGCTTGGTTGTCGCTGAAAAGTTCCATAGGTTTGTTGAGAGTGACACCAAGAGAAAGGAGGAAAACTTTTAACCATACTAACTTAGCAGTTGTAGTAGCCATGGCCCTATACTCACCCTCAGTTGAGGATCTTGAAAATGTTCCTTATTTCTTGGTTTTCCAAAATATGGGAGATTGACCAAGCATAATAAATAATCGTGTATGGATCGTCTAGTGAGTGGACATGCAGCCCAATTAGAGCGACAAAAGGCTTGAACATGGAGATCAAAATAAGATTTTAATAAGAAACCTTGACTAGGGTTGTGTTTGATATACCTTAGAACACAAGAGCAGTATCATAATGTTGTTTCTTTGATTGATTCATGAATTGGGACAATGTGTGGATTGCATAACATCGGCCAGGTCTTGTGATAATGAGGTAGACCAAGCGACCCACAACGTGTCTATACCGAGCTGGATCTTCATAATCTTCCCCATCTGCCAACACAAGTCGATGAAGTTGTTCCATATGGATTGTAGCAAATTTACATCCAAGAAGGCCAGCTTCCGACAAAATGTCCGAAACATATTTCCGTTGAGAGGAAAATTGATAAGTGTCCAAGACACTATGTTTTTATAGTTAAAAAAAGTTCAAATAATTATTAAAAGAGTTAAAAATATAGTGTTAAAACAATAAAACAGTAAAACAGAATGAATTGTCAACAAATAGATAAAATTCTAAATATTGGTTGTTGTTTCAGGTTGTTTAGACTAGAATAACAAAGTACCAATGTGATAAGGACGAGGCAACAGTGGAATCCGCAGACCAAGAAGAAATCAGAAATTAAATAAAAAAATTAAATAAAATAATTGTAATGCTCGCTCCACTGCTCGCTCAAGCGAGCAAGTGGGTGAGCAAACTACTAAAGCTCGCTAGGTTCCTAGCTCGAGCGAGTGATTGGGCGACAAGCAAAAAAATTGTTCGCTAAGTAGCTCGCTTTAGCCAGCTCCTTAGCGAGCGGTCCAGAAATCAGAAGCCCACATTTTCTCTTTAAATACGAAGCGAAGGAAGCCGTGAAAGATAATTCTGAACACGAAGAAAAAGTCAGATACCGAGACGAAGTGAAAGAAGGAGCGGAAAAGAGCACTGGATCGTTGCAGAGGAGAAGGAAGGAAGCACTTCTGCATCATTGATCATCACTTTTAAACAAGTTTTATCATGAACTCAAGTTCTTTTACTGCTTATTTTAATTCTGCCTTTATAATTACGAGTAGCTAAATTATTTTAGTAGTTAGGAAGATGCAGAACCAATAGGTTCTTAGTTGATGTTTGTTTCTTCTTATGAATTACATTCTTGTTTCTAAATTATGCAATCGATATGATATTTATGCTTAGTTTTATTTATGACTAGATCAATTGTAGATAAACATATGAGTCATATATGACAATAGGGATGTTGGTATGTGATTCTGATTGGTTGATTGTTGGAATTTGCATGATCTAGGGATAGACTTGTGAATTTTATAACTGTGAGTTCTTGCGTTAATGCTTATTTTATGAAAAAGTATTAAGTGATTAGGCTTTGGATTAGAATAAAGAATTAAATTACCAAGGGATTGAGATTTAATCAATTATAGAAAGAGCTGTTAATAATTTAATCTTGAATGTGATCGTGAGAATATGCAAACTCGTTAAGAAACCATTGGGGAAGTTGAATCCTAACTACGCCTTTTTATTAAAAATATAAACTTAATTTCTAGTATTCTAAATTCTGAATTTAATTTCTAAAATATTAAAAACAAAAAAAAATAGTTTTACAAATTTTGCTTTTAATTAAATCACAATATTCTCAAGAAAACTTTTAATAATCGATCCAACTTTAATTAAATAAATATATTATTACTTGGTCATCAGTCCTCGTAGGATCGACAACTTTCTTATCACTTTATTACTTGTACGACCGGTACACTTGCCGAGTTCGTCAACAAAATGTCAGTGAAATTGCGAGCAATCTCGATCCCCAGAAAATACTTTAGAGCTCCCAAGTTATTAAAACAAGAATTTAGCACTGTTTCTTGCAAATATAATATCGTCTACATAAATAAGTAGATCGACAGCAACATTTTTTTTCGTAAATTGAACAAAGTATAATCCTCCTTTCTTTGAGTGAAACCATTAGAGGGAAGGACTGTGCTGAGTTCAGCAAACCAATTTCGGGGTATTGGCGCAAACTGTACAATGATTTCTTCAAACAACATTTATATATTAAATTTCAGTATCAAAATTCGTATTCAACATGAACCAAATTATTTCGCGGTCGCTAGACCAAAACAATTAATAACAATAAAATTATAGAGATGATATTGATCAGGGAAAAATATGTTTATTTTTGCTACGTAGATTTCTATACCATATTCACACAAAAGTGAAATTTATAGAGAAAAATAAAAATATTAAACCCTTAAAGCAACATACATAATTTTTTTTTTTGAAATATTCCATCGGTTCATCGTTTCGTGATTAGTCCGATTCGGGGCGGGTCCAGCATTAAGGCTTTAAACCTGGAGAGATTCGAACACATGCCCTCACCCCACCTGCTCAGCTCCCATGCGCGAACTGAACTACCACCATTTGGTAGCAACATACATTATTAGAAAAGTCTTTTTAACAGCTTACCAAAAAAAAAAAAAAGTCTTTTTAACTAGAAAAGTATATACATCGTATTATGAGGTGTCCTTTGTCCCTACTTCTAGCTTCTTCTTCACAAGTCACACAACCCAGCAAAATCCACCACACCAAACAATCAAAAACCCGCAGAATGGCAGAGAGCCAAAAACACTCTTATGCTGTTCTGCTGATTAGGTCTTTTCAAGAGAGACACGTCATAAGGTTTTTTTCAACTGTTTGTGTCTGTTTGTTGATTTCATAATTGTCCCTATCTACGTTTCAACTTGAAGGGGCATCGGTTCAACTAAGGGGATCCAATTCAAAATTATTTGCTTTTCCACACAGGCTTATAGGAAGCGAATTAAACATGAAATTGGGTCAGGCCATAATTTTGGGCTGGGCTTGTGAGGCCCATTTACTTACATAACATAAACCCTGTTCTGTTATGCCGCCAACAGTGATGGTTACGTACTTAGGTTGTTGCTAAAACCCTTGTTTGTGAAATCGAATTGAGAAACACTTGAACCGAAGCATATCTATTACAGAATGGGGAAGAAAGCGAAAGGGTCAAGGAAGGGTAAGAAGGCATGGAGGGCTAACATCAGCACCCAAGACATCGAAGATTTCTTTGAGAAATCAACAAAGGACGCTCTCTCCGGTGGCTCTCTCAATGCTCTTTCCAGCGATTCCCTCTTTTATGAAGACAAGTCCAAAGGTAATATCCGTTTTTTTAGTAATTTTTTCTTTTGGGGTGGGTAGTGATGTGTAAATTTTGCCATGAATTACACCTTGGTAATTATTTAGATCCGATTTTGGTTTTACGTTTGTGGGGTAATTGGAATTAACTTTGTGATGTCCTACTCATGTTGTTCGATGAATTGCCCCAATAAAGTTATAGTTTTGAATGGTTGCGCTTGGCTTTGGAATTCCAATTTTGAGTGTAATAAAACCAGAGTTCGCCGCTGGGTAAAACTTTTAGTCTCTTTTTTTGTTTTTTTTTTTTTTGGGGGGGGGGGGGGGGGGGGGGGGGGTTAATTGGTAGAAATTTTGATATGTGGTAAATGGCTAATTATAATATAATTGGTGAAGAGAGAAAACGCATATGAAATTGGAAATCAAAATCGATAGAAAAGTATAGTTTTCGTAAAAAATTAAAGAAATATTTTACTCAAAACTATAATCCCCCGTTCTATTTCATTGATACGATGGCTTAAATGAATGAAGAACATTATTCAGATGTTGACGGTATGTTTCCAATAAAGTAGTATGTTTCAACTGGACCAACTAGTTTATCCGTTGGGGATTTTATTCCCAGTTTAAGCACCGTAGCGATTTTTATTTTGTGTCTATACATTTTTCTCAGTCCACAATTATATTTCTTTTTCATGTGCTAGAATACAATTGAACCTAGAGTAGTTTTTCAAGTAACACACCATCTGCTTGATTAGTGAACTATCATTGTTGACTGACGTAAAGTTCAGAGGAGTGATTAAGTTGTCCCAAGATGCCAAGACCACTCTTTTATGTAAAGAGTGGTAAATGGGCAATTATAATTATAATCCCGGACTTTGTGTTTCTGCTTGATTTTTTGGTATGGAAAATATTGTATAGCTAGAATCCCCCCCCCCCCACACACACACACACACACACCCCACCCACCCACACACACACACACACAAGATTCTGCTAGAATGAGTTGGCATTCTTGTTGATTGTTGAATATATTTGTATATGCCTAATTGGATGATGTGATTGAACTTATCTAATTTGACTTGGCTAGATCTTGCGGTGAAGAAGAAGATTGAAAAGCACAGGGAAAAAGTGCTCCGTTGTGATAGCCTGCTACAGAAAAATCAGTTTGTTATGCCAGTGCCATCTTCTACTTTGAAGAAGTGCTCTAAAAAACGGAAAGTTATCTCTAAAGTGAAAGAGTCCAATCAAGATGGTCATGAGGTCAGTAAGTTTTCCATTAATGCAGCAAGACTGAAGTAGTAGTAGAGTTACCATATTTGAATTACATGCTCAGCTGCAGTCATATTTTTGGACAAAATTTTTCCATCCCAAACCTTATTTAAAATTTGTTCTAATAACAGTTCTTGTCTGTCATGACCTATATCAGGATGATTCGATGTTAGCTTCTGACATGTTTGATCTATGGGGTGATAAAGGTACCTTGTATGGTTATTGATTTTAAGTATTGGCTTTCTTTTTTGTTGTAATTATGGGATGTTAACCATAGAAGTCTTTGATATTATTGTGCAGATGAGGACAACAAGAAGGTCAATAAGGTACACTTCGTAGATTAAATTCTAATTAGTGGATTTGTTATTTTGTTTTATCTTTGCTGCACTTTCAGTGTTTCAGTTGATAATATGGTGGCTGCCTGCTTAATAGGTATCAAAGCCTTCTCTTATTCCAGCGGTAGAGGTTGATCCTCCAGGATGCTCATTCAATCCCTCATTTGAAAGTCATCAGGTAGTTTCTTGAGTGAGAAATGATGTGTTTTTATGCTATTTTCGATTTTCGTCTCCTCATGAATCTTGATGAAGAATTTTAAAAACTTAATTGTTAAACCAGGATACATTAGCTTCTGCTGTTGCGGCTGAAATGCAAAAAATTTACAAAAATGAACTGGGCCCTGAACCAGTGCCATTAACTGTTCCTGGAGAAGCTATTGCTGAAGAAGATGTGAGTCTCATTCTCTTTATTTATATAATTACTGTACTACATTAAATTTGTCACATTTATAAAGCTTTGGATTGGCGAATTTATATGGCTTGAGTCTCTGTCTCAGTTTTTTAAACAACCGTCTTTTTTGGCAGATGTATTTTCTTGATGTGGATGATGGGAGTGACGATGATGAAAGTAAGCTTGAAAATGAGGGTGAAAATGAGGATGCTGTAGCAGAGAAAAAGTAAGCAATCATAAGTTTAACTAGCCTGCATTTGTTTAAATATTATTTGTTAATTTTATGATATTTAACCCCAAATTATTATTATTTATTATTATTATTATTATTATTTCTAAACTATAGATTACCCATCAAGTCAATTAATACATTGTTCTATTGTTTTCTTTTTCTCTTCTGCTTATGCTTTTACTTTGAATTTAGACATTCTAATGCATGTTGATCGCTTTATAATTATTTATCAAATTCTTAGTATTATTGTCCTATTTAACATTTAATTAATAGTTTCTCCTGGTGATTTTAATTTGATGGAGCCTATTCTCAGTCGGACAAAAAAACGACTTGCATAACTCCAATAGAGATTTCACAGACAAACAATTATCAGTATTTCATTCATGGAACGTCAATGGCTACACTGAAAACATAAGACTCTAACAGAAAATGACCGTACAAAGACTAACAGGTTCCCTCTCCCCTGTTGCACCCACCTACTGAGACACCTTGCCTCAATGGCCTCCCAATTCCCAATAACAGAATACATGCATACCCCCACTCCACAAGCCCCCCCTCCTCTCTTTTTTCCCATCCTCTAAGAATCTTCTAGAAGAATTTCCCTAACTAATTAACTAACTCGGTCACTTTTACGCCCATCATAATTAAACATCTTAGATGCGTAAAATATTTGTGTTACGGATAACACATTGCTGATGTTCTTTTTTTTTTTTTTTAATTAATTGTTTAATTTCATGTTTTTTTGCATAAATTCCTTTTGCATCTACACACGGTATATTTTTTATTAATGAGTGTGTAGCTTATTATTTTCGAAACAGAGTAATCTCTTAACGTCTGGTGTATTTATATTATCTGAATAATTGGGACAGGCCTATTAGAACGAAGAAAGTGACTAGAGTTGAGTTGAATAAGAGAGCTAAACGCAAAGAACAACTGAAAAAAGAAGCGGAAACAAAGAAGTTAGAGGAATTGTCAAAAGAAATTGATAGGTAATATGACCACTTTCTTTCTGTCCAATTACAATAAAAGATGATACTTAAGCATCTGTTGTTTTTTTGGATACAGCATACCAGAAATTATTCAGGAAATTGAGAAAGAAGACGAGGAAAAGAAAAGAAGACATCTCAGGCGACATGTTGCTAAACAAGAAATGTTAAAGGCACGCCCGCCACGCTTAGGAAAGCACAAGTAAGCAGTCTTTTGTATATATCTTAACTTGCTTCCCTTATCAGTTATCACTCTTACGGGGGTTGGGGGATGTACTTTAATGTATTAGTAAATTGTTATTTTATCATTTCTACGGAAAAAATTTACCAGTTGGGTTTTCATGTAGCTTCTGTTACTTGAGACTAGTAACCTATGTATAAAATTCCAGAGTTATGAATCTTGATAAATGAAAATGGTAGGATACCACCCCTAAAACCAACTCTAAAGGTGTATTCTAGAAGGGAATATAGATTCCATGATAATCATGATCAAGCTGAGTCAGCAAGGCAGTTATAAGAGAATACGATTGGAAGGCAATTCTGTTAGGGGAAGGGAGGTAGAGTCACATGTGAGAAGCAAAGCAACACACTGGAATGCAGGGAAAGAATTAGTATAAATAGGGGTAGGAAAGGGAGCTAGAACTAGGGACTATTTTGGGCTTGGGAGAGAATTTAGGCACTCTCTAATTAGTCCCGGCGTAGTATATGTCACACCTTTACTTTCTGTCATTTTATTTCCATTTTCCTTATTATTTTCTTCATCATTCCATTGCTGTGTACTGAATTTGCTGAATTCTGAGTTGGATTCTGCTTTATTAATACAACTTCAGTTTTTTCTTCTCTTAATTGAGCTTGGTATTGTATCAGAATATTTATCAATTCTATTCTCATAACAGGTTTGAGCCTGCTCCTGTTCAAGTTCTATTAAGTGAAGAGATAACTGGATCCATCCGCAAGCTAAAAGTAGGCTTTTAAATTTCTCTTGCTGAAATTTTGATTATTTTGGAGTCTCAGTTTTTGTAGACATGCAAGTAAACTTTCCTACTTTTGCTGTTACATATTCAGGGTTGTTGCACCCTTATAAAGGATCGATATAAAAGCCTAGAGAAAAGAGGATTGATTGTTCCAACAGCCAAGACACGAAGGTTAGTTCAAACTGCTTTATTATTATATCAAATACATTTGTCAGAGATTTCGTACTTTGTTTTTGGAGAAATATGGATCATGTATTGCTGCCGACAATAAGTTTGTCCTGTCTTCTGAATTGTCTTACCTCGTGCTTTTTCCTGGCACGAAGGTCTATATCTTTTACAGACATTGCTGCCATATTTGTTTATGGGTTTTATAATTCTCATTCAACATGAGAATTGAAATTTTCCTACACACCTTTCGATTTTTGTGCTGACATGGATTCTACATATAAATTTTTTCTAACATATGGGTCTCACATGTTTTTTGTCTCTACAAGATAAGATTTCAATTCTCATTCAACATGAGAATTATAAAACCCTTTGTTTATATATGATTTGTTTTCTCTCATTTGGAATATGATTACAGTGGACACTACATTTTCCAAATGGAATTAACTAATGCATTTCCTTCCATAATGTTGTATGTTAAATGGGGCATTATGCATTCAAAACTCTTGATCATATTTTATGGGTATACAATTATGCATTGTACAGGAAGTAGAGTCCTCTTCTTTGTGGTTCCCTAACTTAAGTCACTCCAAAATTGAGGAGGTGTTGATGTGGCAAGAAGACAGGTGATGATGAAAGATCAAGATAAATTTTCTAAATGAAGATTTTATTTTTGTCGTATGTTTGGCTTAATTTTCACACATCTTAAGTCGCTGTAAGAAAAAAATGGATCTTATGCTTTTTTATTAGCTGTTTTATCGGAAAGGAAATGTTTATATTTGTAATAGTTAACTTATTTCTGCATCGTTACATTGAAATTGTTATGCATATCATTATGCGTGAAAGAAAAAAAAAATGATTTTTTTCTCTTCTATACGAATTGCTTTTGAGAGCCGTCGAAGTAAGGTAATTTGGTTGAAGTCACAAAAATAGTGAATGTCACGGTTCAGAGGAACACATTTGGGTGAAAACTCCATCCAATCCCATAGAACTATCACTATGTTACGTTTTTCAATCATTTCTATGGAATCGGGTCATATCATAACCCGAGAGCCCAACAGGTGTGATTTGGATCAAAGTGGGCCTCATGCGAAAGCAGGATTGTGCCCGCATTTTGGGCCGTTATTGTCTTCGTAGCCCAAGCCAAATCCACTGAACAAAATTGCAACGGAAATTACAGTAATCTTTGGAATTCATGGGGAAAAAAAAGACGGAATTGCTGGGACAGTGTCAATGATTGCATAGGAGTTCCTTGTATGGGTTATCAGCTTTTTTACTGCAAGAATTTTTAACTTATAAAGCACGCATTTGCACTTCGTTGCTCAAATCTTGTAATATTGTTAAAAAAAAAATTCAGGAGATAGTTTGATGCAACAGTTTGGTACTTTTGTGTGTCAAGGACCCTTTTTTAAAAGGATGGGAGCTTCTATAATGGTTCGTTTTGCAATTGATGGTGACTTGTACTACCTTTACATCTCTCATAAATTGCTTGCTGCAAATAATTTCCGACGTGGTATACCTTAGGTTAATGCATCTCGCCGTGTATTAATCCTTTGTCTATCACGGCAGTTTACTTATACAAAGATTTTGCGCTTGCCACAAGAATGTTATCATTGTCAGTATTGTGTTTGTGGATGGATTTTAAACACAAACAAGGTATGAGTTTGAGAACGGATATAGATCAGAACACAATTTTATCTTGTGTTCGTATTATATCACGGGGTTATGTTAAAATTTATCACCCCTAGTTAGTATCGCTTGTTGACTTTGTTCTTCAAATTGTTTTATTCACATACCTCAAATTCCAAAATTTTAAAACCATATCTCAGGCAATTGATTGTTTTTACAAAGGCAGGGTAAAGAATCAATTTAACCAATTAATGATTTTTTATTTCTCTAGTGCACTTTCAATTTAATACAAAAACTTAAACTGTTGGTTGGGTGAGTACATTAAAAATGTTATTTTATATTTATGTAACAAGAACCAACTGGTACATTTAATTTCCCCCCATTTCATTTGTATTCTTCGGTCAATATTGGGCTGTCTGAACTAAGAAGAAAAAGAATTTCTAGAAAACTTTTCAGCGAATTTCAACATCTGTGTTTGAATCAAGATTTAAAAAATAAATGTCAGAAATCTTATGTTACAATCGAATTATGTCATAAATTTATGAAAACTTTATTTTCATCTGTATATTGAGATTGATGGAATTTTCCGAGTGAGGGTGCGACTCAAGTTCAGGATCCCATTAGCAAATAGGTTTATTTTCTATTTTTTTTTTCATTCTTTTGAAAATATTAATTTGCTTAGTTTGAACTCGTGAACTTGAATAAGAAGTGGAAACAACAAAAGGGATAAGGTTAGTATATTACATGATACAAAAGAGGGAATTACAAATTACAGAAAAGAAGTGTCAAAGAGTTGAATAAGAAATACGAAAAGTCATTTTGAACCGCCAAAATAAGAAAAGAGTAAGGGGACTTCCTAATAAATTAACAACATAAAGTAATGTTCATTGTTCTGTAATAAATAACAAAGTGATCAATAATTAATTATTAAGAATATGGTAACCTGTCATACTATGCAACCGCGTTTATCTTGGTAATTCAAAGAGATCAACTACCACCAAATGTGACAAAGCCATTTTATCTTCTTATATATATGAGAGTGTTTTCTGCACTGCAAACAGGAAGTCCTAAACAAAGCTTCTTTCTATAAACTCTGATTTCCCATTATCCTTGATGCATTTTAATGGAGGCCAGCACTCCTGAATTATCATTGGCACTGGCACATGGGTTCACCATGATCCGGGTTGTAGAGGATAGCTTCTGTGTCCCTCATCCAACAGAAGTGACTGTCAAGAAAAAATACCATGGATTCTTCTTAAACCAACGATACGAAGTGTTAGATGCTAACGGTAATCTCTTGCTTCAAGTTGATGGCTCAAGCCTTAACATTCAGAAGAAGAGGGTCATGCGTGATGCTGTTGGTACCCTCATCCTCACAATGCGTGAGAAGGTAAAATGTTCTCTGAACTATGTATGTTTCTAGCATTCTTATAAATGAACATGCATAGTGTTATGGACTGTATCCATATCTTAACAATCCTAGTACTAGCAAAATTGAATAGAGATATCACAACCATATAATCTAGAGAGGACAAAGGGATACACACTTTTGACCTATTTACTATTATTGTCAACACTGGACATACCCACATCTTAGGTACATGTCTATTGATAATGCGCAGTAATTAGAGTATTGCTGAGCGCATACCACATCTTAGATCCATCTTAGCTCCATCTCTTAGATATCTCTGAGCGCATACCCATGAGGTATCCTTATACGGTTCAACAGGACGACTGAACACATAATATTCATGTCATTATCAAATAATGGTTTCAATTAACTTTCAAGTCAAAAGATACACATTTGATACAATAAGTAATTGACTGTGAGACATATTGAAGATTAAGCTGCTAACACTGCGCCATCGGTGGATGGTTCACAAAGGCAGAAGCACAGAGCAGAAGGATCTTATTTTTGGTGTTCAACGATCCCACCCTCTTGACATGGAACCCCGGCTTGATGTGTTCATGGAGAGTAATATTAAGGAAGATACCAGCAACTTTCAACTTGTTGGGAGCTACACTGATAGGTCCTGCAAAGTTTACAAAGGCCACACTATGATTGCTGAGGTAACCTACTAGGTTTTAGTATTATTGTCCCAAAGTTTTCATTCTAAATTAATTTGAATTAAAAGTCATGCAGATAATTGAGATTGTAAATTTTGAATTGCTTCTCTATTTTTTCAATTTTTCTCCAGACAAAGAAAAAAAAAAAAAAAAAGGCTGCTGTTTACACAACAAAACCATCGAAGTTAAAATACATCATGTGTGCAGGTAATTGATGTATTCCCAAGGAGCAGCTTCAGCAAATGGAAGGAAAGCTTTAGAGTTAAAATTAGTGCAGGGGTGGATTATGCTTTCATCGTTGCTTTACTTGTAATACTCACTGTAAATGACTACATTTGACTGAGATTTCTCTCCTGGACAAGGCCTATATCTATCAGAAATATCATCAATCATTAGATAGTTTGTAATAATCTAACATTATGCGATTTTGCTTAATGTTTAAGTTTAACTCAATTGGCGGAAATGGGTGGAAATCTTGGAACAGGTTCTTAGGTTGAAATCACTGTGATAACTTCAGGCTAGACCATATACTTTGCTAAGTTCTTTTTATAAGCTCTTTCAAATGTTTTTATTTTATTTTTATTTTTGGGTACTAAGCTCTTTCAAATGTTATAAAAGCAAACCTTTCAAGCGAAACCTTAAGTCAGGAATAGATCTAGGAAACAAATGTAAAGGGAGCCAAAATAATTCTAATGTATATAATACTTTAAAATAATTTTGTTTTTCTCAATTCAGATCATAACTTGTAAAAATAATTTAATTAGCTTATCTTTTATTATCTGTCATTAAATTACGGGTTTATATAATTTGATTAGGCCGAATTGAAACTAAGACTTATTTGCAATTTTCAAACCCTAAATTTGTATATTCTAAATTTAAAATGATGACATTTCTCAATTAGTAATTAATAAAAGATGACTCTTAGTTTTAATTATTTTAAATTAGAGTGAATTTAAAATAAAAGGATAAAGGTATAAACTATATTTATGTAGGATCACATTATTACCATTCTATATAGGTTTACACGTAATTCAGTAATTCTGAACAATTTTTATTTGTACATTAAAAAGTTTCCTACTTAATATTTTTGTTTTATAAAAAGTGTAAGGGCCAAAATTAAAAATTAAAAAACAATAAATCTGAGTAAAACAAAAAAATTCATATACTAATTATTCATTTTGGAGAGAGGGACAAAGCTCCCAGTTGCTCGCACTGTATCTTTTCTGTTTGCTGCTGTGTTCAAGATATGGAATTTTAGAACATAGTAAGGAGTAAACTGCAATACAACGCATGAGCCTCGCCCTCACCCTCAAGGCCCCGCCCATGGAAATAACCTACGCATAAGTACTAAGGAAATGGGAATTAATTAATTTTTAACAAATGGTTTCAACAACTCCTAGTCAAGCTGTATACATTTCAAAATCACATTAACTAGTTTTATAGAGAATGACTTGTGTTTGTTATGCCGGTTAATTTCAAATATAAATTACTGCAATAATCCTAAATTTATAAATAAAAGTGAGATAAATATTTAATTATTTAATTTAAACAAATTGACACAAATATAAACACGACACAATTCTTTTCGAGTCACTTTTTGGTTTACATAAACACGACACAAATACGAGTTGATACAAATATAACTTGACAAATGAACATGAAAACTCCGTGTTGAAAATTTTCACTCTTAATTTTAGAAGAAAATATTCATGACATTTTATCTCAATCACTTGATTTTTTCCCCCCTTCTGCTACTATTTAGTGTTTAGTGACGTCAGTCTATATGATGAAGTACCATTGAAGATAGAATGAGATAGATACATTAAAATAAAATTCTTTCTATGTTTGTACAATTAAAAATAAGAATGGAGAAAATAAAAAATTTTAAACCTAAAATTTTACTAGGCAAGTTATATTTACAATTTTTTTTATAATTTTTTAAATTTTTTTTTATTATTATTAGATCAAAAGTGAATCAATAACTCTCAATCAATATTATTTTATTATAATTGATTTGATTTTAATACAACAAGAATTAATTGTAAAAGGTGGTAAGAATAAAAAAATTGAAAGTATAACATCACTTGAAGATGCTAAGAATATGGGTATGAATAGTTTGCACTCGACCATAGTTTTAAACCTCACTGTCAGTGCTATTATTGCATAAACTAAAATAAAATTTATAATAACTCAATATTTCCAAGATGATTTTTAGTGTTTATTGTTTCTTCAGCAACTTTAGATAAATTTATCTTCAGTAATCCCAAAATTAGTAATTACATTGTTTTGAAGAATGTGAAATTAATAAAGGATATTTTGATAAAATTCATATAGCAAGAAATAAATAAAATTTCTAAAATATATTTCATTAATTTTCACAATCCCAAAGCGAAGTAATTTTAGAATGACGATAGATGATTTTGTCTCAAATTGCTGGAGAAATAATAAACCCCAATTTTAAATGGTAAAATAGTCATTTAGAATTTTTTAAAATAAAAAAGAAATTATTTCCGATCAGTATAATAACTCAACACAAAAGTAAGAGTTTTGAAGAATAATGATTCCATTCACACTTAAGGCCAAAAGCTCTTTTTTTTTTTTTATTTTGAAATTATAACAGAAAATAATTGAAAACTTGCATATTTTTATGTCTATTTTTTTTGTCACATTAATATTATTTAAAGAAATTGATATAAGTTTTAAATAAGAGTGTGTGCTTTGCACAGAAGCTAATCTCTATATAAGATTATTCCACCATTCAAAAAAACTTTTAGATTACTTTCTTTGACTTTTTTGAAACCGCAATTGTTATTACTTTAGATGTATCCAATGATAAGATCAAACAAGTAAAGTATCGAAGAATATCAACAAAGCTCACATAGATAGCTGAGTTTTTTGAGTATATGGAAAAGACTGGAGGATACCTTAGGAAACTAGAAAAAAAAAAATATTGAAGAATCATCATAGAAAGTGACTCTATCGCTGTTGCATGTCACTTTGCTTACCAAATCCAGTAATGCACTCGGAGAGATTCACATTGTGGCTCACATTCGGAGCCTTCTAAACTGTGCTGATCAATGCATTATTAAACATACGTTTAGAGAAGGGAATTATTGTGCAGATTGGATTGCAATTTGCAAATAATCACCTCTCAGCAAGCGAAGAGAACGAATACAAGGAGCTAGCCCTACTACCTGCAGGTCTTAGTTTTCTGTTCTTAGCTGATCTAGTCAATATAGGAAGAGACCGCTATATGCGCTTTTGTTAGTTTGTTTCGGTTTTGGGGCTATGCCCTTAAAACTAAAAAAAGAAGAGAGAGTATAGAAGTAGTGAAAAATGTTAATATTTAAGACATCATAATTTTTCCCATATATCTTAACCTCTCTTAAATTTTGTTTGTTTTCTAAAATAAATTACACTAGCCATTTTCACATTATAAAATGCGGTTTTGAAATTTGTAAACTGAGGTGTGCATGTGACACTGGTAAGCTAAGATATCATTCGATTCTATCATTCGCGACTTAGGTAGGAAGTGGGAATATTTCAATTTCAATAGCTATCCATACTACCAGCTCTCCGCATTATTAATATTTTGGTTGTGAATTGATACATACGGATAACTATTTGATTGTGATACGTACATACAGATAAGCAGGGAAAGATCCGTGGGCTAACAAGGGCCACTGTGAATCAAGTTGTGTTTTTTATACAACCTTCTCTGAGAAAAAGAAAGGGAATAAAATGTTCAAAGAATTGATGGACCTAACAAGAAGACATACAATGAATAATACATATAATAGGACTGATCATGAGTTGGGTTACAGGACCTGATCTCATTAATGGGTCCCAATGCACGTTTAACAACCGGCATCTATCAATCAGATTGCTCTTGGATACAGTGTATTTCAATTGGGAAATTTGGATCCATATCATTAAATGCATGCTTCATCATATTTTATATTTTAGATAGCTGTTCTGTTCTAGATAAATGAATTTTACAACAAACAAATAATAATGACATCCAAAACAACCAACCCTAGAAACACAAGCGCCTCAACCTCAACTATCAAAGGTGTCTAGACTTCTCTCTCTCTCCCCCTAATCAAAATTTTTACATATGGGACAAAAGGAAAAGGAAAGAAAAAATAAGGATACAAATTTCTTGCTTACTACCCGAAAAACTTGTATATGTTGTTGGAGATAGCAATCACACTTGTTGCTACAGCTAGTATAACCATAACCAGTGCTATAATTTTGTCCCTTCGGGTTGATATACCGTGAGAATCCCTGTCATTTTTAGAAAAATGAAAAAAAAAATTAGACAAAACCTCGTTTATTTATCTTGCAATTGTCTTGTTGAATGGAAGACAGCGGAATTTACCTTAGAACAATAGAACCAGGGAAGACGAAGGCAAGGCACACTGCAGATGTTGATCCCATAAACTGAAAGATGTACCAAATATCTGGGACTGCTATAGCAGCAACGTAGCTGAAGACTAGCAGCAATAAAGTGAGGATCACAAATCTCTTGGTGTCTGTGGCCAGCAGAGGCTTCTTGGGGAAGAAGAATTCATCTACGTTGGCTCTCAGAGAGAAGTTCAGGAGAGGGAACGCCAGCATAACATGAAATGCATAGGTCAAACGGACTAAAATATTGAGCAAGGAACCAACTGCAGAATCAGAACTCTGGTCAAAGTTGATGAGAATATCAGACTGAGTTGAATCCCCAAACAAGAGGTACCCAAATAGGCCTATTGAAAAGTATATGACCGCACAAAGTATTAATGCTATTCGAACTGCAGTTGTCATGTCCGATGGCTTGGCTAGCTCAAACCCAATTGGATGTACTGCAAGCAAAACCAATTATTTTCAGCAAACAAATCTTCTAACTTCTAAGCCACTAATGCAAGCTTACTAAGTAAGTACCGTTAAAATGAAATGTGTAGGCTGTGACTATCACTGGAACTGCAGTAAATAGGTCGAAGAAAGAGGTGTTGTGGTCCAAACGAGGAAACAATCTTGGGGTTTGTGTTTTTCCTTCTACAAGAGCAACGATTGCCAATACAGAACATATTGTAACAAATGCCACAGCGAGAAGAGTTGATATTGCAGAACTGAACTTCAAGGACTCTGCCAACAGCAAACAAAACAGAATGTTAGTCACATTTGAACTCACATATTAATCCAATTCAAATGCAGTGGACACACTGACCTACATGACGGAACAAGACCAGTGGAAGCATAACGAAGACTAAGGTGACGAGCAGAGCAAATTCACGTGAATTCCACCATTGAATTCCAAACCACTGTTGCAAAATACCCAAGTGTACTTCTCCTTCAGGTTGATTTCCAGAAAGCACATCCCCTGTTCAGTGCATCAAATTATACACTAAAGGTTAGAAATATCATCCAATCTCCTTTACAATCATTTAAAACAGAAAGATCCAAATTCAGATAATTTTTGGTAGATAGCAAAAAAATAATTTCTTAAAATAAAATAAAATTTAATATCTAGCAAAACTAACCAAAATTATGCAGCTGCTGAAGAAAAAATTCAGTAAAGAAAGAAAAAAAGCATCATTACCAATAATAATCAGGTACATAATTAAACACCCAAGATTAGTAATTACGACACAAAGTTGCGCTGCCACTGCTCCTAAGGGTCCAAACGACTCTCTCATGACACCAGCATACGTCGTCGTCTCGCCGGAACGCGTAAACCTCATGAGGAACTCCACTGATATTTCAGCTAGAAAAGCGATGACCAGAATCAACACGAACGCCGGAATCACACCCAGAACCTTCATAGCCGCCGGGAGAGACATAATCCCGGCGCCAATTATGCTCGTGGCAACATTGAACACGGCGCCGGACACGGTTGCTGGCCTCGCAGCTTCCTTGGATTCCGGCAAGAGGGGGAGGCGTGCTCCGGTCACCGGCGACATCAAGGCGGCGCGAGTGAAGTGAGGAAAAAAGAGAAAGGATTCTCGTCTTATTGCACATAAATAACGTGCGAAAGTGTGGCATTTATAGGTACTTTAGTTGAATAATTAAGATTACGGCGTTACCATAATGCCCTTGGCGAATGTACGTGTATAAGGGAGAAGGGAGAAGTGAAAAGGGTGAGATTGTAAATTGGCAGGAGCTTTTGTTGAGTTTTATGGTGAAACGGACATGTTGAAGTGGCATGCACCATGAGGACTCGTGATCGTTCTTTGAAGTTTGAACTTTGAGTGAGAAATCGTGAGGAATCCGAACAAGAAATGAATGTGGACGGAGAAGTGGGTGTCGTGAATGCTGCCTTCCTCTTATTCGTCATGTGTCGTTTTCTTAATATGAATTAAAATATTAATATCCTTAATCAAATAAATAAATAAATAATATGGTCAATGAGTGGCCTGAAAATGTTAAGTTAGTAGAATTGGTATAATGATAAGAAATTTGAATCTCAGTGGGATCATTGTATAAAAAAATGAAAATAATTTAATAGAAATACTTCAAAAGAAAATTATAAGTACTTTTTAAGTGTAAAATAAAATAAATATTGTATTTGTTAGTATTTATTTGTTATTTCTTATCCATATATTTACAGCTATCAAAATAAACTCCAGCTCGTAGGTCAGTCTTCTAACTTCAATTTTAAGTCCTATTTCTTTTCAGCCCATATATGATAAGGTTATTTTTTATCCTAACTTCAATAACTCTCATTTCTTTTGAGCTAGGGTAGGTTAATCTATAGCTAGCCCAATATTTTTTTTAACCAAACCCTAAATTCTCAATTTCTTTCTCTTTTCATGATTTTTCTCTTCAAGCTCTTTCAATTTCTTCTTCTTCTCCCGGTTCTTCTTCTTCGAAGTCAATAGCTCTTTTAATTTTTTCTTTCTTATACTCGTTCTTCTTCGCATAGGTATGGTTTCGTTCTTCTTCTTCTAATTTCTTTTTCTTTTTCTTTTTCTTTTTTGTTATCTGATAAGTGGATTAGCATAGCAAGAGTTGATCCATCAAGTTGTGTATGATTGAGCTGGGTTTTGGGATTTCATGGTGGTATGATTGTGTGAGGTTTCAAAATGTTTTGCAGAAAATATACTCTTATTATATTTTGATTTATTTATTTAAGAAAAAGAACCATATTCTTCGTTTTCTTCCCCTCCATCAATTTTATAATTTTTGTACTCAATATTTAGTATACATATTAAGAGCTTTTAAAAGAAGTTTTATACCTTACCAAAAAAAAAAAGTTTTATAAGAGCATTGGCCGCGTTTTTATTTTTTATTTTTTTGTACGTGATGCAGAAGCAAACCTCACATGGGAGACCCCAGCAACGTTGTGAACAAATAAACTATCACAACCCCTGACTAGGTGGCCAATCAAAACCATGAAGACCCATATTCAGACAAAAGAGAAAAGTTAGGAAGCCGATTGACTAGTCTATTACCCTCCAGCATCCTGTTAGCCCTTATTCAACAAGAGCTGAATCGATTCATTATTTGTTGAGAAATGGAGAAAATTAATAATCTTGAGAAAGTCATAATCAATAAAAATTCTATTGAGATTAAATCTAATTAGTTAAATAATAGATAAACCGAGAAAAAAAAAAAAAAACCCAAAGCAGAATGAGTTAATGGAGATGGTTGATTATTTTGGCGTAGTGCATGTGCTCTTTCCAAGCTATTCCTGCCACGTGATCGACCTCATCCCGTCCACTTCCTCCTCCTTTGCTTGGATAGCCATGAAGTTCCCAACATCATGACTAATTTTTTCGCAAAGAATGCACATTCTTGTGTCTTCTCAACAAGAGGGTTCTTCGACCCAATTTGTGCAGCTTCTGTTCCTATATCATCTTGAGCACAAACAATATTTTGGTGTGTCTCTTCCTATGCAACAATAGCATAAAATTTGTAATTAAGAGATAGAAGCGATGTGGTATTCCGTGTTTGTGTGCGTAGGTTGCCAAAAACCCACATCAGGAACTGGTAGACTTTGCGTGAGCACATACATCTCCACAAGACCACAAGCGCATGATTTGTATGCTATGTTGCCTTTGATCTCGTCCCATAATTGTAGGGATATTCTTAATCAAGAGCTCTTACCCCTCCTGTAAAGGCGAAATTGTTCGCCTATGCAAAATGATCTAACCATTATCGCTCTCGTTTATACATTTCCTTTTAGGTTTGTACTTTTAATTATGTCATTTCAAGTGAGAGATAGACACAAAAAATAAAAATCATAAGAGAAAAAGTGAATAGTTTTATTTTAATTTAAATTTTAACTAAAAAATATTATTTTATATCTATTTCTCACTTAAAATAACACAATTTCTATTTTTTTATAAAATTTATAAATACAAGTTTAGAACAAGGGTAAACCTGTAAATAAATAAGGAATAAAAAAAAACTAACATACATCTTAACAAAACTCTTCCCACGGTCTTTTAATTTTTAGCTTTTTTTCCTTATAAAAAAATTCTTTTTATACTAAGAGTTTTTATAAAAATCTATTTGACTTAATTTCTGTTTATAAGAAAAAGAGAAGATAAAATTTTTTTCAAACAGTCACTTAATATTATTAAAAATTAAAATCAGATGGTGATCGGCTCGGTTGAATTACAAGTTAATAAATTATTAATTCGACTAATAAGTTACTGAACTGTTTAAATTATATTTATATACCATATTATGTGATAAATATAATAATAAAAAAAGGGGCTTATGTCCCTCCTGATGCAAGAGCAGACATTTGTTTTCTGCACATTTACCATTTTCCGTGCCAAACATTTTTATTTTATGTTTTTTACTAAGCTATGGGACCATTTCAAAAAACTGTGTCTTGCACAGGGGATCAATTTTGCTGTTGCACAACGCTTATATTTCCCATAATATATATATATATATATATATATATGAACTTTATTAATCTCATGCAATAAGAGAGAAGTTTTTTCATGCTATGAGACAATCATGTGTAGAACCTACTACTTATAGAAAAAGAAAAAAATAACACAGAAATCGATATATGTGTAGGAGAGAAAAATATTCTCTTCCGATATAAGAGTATATTTTCCATATATATATATATATATATATATATATATATATATATATATATATGAGGTAGGATCCTTTGACACCAGTGTCAAATTTCAAATTTAATACTTCATCTGAGAGCCGTTAGATCAAAAAAGATCAACGACTCTGATTTGTAAGCATGTGACACTATTGATCTTTTTTGATCTAGCGGCTCTTACATGAGGTGTCAAACTTCAAATTTGACACCTCATCTGAGAGCCGTTAGATCACAAAAGATCAACGACTCTGATTTGCAAATATATAACACCATTGATCTTTTTTGATCTAACGACTATCAGATGAGGTGTCAAATTTAAAATTTGACACTGGTGTCAAAGGATCCTACCTCATATATATATATATATATATGAGAAAATATTTTCTCATGTTGCATAAGAATTAATTCTCATGTTGTGACCCTTCGATTTGTCTGCAAAACTTTTCTTTTCTTTTTCCCTTTTTAATAAATGTGGGGTCCACCATTAGTTGAGTCACAACATGAATTCAATTCTTATGCAACATGAGAAAATCAAATCCCTATATATATATATTCTTACACCAGTGTAAGAGTTAGAAGTCTTACACTCAATCTTGACCATTGATCTACTTAAATTTAATGGCTCACATTACTAAAAAATTTGAGCCTTTAAATATAAATGAGATTAACAAACAAGATTAAGAGTGTAACTTACACTGGTGTAAAATAATCCTTACCCATATATATATATATATATATAACCTCGGTTACAGGTTTGATTCTCAGTAGTTGCACTCTTTCATCGTTTTAGACAAAATTCCAAAAAATTGATTCAACTAACAAGTTTAATACCGGTTGGATCGAATTTAGAGACGGTTAAACGGACTTCACACCCATTCACATGCATAGCCGATCTCATATTGGATCAGATCAAAATCATCTACACAATATTGTGTTTTTCGTGATGTGTCTATCCATGGTTCAAACAAAAAGTCACAATCACCGGTAGAAATTTTGGACATATAAAATTGAAAACAGAAAAAAGGAAAAGGAGATTTTATATATTGTATTAAAAAATGGGAAAAGAAGTATTTTTTTTTAAAGGATACAAGTTTGTGTCCTTTTAGTTGAATTTTTTTTTTCTCTCTTTAGTCGCATCGCTGAAATGTAAAGTAGAAAAAAAAAACTTTTCAGATTTATATAAAGTCTTAGGGAATAACATCTATCTTTTTAAAGGATATAAACTTATATCTTTTTAGATCCTAACCGTTGAATTCCGTCCATCATCGGTTATAATTTATTGGATTAAAATTATTAATTAATTAATAATAGATTTGGCTCATTAAGTTTGACCTAATAGATTATAATCTTGATGGACAGAAATCAACGGTTAGGATCTAAAAGGATATAAACTTATATCAGTTTATATCCTTTAAAAGGATAGATGTTTTTCTCAAAGTCTTATTGATAAAACTTCGTGTAAATCACTAAAAGAATACAAATTGTGTCCTTTTAAAGACATCACTGAACTCTTAAAAAATATCAAAACAATTAAAGGATGATTTAAAAGTTATTTCTTGAAGTACGAAGGAAATAATTTCTCCCTAGTACTTTGAAGTAATCTGTGAATAAAAATTAAAATGCTCAAAATTGATCTTATTTCAAAAAGTTCATATTGTGTATTGCAACTTAGATTTTTTCTTATTAATTCATTTACTCGAACATGGGGTCAACTTTTTTTGCATAATTTTTTTTAGAAAATAATTGAATAAAATCAAACATACTTCGTAACAAATAAAAAGATGACAACTTGTAATGATTGGATCAAGTGCTAAATGACTTGCAACCCTAGAAACCAATATGTTTTCAAATCCTTCTAGGGTCACAAGTTATCTCTTGACAGTGACCCGGTTTAGAGAATTGGGCATCCCAGCCTGGCCTAACCTTTATGTACAAAATAAAAAATAAAATAAAATAAGAGAAACTAATGTACGTTGACTCAGAGGATTGAAACTCAACGACTCGGTTGTATATAGCACTATGGCTGATCAGCACTTGAACCATACAAGTTAGTCCATATAGCAATTCCGCTTGTCACTACAGCCAAAACAATCACCACTATTGCCATGACTTGATCTTTTGTGGTTGATATGCCATACATATCCCTGTGCTCAAAAGGGGACAAAATTAAACACATCAGATAATTGTACGTAAATTAAGCTAATACATAAGAGAAAAAGAGATTAGAAATTGGCAGAATACCTTAGAATGATTGCAGCAGGGAATATAAATGATAGACAAACAACGGTTGTGGATCCCAAAAACTGAAAAAAATACCAGATGTTTGGGATGGCCACGGCCACCAAGTATGAGAGGGCTAGTAAAGCCAGAGTAAGAGACACAAATCTTGGTGTGTCTAATGCCAGGGCAGGCTTGTTTTTTTTTGAGAATACTAGTTCATCTATGTTGGCCCTCAAGGAATAGCTCATAATGGGGAACACAAGCGCAAGATGGAGTGCATAGCTTAACCGAACAATGTCATTGAGCAATCGACCAACACTTGTATTGGAGTTTTGGTCAAAGTTTACCAGCACATCGGGCATGATGGAATCCCCAAACAATAGGTACCCAAAGAAGCCAATAGCAAAGTAAATGAAAACGCATATTATCAACGAAATCCGCACAGCCAAACACATGTCTGCAGGTTTTCCAAGCTCTGCTCTAATTGGATGAACTGCCGCAAATCATATATAAGTTACATACAAACATTGGGATTAATGTGTTGATTAATTGATCATTTGATGTTAATTGAATGATATATATATATGTTAGTCATAAAGGAGTGTTATAATTCTCAAACTAACCGTTCACATGGAATCCAAAACCCGTCACAAAAACTGGGACAGTAGTAAAAAGTTGAAGGACAGTGACTTGAGAGAAATCTGGTAGTATCCTCGGTGATTGAGTTTTGCCGGACCATAATGCATTAAGCGCCATTGATGAGCATATTGCAATAAATACCAATGCTAGAAGGATTGATATTGCAGAACTATACCTGAGTGAGTCTGTATATGTAAAGCATACAAAACAAGAAGCTGTACTTGAGATGAAGGCATTAATTTGCACACACAGAATTAAAGATGCTTGTGTATTTGGGTAGTAGTACTCAACTCACCAACTCGCCGTAACATAACCAGTGGAAGCATTAAGAGAGCAACTATAAGAAGTGCAAAATTGCGAGAGGTCCACCAGTAGATGCCAAACCACTCTTGTAGAACACCCAAGTGTGTGGTTCCTTTGGACTCACTTCCACAGAGCACGTCTCCTTCCAAAACAAAGGCATTGGACTCGGTCATATACTCATATTATATCACACCAGAATAGAACATTTATAATTTATATATGGGTTCGCTTTTCTGCAGTGATTGCAGATAAGTTATTTGCAGTAAGTTCAATACGACGTCGTTTTGGACAGAAATCATGGTGTATTTGTAATTTTAATTTATTTCAGGGTTATAATAGTCTTTATATTTATAATTTTTTAAAATTTCAATATCAAAACGACGTCGCTTTGGAAATAAATGCAGATAACTCATCTGCATTAACTGCGTAAACATTTTTTCCTTTATAGTATTAGAGGGACAAAATCACTCAAAAGTTAACAGATCAGTTTGATAGTTGCGTACGACTTATATTATTTAATTTGCAGTAGAAACGTAGAGCACAGATTTTCACTTTGTAAAAGATAATGAGAGAACACTCTCATAGACACCCAAATTGAACTCCAATAAATGATTTAATAAGTATTATCAACAATTTAGTTAGTAAAGAAAGGTACATTTTCTTTCTGATTATTAAAGTAAAATTTATGCTAAAAAAAATCATGAAAGCAAAGTTACAATCAAATTTAGTTACTCAAGAGTCAAGACTTATCTTATAGGATGGAGCACGCTGTACAACGGGAAAAATATATACGGGGTTTGGGCTTCAAAGAATTTAAAGGCTTTCTTAATGAAGATAGCTTGGGCTGTTTTGAACCACCCAAAGCCAACTCTGGGATTAATTATTAGAACAAACAGCAGAGTAAATATTCTTTTGGATCTCTAACAAAAAAATATGATTCTCACTTTAGTCCTTTACAAAAAAAAATTAATTCGTTGGTCTCTATGAAATTCAAAATGGACCCATTTTAATTTTTTTGAGGAATTAATATGGGTTTTTTTTAAATTTGTGAGGGACCACGATTTCAACTAAATGAATCCACGTTGAATTTCTTACAGACGAATGGACTAATTTTTCTTTGCAAAGAACTAAATTGGAGATCTTATTTTTTGTTTGGAACCAAAATTGATATTTACTCTAAATAAAAATTTATTGGCTGGGGTAAATGCTAATAACTATTACTCCCTTCTTTTAAAAGAATAATTAGAGGAAGGTTATACTTACAACTTTTTTTTTACAACCTCTTACAACCATATCTTATCACCGTTGATTTCCGCCAATCAATGGTTATCATTTATTGTGAATTAATAAGTAATTAATGAGTTTAATTTGCTAAAATGATAACCGTTGATTGGCGGAAATCAACGGTGATAAGATATGGTTGTAAGAGGTTGTAAGAAAAAAAGGTTGTAACTATAACCTTGTTCTAATAATTATTACTTTAAAAGTTTTATTCGTTTTAATTTAGAATTTTAAAAATTTCAGTTACACTAGTGAACATGAGATTGTATCATTAATCCAACAAGATGACATCAATGCCAGTAGAGCTGGCAAAATGGGCCGAGCCCGCCGGGCCGGCCCGCCCCGCCCGCCAAACGGGGCGGTCTGAGTTTTCTAAGCCCACTGCCCGCCAGCCCGCCCGGGCTGATTTTTTTTTTTTTAATTTTTAGTGTAAAATGTGACGGGCTTGGCGGGCAGCCCGCCCAAACGGGGCGGCGCAGGCTGAGATATCTAGCCCACCTTCAATGGCGGGGCGGGCAGGGGCGGGCAGCCCGCTTTGCCACCTCTAAATGCCAGACAACAAAATTTGTAAGAGGGAACGAGGAAAATAAAATGAGTTTGATTTTTCTCATGTTGTTGCATGAGACAATTTGGCTCATGCAATACACAAAAAACTGAATGGAACTATTAAAAAAGAGAGAAAAAGAAAAAAAAAATGAGTCCCACCCATTTTTGTGTATGTTGCATAAGATCAAATTATCTCGTACAAAAATGGAAAACACATTTCCCAAACAAAATAGGGAAAAATGTTTCTGCAATTAATGCAGATAAGTTATCTGCATTTATTCCCAAAACGACGTCGTTTTGGTATTGAAATCTTAAAAAATTATAAATATAAAGACTATTATAACTCTGAAATAAATTAAAATTACAAAAATACCATGATTTCCATCTCAAAACGACGTCGTATTGACTTACTGCAGATAAGTTATCTGCACTAACTGCAGAAAAAACGAACAAAATATACCCTAACTTATAACGGATCAATATGCGACTAAATTATAATAACTATTTTTAATATATTGTCTTTATTACAATATAGTAATTAATATTATATTCTCGCGATCAAATCTGGAAATTAGTAATTACTATTATTGTGTCGTTATATCATCGTGGATTCATGGCTAATATAAATAGAATATTGGACAGTAGACAACCAAACAGTAGATTTTCTGATAAAAAATAATAATATCAATATATCAAATCAGTAGCTTTTCAGACAGAAAAGATCTCCATGCCAAATAAGTTGTCCCCACACGCCAATGACGCCACTGTCATAAACGTTTTATCCTTTTTATTTCTCATGAAATGAACACAAACATGGGGTGTGAATTAGCCCAAATTTACTTTGAAATATCGTACTTCTAAAATAGGAAAGTAAACTTTGCGTGTCCAAGGGAAAATATATTAAACTTGTAAAATATCCTTTTTGGATTGAATTTGAAGGTGAAGAAGAACGTACCAAGAATAATGAAATAGATGATAAGGATACCAAGATTGGTTATGATGACGCAAATCTTGACAGCAAGGGATCCTATAGAGCCAAATGACTCGCCCACCATGCCCCCATAGGTAATGGATTTCCCGGAGCTTGTGTACCTTAACATAAACTCCACCGTTATATCTGTTATCACTGCCACCAACACAATCACCACGAACCCCGGAATTAAGCCCAGCACCTTCATGGTCGCCGGAACCGACATGATTCCCGCACCGATCATGGTGGTTGATATGTTGAACACCGCTCCGGTAATGGATCCATTTTGCGGACTCGGGTCTTCCGGGGAGTGCTCGCAGTCCCGCGGTAGGAGGAGAGGGGCAACAACTTGGGTATTGTCGGACGTAGAGGCAAGCTTCATTTTGGGTGTTGTATAATAAATGCCGTCGATGGATATACAGCCATGAGCCATGTGGTCTTTATCTTTTTTTTCGGCAATAAATGTATGTGTTTATCCATTAATTTATTCATCAATTATTGCACTTTGCACCTGCAAAGCACTTGGTAATCCTCTTGCGTTAAACGATTTGGAAACAAATAAATAAAAAATTAGAAGCGTTTAGTACGAGAGATATTCTGAAATTTTTTTATCATGGGTAAGTTATAAAAAAACGTTTGGATGACCAAAATTTTGTCGGGAAAGTTGGGTTCATTTTACGGATGCTATATTTAATTGATGATAAAATATTGATGAAAATGTGAGTCAAAAATACCAAAATACCTTTTAAAAGGGATAATTATTTGACTCAACATATTATATTCAGAATTCAAGACTTGAGCAAAAAAAATACCAAAGGATCAGTGGCATAATTATTTGTCTGTATGTAGTTGAAAAGGGAAAAAGGGAAATACATGGAAAAAATATTTTCTGGGATTTTGTTCAAAATACCCATACCAAACATGGTAATTAAATATTTTTCACCTCACTTCCTCATTATTCCATACCAAATACCTTACCAAACACCCCCTAAAGGAAAGAATATTTCCCCTTTTAACACTCTAGGCATGTTCGCGATCTGAATTGGATCAGTTTTGATAGTAAAAATCATCTGATCCAATCCTCCCTTTGGTTTGATCATGTAATTATCCATTTGGTTTGAATTTTTTTTCAAATCAGATCTGATCCAATCCAAGGTTTTCGACTTTTTGAAAAGATTAAAATTTATCTAATGATTATTGTGCAAATAACATATTTTTTTCTATATATTGACTTTGTAAAAAAAAAATTTGAAATACAAAAAGCATCAGTAAATGGTAATATAGTTTTTTTTTTTGTAATGGGATATGAAGCTCGACCCAGATAATATTTTGCTGATGAGATATGGTTAAGTTTTTTTTTTTATGTTTAATTGATGGGTTAACGGGTCTTGAGTTTAGAATTTTTTCGACTATGACTGGAAAAGACCCAAGTAGGTATAGAGAAATTAATATATTCGATTGATTTTCATTAATCAAACCGAGAATTGATCCAATTCAATTAAAATTTGTGGTTTTTTTTATCGATTTTTTATTTTTTTTGATTTTCGATTTATTCGATTATCGATTTTTTAGTTTGGTCACCGCAGTTTAAATCAGTTGATAAACACCTCTAACACTCACATATCACATAATCTCAAAAGCTTATAAAATAGCAGAAAAACTTCAATCCACCAAAAATATTGAATTTGACGTTCTTTTTTAATTCAAAGAAGAAAAAATTACCCTTTATATTTTTCTTTAAGTTAAAAATAATAATAATAAAAAAACATTGAATTTGATAATCTCAATGCACTAAAATTTTTCTCATAAAATAAGGGACAGTGTGCAGTATGAGTCGGTTCCACTGTAGACTAGTCTCAGCTCATTTGGGTTTGGTGTCAAATTTTAAAATTTGACACTAAATTTTAATCGTTAATTTTTGTTAGTTAATGATTATCATTTATTGAGATTTAAATTTATTAATTAATTATTATTTACAATAAATAATACCTGTTGATTGATGAAAATCAATAAATAAAATCTAATGTCAAAATTAAAATATAATATCAATATTAAAGAATCCTATTTCATATTAAAGAAAACCAAAATAAAGGATTTAAAGAAAAAAACCAAAATAAAATTATGGTAACTACAATCCAACTCGAAATTTTCACATAAATGTCTGTGAACCCGATAAGATGTCATTGTCATCCTGAACATCCTAACTGACAACTGACAACATCTTGGTGATATTTTGAGGGGAGAGTGACTATTTTGTCATGTTTGGACAAAAAAATTACCAGACTGCCACGCAAACAATAAATTTTACCAAAATGTCCCGCGGCATAATTCGCTACACAGTGTAGCGAATTATGTATGCAAGTAATTCGCTACACAGTGTAACGAAATATGCAACGTTAGAACCAAAAATGTCACATGACAAATTTTACAAAATTCGCTACCCTATGTAGCGAATTTTGCATAATTTGACATGTGGCATTTTTGGTTCTGTGCGTTCTGACGTGGAATATTTCGCTACACTGAGTAGCGAATTACTTGCATACATAATTTGCTACACTGTGTAGCGAATTATGCCGCGTAGCATTTTGACAAAATTTACTGTTGGCGTGACAGTCCTAGCCTTGAACAAGGATAGAAAGCGATGGTTATAGGAGATTATTTATCGTGGTCCGGTACCACCGTTTTTTTGTTGGTTCTTTAGTGTAAATGAAAGGATAAAAGTGGAAAAGAAAAAAAATAACAGAAGTAAATAAAGAAAGAAAAAAGTGATGTTGTGAGAGGAAGCACCGGATTATTGAGTGGTCCTGGAGCATAAAAAATATTTCCTGTTATAGGATGCACTAATATGTGATACGACATGACACGATACACTGACACGTTAATTTTAAAAAATATTATTTTTGACATGTTGGAACATGTTTTGATATTATATAATATTTTAATATATGTAATATAATCTATATTTAATATGTATAACAACCATAATAAGTCATATAGCCAATCAAATATTCAAATTTCATAACATAAATATAAACAAAAATAATTTTTCATGCCTTCTTAATTTTTTATGTCAGATTTCATAACAGAAAAAAATTAATTTATAAATTATTTTTTTATATTTAGTTAATAAAATAAAATTAAGACCTAAAATATTTATTAGTACGGATATGGATTGAGAGTTAGGTTATAGCACTCTCAATCCATATCCGTATTAATAAATGTTTAATTTATATTTATATAATATTTTATCATAATATTTGAATGAATCTATAACATCATATAAAAGAAAAAATATATTTTAGATATTTAAGTACAAGTATTAAATTTCTAAAGGTATTTATATAATTAATTCTATCAATAACTAAATTAAACTTAATGTTTGCTTAAAATAAAGAGGTGTAGGTTGACTTCAAACCTTAATTGTCTATCTTACTAAACTCACCTTATGCAAGGTAGAATAGATTAAGCACCCTATAAAATTCTCACATCCAAACGAGAGTTTCTTCACAGAATTTAAATTATCTAAAACGAGTAATACATTTTTTTAAATATGTCAGAGAATAGTATTAACCATTAAATAGCCCTCTCATTACTCATTAGCTTACATTTTTGGAAAAATAATATTTTACATGATATCAGAGCCTTAGTGTCACGTGTTCGATCTTCATTGTCCTCCATTTAATTAATAATTACTTAAATCTTTTGGAGTTTCTTAACATAGATAAGTGAGCTTATATATTATTCATCCTTTAAGCCTTGTTGGCTATCATGTGAAGGAACGTATTAAAGATATATAAAATCATTAATATAATCTCATCTAATAATTTAAGTTTTTGAGTTAAATTTATTTTTTATAAAATAAAAAAAACCAATAGTTGTTGATAAAAAAAATTAATAGCTGACAAATTTATATGGGAAAAGTTCCAAGATACAAATTTTAGGAATATGAAAATTTATTCTCTTAAAGGTTGTGTTTGGTTGGGGAGAAATTTTTTAATACTAGGAAAATATAAATACTAGGGATATGGGGGAAAAGTGAGTTAGATAGGAAAGTTTTAAAAAAGTTGTTTGGTTGAGCAAAATTTTACCAGAAAAATTGAATTAAATTTCTGAATGTGTGTTTGGTTGAAGATAAAATATTGATGAAAAAATTTAATGAAATTACAAACTATCCTCGTAAAAATGAAACCGTTTTATTACATCCTTCGAACCACAATAGGGGTAAACTTGGCATGCCATTCATCAGCTTTTCACTTATCCGATTTTGAAGAGAAATTTCACATCTTCAAACGCTTTCTCAACAGTGAAGATATCCGATTTTTGGTTCTCTTCTTGGTTTGCTAGGAAAGCTTTTTGATGGGAAAAGAAAATGAAAACTTTCAACCAAACATGATTTTATTAGATACCCACATGTACTTATCCATCCATATTTTCACTTCTCCCCAACCAAATACTACTTTAAAGCTTACTTTTTAAGGTACATCATTAGTTTTGGGATGTAAAAAACATGTTTCTTTTAGTGAGTCAGAAGAAAAGGGTATCGGAAAAGAGGTGAACTGTCATGGATTTGGTTTATGTAGTTAGCAAATCGAAGCAGCCCATTAAAATCCAAAAAAAAGGCCCAATGAGCGGAGCCCAGACCCTAGAGAAAGCATATTCCTTCGGAAAAAGCAAAAATTGACAATTCTATTAGTTGTGAGCAGGGGGTATAAATGAACGTACCAGGTTATAAGAATCTACGACTAGTTTATATTAGGTTAGATTTATCCTATTATAATATTAAATTTTTTAAAAAAATCAATTTAAAAAATAGGTCATTGACTTTCTTTCTTGTACATGTCAGACCCTTGAGCCTATGGGTCGGCCTATATCATATTACTTATTTTAAATAAAATAAATAAAATCATTATTTTAATAAATTTGAATAATAAAATATTATTTTAATTAATTTTTTAATTATTGAATATTTAATAAATTTAAACATGTTGACAGGTTTAGGTTAAAAATTTTATTTTTTAAATATAAATCATGTCAGACTTGTAATTTGTGGAACATGCCAAGTCAGACCCAATATTTTTTACACAAACTTAATTTATTTAAGCTTAGATCAAACCCAATATTTTTTACACAAAATTAATTTATTTAAATCAAAAAGCTTAACGTAACGTAGCCTAGTTCCGTTGGGTTTCTGTTGCATCTTCTCTCCTTTTATTTTTTCTTCTTTCCAGCTTGGTGGCGAATAGTATTTATCTGTAATCATCTCTCATTGTCTCTCTCAAATTGATAATAGTTTGTATGAAAGAGATTGAATTGATCGAATCGAATTGTTGAAAAAAAGAATGGGGGATCATTTGGCGAGAGCGGAGGATTTTGAGAATAAGGCAGAGAAGAAACTGGGCGGTTGGGGTTTGTTCGGTTCCAAATACGAGGATGCTTCTGATCTCTTCGATAAATCCGCCAATTCCTTCAAGCTCGCTAAATCATGTAACCTTAATTGCTGCATTTTTTAATTAATTGCGTACAAATCGTAGCATGTTGTTGGTTAAGGTCGCGAACGCCAATGATTCGCTTTTTAAAATCAGGTCTGAAATTGTTGTTGGTTGTGATGATCACATTTCAGGGGATAAAGCTGGATCCACCTACATCAAATTGGCAAATTGCCATTTGAAGGTAACTCGGTTCATTTTTATTTTTTATTTTTTAAATTTATGGCGTTCTTTCTTTCACTCTCTTAGCCCTGTAAATGACCCATGTTGTCTTCTGATTCTAGTTGGAAAGCAAGCATGAAGCTGCCCAAGCTTATGTTGACGCTGCCCATTGCTATAAGAAGACTAATATAAATGGTATGCATGAATGTGGTTACATTACATACTCTAGGATTCTTTTCTGCTTGCTACCCAAGTCATTCTATTTTAACCTTACTAATCAGTGGTGATCTCGACTTCATATATTGTAGAAATCCCATGCACATGACATCACCTTTATATCAAATAAATCGATTCAAATATCCATCAACACAATAAAAAGCAAAAAACAGATTGCAGGCAGAGAAATATAAACAAGAAAGAAAAAATAAATATTAGGAAAAAATAATTAATCTACCCCTCCACAATGCTCATGACATTCGTCTATTATGAGTCAAATTGTGCACCAATCCATTTCTCGCTTCATTAGGTCTTTTTGTAGCCTATGTTAGCAGGGAAAAAAAAGTCAATATTATTGGCATTGGTCATCCGGCATGCACTTCAACAGAAATAAATTTTACTCACATGATGGATGTTGTGAAATGTGAATTCATAATATTGATTATTTTTGTGCCATCTATATTCTTTTCCTCATTTCTGAATTCTGATTAATGCTTTAAATGGTGCTAGCGCCTCCTTGCAGCAAGGTCAAAATCTTTTATTCTTAGTACTGTACTTCTATCTATCAAATATAATTCAAATTATATGCCTTTGTGCATGATCAATTTATACAAGAAATCTTCTGGTTTTCTTTGTTATTCAAGCTTTCCGTTTGTAAAAATCAGATACTTTGCTTCACATATACAATGCACCTAGCTCTAAGTACTGGTTCTTATCTTTAGCTAGTTTTAATTACATATTAAAATTAATTAGTATATGCGTAAGTTGATTGCAGTACCTGAGATCCATCTGCCTGTTTTCTTTTATGGTGGTTATTTGCTCACCACTTTTAAAGTGGCTTTAATTATACAGCTGCAAAGCATGTGTTAGCATGCCATCACTTGCATTAATATGAAAATAATAGCACTTTCAATGTTAAACTTCTTTTTCTCTCTTTTAATGCAGAGGCTGTATCTTGCTTAGACAATGCTGTAAATATTTTCTGTGAAATTGGTAGACTTTCTATGGCTGCTAGATATTTGAAGGTATATATCACTATAACTTCAGTTTTTTTGTTTCAGTATTCATTTAAATTTAGTTTCTTGGAATGCATATTTGGTTACGTATGGTCCTTTTTGAGGTATTGTTTCAGGAATCACCATGAATATGTCATAATTGGGCTTTACTTTTTGTACACACAGGAAATTGCTGAGTTGTATGAGTCTGAACAGAATATTGAGCAGGCTGTTGTTTACTATGAAAAATCGGCTGATTTTTACGAGAACGAAGAAGTACAAACTTCTGCAAACCAGTGCAAGCAAAAAGTTGCTCAATTTTCTGCTCAGCTAGAACAGTAATATTTTCTATTTTCTGCTTATTTTATCTTTCTTGTTGCTGTGAAGGCCTCAATGATAATGCTTGAACATGATTTTCGTCTGTTGTTCTATGTTTGTTGCTTACTACATTTTTTGCTTTAGTAGCTGGTCTTCATTTGTATCATTTGTTTGATATATAATCTTAACAAAACTCTGGCATTTTTCTTTCAACAATCCAAAGTTTTGTTGACTTGCTAAGCCTTGAATACATGTTAACAAATGTCAGCCCATTGCTGCATGTGGTCTTAGTCATATGGTGATGTGTACGATGTTTTCTAATTAGAGCAGGAACTGCTAGAATGATGTACAGAAAGCAATAATTTTTTTATAAATGAAGGGAACTTTATATAGCCTTTTCTTTATGTTATATTGAACTGTTTCAACTTTTTTGATATATCTCCAGGTATCAGAGGTCAATTGAGATTTATGAAGAGATAGCTCGCCAGTCTCTCAACAATAATTTGCTGAAGTATGGAGTCAAAGGACATCTTCTTAATGCTGGCATTTGCCAACTTTGCAAAGGGGATGGTATTGCTATTACTAATGCATTAGAGCGATATCAGGTCTAATATTTTTCAAGAATATACGTCTTTAGACTGGAAACATCACCAGTTGCTAATTTCTTTGGATATATATATTTGTGTTTGCAGGAGTTGGATCCAACATTTCCCGGAACACGTGAATATAGACTTTTGGCGGTATGTTATTAGTTGTGAAATTTCATTGTTAATTTTTGATGACGTAGTAAATTAGATCAAAATGTGAGGACTTTTCAATAACTGCCTCTTCTATTAGAATGTTGTTATTAATGTTTGGTATTTTATTGTAACATTTAATTATTGCATTTTGACTAATTCTTTACGCAGATATTTTCCATATGAAGTACTGACAATTTTATTAAAAAATTGAGCAGGATATTGCTGCTGCAATTGATGAAGAAGATGTTGGAAAGTTTACTGAAGTTATCAAGGAATTTGACAGCATGACCCCTCTGGTAAGCTCTAATTTATTGAAAAATGGGACAATTTTTAGTTGGTTTCTAACAAGAATATTTCCAATATAGTTTAGATCCATATTTTTATAGCGGAACAAACATAATTTATCATAATTGAATTGTCCCATTTTACGGCAATTTACTAAATATGTTTTCAATAATTTGCATCTGCTCCGAATTTTCCCTTGAATAATTGATTCATTTCTAGTTATATTGAACTTCACATTTTAACTGGTAAGAGATATGGGTTGCAGGACAGTGCTTTTCTGCTCTAGTTCGAAATTTACTCTGTTTCTACTTTTCATTACATTCTAAAGATTGCGAAGTATTTAGTGATTGTTAGATATGGGTCAGACACTTTAGACATTTCATCAAATTCTTCACTTTAGACATTGCCTGTTTGCACGAATGTTGTACAGGATTCTTGGAAGACAACACTTCTTTTGAGGGTGAAGGAAAAACTGAAAGCCAAAGAACTCGAGGAGGATGATCTTACTTGATTTGCACCTTACTCTTCTATCGGATGGACTTCGTGTTTGATGATTTGTCTTGTATTATGCTTGTCTGTCCAGTTGTTCATCTTACATATCTACTTATCTGAAGTGTTCTTGCTTTGGGTTTCAATTTTAGTGATCTGTTCGAATTCTTGAAACGAGTTTCTTTATGAGGTAGATTGAATCTGATCTCATCCACTTTAATCGGATTTGCATATCACGACGACAACATTTTGGCATCACAAGGAGATGTTATTATGGTAGCTTATTTGGAAGGATGAAAAATGTCAGAGAAGAATGACATAAAATTATTAAGAAAAAATGCTTGTCCTTTAAAATGACACAACTTGTGTTATTTCACTCTCACAAAAAGGTGGGATTCACACCTTTATATTTTTTTTGTCCACTCTCTCTCCTCCTTTATCTATCTCTTTCTCTCACTTAAAATGACACAACTTTATATCTTTAAAATGATACACACTTTTTCTAAACTATTAATATTGTGTTCGCTTAACAATTTACCCTTTTGGATTAAAAAAAAAACAGGTTTGATGCATCATAGAACATCTCACTCAACTATTTCGATTTAAGCATCCTTCGGGAACTATGGCAAATGTGGAAGCAAGAGAGTTTCAATAATTATTGTTTTTATAAGTGGATTAGTGAGACGGCTAACACATTGTTCAGTTTTGTTCTTGGGCGCAACTGAGGGTTAGACTACCTGAGATCACTTGCATTGTAGGTTTCTCTTGCCATCCATTTTCTTAAAATAACTGTGAATGAACTTCACTATCGCAGCCTTCTCTACCCCTCGTACTGCCCATAATTCATTAAAAACGGTGGCAACACAATTTAGTTATCAACGAATGATAGAAATTTTATTTAAAGTGAATTTTTCTTGAGTAAATAAGAATGTATTTATTTTTAAATTTTAATATGTTAAGATTATAATGTATTTCAAATTAAATTAATAATAAATATATTTTTGGAAAGAATGAATTTATACTGATATAAAATTTATATTCATTATCATTCGTTGATCCCTAATATAATTTCTTAATTACATGAGTCTTTAATGCAAATGGGATCAACAATATAGAATAAATATTAGACTTATTAAACTTACACCATTACAAGTGATCTCCTCGTGTATCTTTATTTCTTCTTTAAAGACAAGTTTTCTTGTAGAGTTTTATCTTCTAATAGAGAAATAAAGTTCTTGAAATAAAATGATATTATTTGTTTTAAATACGATAAGGGTATTCTTAGTATAACATTAATAGAGTATTCTTAGTACAACTGAGAACATATTGAGCAATTAATTAATTTTCTTTAAGGTGGTGTTTGGTTGAGAGTTTTTCAACGGATATCTATCTTTCTCAAGTATGGCTTTTAGAAACACCATGTTTGTTTCAACGTTTTTCACCAAAAACTCATATATCCAATTTGTCTGGATTTATGAGAAACATAGATATCCGCACTGTTTAGAAACCCAATTTGAAGGTGGAATTTTTCGGAAAACCGATTATCTGGCTTTTAATGCACTGTTGATTTTATAAAGTTACCTACTTTTTCCAGTAAAGTTTTTCCCCACCAAATAACTTTTTTTTTACATTTTTTTACCTATCTCACTTTATCTATCTTTTCAATCACTTCTCTATCTATCTCATTTCCCTACTATACCAAAAAAATTTCCTGAACCAAACGCCGCTAAGGACGTGGACATAAGGTTTAAACCGGATTCATTAAGACAGTGAGCAAGCTCCCTTAATCACCACGGCAACTCATTGGGTTTATGATGACATTATTCAGTTTAGTTTTTCAGCGCAGCTAGGAATGCCAATTGCAAATGGTGAGGGATGATTCTTCGGTTATTCCTTTCGTACCATATATACCAAAACTGGTGGAGTGTAATCTACTTTCACTCATTCCACAAGTTTTGTAGTTCAAGCAATTGTATTGTATTTTTTTTTTTTCTAATTTTTTTATCTAAATTTTCACTTATCCAATCGAAATCACCTTAGTAGTTTGACTTGGGAGGGGAATATTGGCCCAACCTAAAAACATGCCGCAAAAGAAGAAAACAAAAATAGTATGTTAATGCCTGATAATGAATCGTATATATACTTTTTTAGTTAAATTGTTCTACGGCCATAAATCTTATCTTGGATTCGTTTACCAAGAAAAGAAACTAAAATAAGCTTAAGTTTTATTTAAAAAATATCAAGTTGATGCATGAGCTAATTTACCTAATTTGAAAAAAAAAAAAAGAATGTAGTATTATATTGGTAGCCAACAAACAACAATGATACACATAAGTATAGCTAGATATTTCTATAGCAATAATTGTTTAATAATCATTAATATTGCAAAGCAGGTAATCAGGTATAGAGACTAATATAAACAAAATCGCATAATTCTTCAAAGTGATATCATCTTAAAACGATATTTAACTTAAAGTAGCCCAACTATATAAAACCAGCGAATCATTGCTTAATCTAAATGTGCAACTCATGCTGGCTCATGTCAGCCGACATAGAAGAAAAATATTGACCAAATAAATTAAGGAAAAAATATTTCTGTAATTAATGCAGATAAGTTATCTGCATTTATTCTCAAAACGATATCGTTTTGGCATTGAAATTTTAAAAAATTATAAATATAAAAACTATTATAATCCTGAAAAAAATTAAAATTACAAAAACACGATGATTTAAGTCCAAAACGACGTCAAATTAGACTTACTGCAGATAAATTATCTACAGTAACTGCAGAAAAAGCGAACCCATAAACCAAACAAGTAAATTTGACCGTTTAAACTTTAAATATATTCCTAAGTAACAATCACCTAATAAAGTTTAAAAAAACAAAATAAAAAAACAATGATAATAAAACTAAACAAAAGAGATGAACTTTAACATGGTGGTGGGACCCGTCTTTCCTTCCACAGTGACAAGATTCTAGATAACCTCAATTTTCCATGTTTTTTTTTTTTTCCTTACCCAGTGTCTTCGTTTCTAGATATCTATTGTACGCTGACCAAATGAGTTTTCAATGTTTTCAATCTGTACTTCCCTTTTCTTTTTCTTGGAAGCAATCTATTTGACTATGAATTCTTGTTTTGCCAACTGGCTCAACTACAACTGTTCACACGCCATTATTTTGTTTCAACTTTTATAGTTTGGGGGAGTTTATATTCGAATTTGTTGATTGTGAATTTTTACCGAGAATATAACTCTTACTTGGATTCAACGCCTTCTTCCTGTTTTGTCAGCTTATAGGTATGTTTCCACTTGACACCAACTCCTGCATCTATAGCTTGATGTTATTGTTCTGGGTTTTTTTTTTTTTTTTTTTTTTTCTCTTATCAGCATATTTTATTACTAGGATTGTGAGGATCTCTGTCGTGCAAAATGGAGGGTTCTTTACTGTGTTTTCATTTTAGCTGTTTCGTGAGATGAATCTGTTGGTATTATTGGGATTAGATTTTTGGGTTTTGACTTTTTTGAGTTATGTTCTGATTTCTATTCTGTGAATTGTGAAAATTTTAATCAATGAAAGCTCATGATGATCTGTTTACTGGGTCATCATTGCATATATCAAGTTTCTGTCTTGGTTTTTTATGTGCTTGGATACCTTCTTTGTTCTTATTGATTCACATGAAATTTGTTATGGATTTGAATACTTAGCACAGATTGTTCTTTTTTGGTTATCGCAGTATTTGTTCCATACAGTTACCATTGATTATAAGGTTCTGATTTTGATTGAGGAAGCTCAGAATTCGTATCAGAATGGTTTCGGTTGATAATGGTAAAGATGAAATTGAGGAATCTAATGGAACTAACGTAAAGGATTTTGTTTCCATAGATATTTCAACTTCTCGAAAAACATTGTTGAGCAGTGAAAATCCTCAGAGAAAATTCCAGGGCACCTTGAGTTCTATTCCTAATAGGATCAAGTTCTTGAAATTTGGTTCTGCATCTGCCAAGTTCAAGCGCCTTGCCACTGAGAAGGACCAGTTTTCACAATCTGTGCCTGCTACCAGTTCACATAGCTTAAGAGAACGCTTCAGTGGCATGTTTGGTAAGAAACTTGACTGGGGTTCACTCAAGACCATGTGCATAGAATGGATTAGGGACCCAATGAACATGGCCCTCTTTGTGTGGATCCTCTGCGTTGCTGTTTCGGGTGCAATTCTGTTCCTTGTCATGACTGGCATGTTGAATGGTGCGATACCAAATAAGTCCGAGAGGAACGCATGGTTTGAAGTAAACAATCAAATACTCAATGCATTGTTTACGCTAATGTGTTTGTACCAACATCCCAAGAGGATCTACCACCTTGTTCTTCTGTGCAGATGGAATCCAAAAGATATATCCAGACTTAGAAAAGTGTACTGCAAGAATGGAACTTATAAGCCTCATGAGTGGGCACACATGATGGTAGTGGTGATTCTCCTTCATCTGAACTGTTTTGCTCAATATGCACTTTGTGGTCTAAACTTGGGGTATAAAAGATCACAGCGCCCAGCCATAGGAGTTGGAATATGTATATCTTTTGCAATCGCTGCACCTGCAATCGCTGGTCTGTATACCATTCTTAGCCCACTAGGTAAAGATTATGATTCTGAGATGGATGAAGAAGCGCAGGTTCAAAATTCTGTTACTCAAAAGCAAGATCAGCTGAGAGTGAAATCATTTGAGAAGAGATATTCATTTGCACCCAAAGATGAACAAAGGATTATTGAAAATAAACCACGGTGGAGCGGAGGAATACTTGACCTTTGGGACGATATTTCTCAAGCATATCTATCACTTTTCTGTACATTTTGTGTCTTTGGGTGGAATATGGAGAGACTTGGTTTTGGAAACATGTATGTTCATATTGCCACTTTTATGCTGTTCTGTATGGCTCCCTTCTGGATTTTTATCTTGGCTGGTGTTAACATAGGGGATGACACTGTTAGGCAGGCTTTAGTAGCTGCTGGGATCCTTCTATGTTTGTTTGGTTTACTGTATGGTGGCTTTTGGAGGATCCAAATGAGAAAGAGGTTCAATTTGCCTGCTTATGACTTCTGTTTTGGCAAGCATGCAGCTTCTGATTGCACACTTTGGCTATGCTGTTGCTGGTGCTCTCTTGCTCAAGAAGTACGCACGGGGAATGCTTATGATGTTGTACAAGATAAATTCTACAGGAAAGAAACTTGTACTGTTGACCAACCGCCAATTTCACCTTTGCCTCGTGAAGATGTGGCATCATCCAAATCTGGCACAAGTTCTCCTCTTGGTAACAACTCTTCCCCTTCTATAACCAAACCATCTAGTCCTCTAAGTTCAAGCAGTTTCTTTAAGGGATATTATAGTCCAAATAGGCCACTATCTTCAGTAAAAGAAGAGCTTCCCGAAAAAGGTAAAGATGGAACAATGAACCCACCTACTCCACCATTAATACAAAGAGATTCTCCTTAGTCCCTGAAGGAAAAAGCCAGGGATCTTTTGTGCTTGCTATTTATATTTATGACGTTATATGGAATGTTCATTAAATTTTGGATTCAGTGCATCCTAAGTCATGGTTTTACTCTCACAGATCTCTGATGCTCATTTATATCAGCCATGTATTTTAGGAAGCAGATTTTAGATGTTGATTATCAGTCACATTATGTAATTATTTGAGTAGATATCTGTGTGAAACAAAGGTCCTTTTTTTCTGTAATTAATTGAGTTCTGAATTGTGATGGCTTGGAAATTAATAGTGGGCTCTAACATGTGCATCTTAAAATCTTTCATCTTCAAAGAAGGATAGGCCCGGATCTTGACCAAAAGCCCACTTTAGTAGCCCGTGTAGGCTGGCAGGGAAACAATTCTTCAAATCGGTGTTTTAAAACCCCGCCCCGCCCCCCGGTTGACCCGAGTCAACCCTAACCCGTCCCCTATAAGGGTTGGGGTCACAAGTTGGACCCTATATGCACATCGACCCCTCCGACCTCCAAAATCCGGCCTGATTTCAGTGACTCCCGGGTCAGAGGGGGTCACTGCATGTTTTTTTTTTAGAAAAAATTCCAAGAAATAACGTCGTTTTATTAAAAAAAATAAAGTAAAAATGCTTGCAAACCTAAATCTAATCATTCTCTTCTCTCCAAGCGACGTAGATGTCTTCAATCTTCACATCGCTGCCGTGAATCTTCTAGAAAAGGAAAGAATTTTACCTATTCAAATGAAATCCTTACCGTCGTTGATGGAAAACAAAAACTCATTCTTACTTCTTTGAAATTTTTGTTGGGCTTCCTCCTTCAATGCTAAGCCCAAGCCCATTTGAGGGGTTTCCTAAAAACCCTAATTTCCACCTCCTCTATATATATTCATTGTTGTGGGTGGAGGCTAGGTTAGATTTGAGAGGTCAAATTTGAGAGAACAAATTTGAGAAATTCTTTTGATTGTTTGAGCAAAAGCTTTATGCTTTGCATTTGAGAGATCTCTAGAGAGAGTTTGAGTGAAACATCTCTTGGGTAGTTTGATTATCACCATTGTTGGAGAGGTTGAGTTAACCACCACAATGGTGTATTTGATTATTTGTAACCATTATTTTCATAGTGGATTTTTGATCTGGACTAGGTCCCGTGGGTTTTTACTTCTTCATTCAAGAAGGTTTTCTCACGTTAAATCTGGTTGTGTTCTTCTTCTCTCTCCTATTTTTCGTTTTTGATTTTCCGCTGCGCTGCCTAACCTGGTGAAGTTCAGGCTGAGGTATTGCCGAGATCTGAGATCAGGATCTTGTTGATTGACTTCCGCACAAAGGCTGCTTAGCCGAGCTTGAGGGAACCGAGTTTTCCCAACAGTGGTATCAGAGCCCGAGTTCGACGGGTTCTGAGGGAGACGAGATGGAGACCAGTGGCATAACTCATGATGGAGATATGTTTAAGTTGACCGCAGACAACTTCACATATTGGAGACCGATGATGGAAGATCATCTCTACTGCAAAGATCTGCATGAACCCATTATCCTTGATGAGAGACCGGCAGGCAAAACAGATAAGGAGTGGGAGATCCTGAGTCGGAAGGCGGTAGCCACGATCAGGAAATATATTGATAAAAGCCTCTTTGAGCACGTGTCCGAATTCACGAACGCGTATGAGTTGTGGACGAAATTAGAGTCCATGATTCAGAAGAAGACTCCCAGGAACAAAGCACACCTGGTTCGCCGACTTGTTAAGCTTGAATACAAGGACGATATGAGCATGATTGAACACCTGAACACATACAAAGGTATTGTGAATCAGCTGTCAAAGGCTGATATGAAAATTGATGAAGAATTGCAGGCATTGCTGCTGTTGAGCTCGCTGCCAGAAAGCTGGGATACTCTGGTGGTGACCCTGAATAACTCGACTCCAGATGGAAAATTGAAGATGGATGTCGTGACAGACAGCCTCCTGGGCGAAGAATCCAGGAGAAGAGAACGAGGTACTTTGAGTACGTCTGAGGCCAACGTTGCTGAGAACAAAGGGAAATCCGACTCCCGCGGTAGAAGCAAAAGCCGAGGTAGAGGTCGAGACAGACGAGACAAGTCCAGAGGTCGGTCAAAGCCGAAATATGAGTTGAAGTGCTTTTACTGTGGAAAGACAGGCCATAAGAAGCCAGACTGCTGGACCCTGCAGAATGATGAGAAGAACGGCTCTGTGAAGCCGGATCAGATTATTCCCAAGAAGAGGGAAGACAAGAGCACCACTGCGGTGGCTGCCAACCCGGATGCCGAGATATTCCTCCTTGGCGAGGATAATTATTTGAATGTTGCATATGATGACTGCACCTGGATTGTTGACTCCGGTGCCTCCTTCCACGTTACTCCACACAAAGGTTTTTTCTCCTCTTATCGAGGTGGTGATTTTGGAGTCGTGAAGATGGGAAATCAAGTGACCAGCAAGATTGTTGGTGTCGGTGATGTAACTCTGACCACAGATGTCGGATGCCGACTTGTGTTGAAAGATGTAAGGCATGTTCCTGACATGCGTTTGAACCTAATCTCGGTAGGCAAACTTGATGATGCCGGGTTAGTGAACTACTTCGGTAGCGTGAGATGGAAGCTGGCCAAGGGAAACTTGGTCGTGGCCCGAGGTAAGAAGGAAGGCTCCTTGTACGTGATGCAACGAAAGATCAATGGCGAAGAAGCCAATTCTGTTCGAGATGAACCTAGCTTGGAACTATGGCACAAGCGCCTCGGCCACATGAGCGAGAAAGGGCTCCAGATCCTGAACAAGAAAGGATTATTGACCGGGTTGAAAGGCCAAGCGTTGGAGAGTTGCACGCACTGCCTAGCTGGAAAGCAGCACCGGGTTTCTTTTGTGAGACCGGATCAACCTAGACGACGCAGGTATATTCTTGACCTCGTCCATACTGATGTCTGCTCCATGTCGGAAAGATCCCTTGGAGGAGCTCAGTACTTTGTTTCATTTATTGATGACCATTCCCGCAAAGTGTGGGTATATTTGTTGAAAACTAAAGACCAGGTACTCCAATCATTTAAAGAATTCCATGCGATGGTTGAAAGGGAGACTGACAAGAAATTGAAGGTGGTCCGATCTGATAATGGTGGTGAGTATTGCGGCCCATTTGATGCATACTGCAGAGCGGCCGGGATTCGACTAGAGAAGACGCCCCCCAAGACACCTCAGCTGAATGGACTGGCTGAGCGGATGAACAGAACTATTGAAGAAAAGGTCCGAAGCATGTTATCCAATGCCGGATTGCCGAAATCATTCTGGGAAGAAGCCGTCAAAACTGCTGTTGACTTGATCAACCTTTCACCATCACGGCCACTTGAAGGAGAAATTCCAGAAGAAGTCTGGACAGGTCGGAAAGCGACCTACAATCAACTGAAAGTGTTTGGATGCCGAGCTTTCGTGCATATCCCTAAAGATGAAAGGGCCAAACTTGATGCAAAGACTAAAGAATGCATTTATCTTGCTTCGCCGAGATGTGAGTTCGGGTTCCGACTTTGGGATCCAATCAATAAGAAGATCGTGAGAAGCCGAGATGTGATCTTTCATGAGCATGAGAACATTCATGACATCTCGAAGCCCAAAGCCCGGGTGACTGTCAGACGTGAAGAACCCATCCCTCCTGTCCAAGCTGAAGCAGGGGGAGAAAATCAAGAGAGTGAAGAAATTGATGACCAGCAACAAGCTGAAGATGACCAAGACACTGAGGTCCGAGTTGAAGATGAGATCCGGGATGAAATTGATGAACCGGGTTCTCAAGCTGAAGAACAGCTGAGATATCCAACTCGAGAAAGAAGACCCTCTACAAGGTACCCATCTGATGAATACACCGTTGTTGCTGAAGACGGTGAGCCTCAGAGTTATGATGAGGCTGTGACTAGCTCAGAGAAAGAAGAATGGGAAAAGGCAATGCGAGACGAGATGAAGTCTCTGCACGAGAATCAGACTTATGAGCTGACCGAGTTGCCTAAAGGAAGACGAGCTTTGAAGAATAAATGGGTCTACAAGATCAAGAATGAAGAGAACGGGCAGAAACCGAGATACAAAGCCCGGATTGTAGTGAAAGGCTGCAATCAGAAGAAAGGAGTTGATTTTGAGGAGATTTTTTCTCCTGTTGTGAAAATGACCTCGGTCCGAACCGTGTTAGCCATGGCGGCTTCAATGGACCTCGAGGTAGAACAAATGGACGTGAAGACGGCATTTCTTCACGGTGACTTAGAAGAAGAAATATATATGGAGCAACCTGAAGGATTCCAAGCTCCAGACCAAGAAGACTTGGTATGTCGGTTGAAGAAGAGCCTCTATGGCTTGAAGCAAGCACCTCGACAGTGGTACAAAAATTTTGAATCATTCATGACTGATCATAAGTTTGAGAAGACTGAAGCCGACCACTGCGTATTTATGAAGAGGTATGAGGCCGGAGATTTTCTGATTTTGTTGTAATATGTTGACGACATGCTTATTGTAGGGAAATATAAATCGAGGATAGCCGCCCTGAAAAAGGCATTAAGCTCGTCCTTCGCAATGAAGGACCTCGGCCCTGCAAAGCAGATTCTCGGAATAAAGATTATCCGAGATAGACAGAAGAAGCTACTGTGGCTGAGTCAAGAGAAATATATTGAGAAGATTCTGAAGAGATTCAGCATGGACAAAGCCAAAACAGTGAGCACCCCCCAGCCGAACACATAAAGCTGAACCAAAAGCAATGTCCGAGATCTGATGATGACAAAGATGAGATGATGAAGGTCCCTTACCAATCCGTCGTCGGAAGCTTGATGTATGCAATGGTTTGCACTAGACCTGACTTGGCGTATGCTGTTGGAATGGTAAGCCGGTATTTGTCAAACCCCGGCAAAGAGCACTGGGAAGCAGTGAAGTGGATCTTCAAGTGCCTTCGAGGTACGACCGACTTATGTCTCCGATTTGGAGAAGGCAAAGCCGAGTTGCAAGGCTACTCAGATTCTGATTTAGGGGGAGACGCCGACTCGAGGAAGTCGACTACAGGATATTTGATGAGATTTGCCGGAAGAGCTGTCTCTTGGCAATCAAGACTTCAGAAATGTGTTGCACTATCTACAACTAAGGCTGAGTACATTGCCGCTACTGAGGCAAGCAAAGAGATGTTGTGGATGAAGAAGTTCCTCATGGAACTCGGCCATGATCAAGACAAGTACGAGCTGGGTTGTGACAATCAACGCGCAATCCATCTTGCGAAGAATTCAACCTATCACTCCCGCACTAAGCATATTGATGTGAGGTATCACTGGATCCGGGATGTGGTGGAAGGTGGTGAGCTCGAACTCGTCAAGGTGTACACTGACCAAAATTGGTCCGACATGATGATGAAGCCGGTTCCATCAAGAAAATTTGAAGACTGCTGTGAAGGAGCCGGATTGATGCTGAGGCCGACGCATTGAAGTCGGAGGGGAAGATTTGTTGGGCTTCCTCCTTCAATGCTAAGCCCAAGCCCATTTGAGGGGTTTCCTAAAAACCCTAACCCTAATTTCCACCTCCTCTATATATACTCATTGTTGTGGGTGGAGGCTAGGTTAGATTTGAGAGGTCAAATTTGAGAGAACAAATTTGAGAGATTTTTTTGATTGTTTGAGCAAAAGCTTTATGCTTTGCATTTGAGAGATCTCTAGAGAGAGTTTGAGTGAAACATCTCTAGGGTAGTTTGATTATCACCATTGTTTGAGAGGTTGAGTTAACCACCACATTGGTGTATTTGATTATTTGTAACCATTATTTTCATAGTGGATTTTTGATCTGGACTAGGTCCCGTGGGTTTTTACTTCTTCATTCAAGAAGGTTTTCCCACGTTAAATCTGGTTGTGTTCTTCTTCTCTCTCCTATTTTTCGTTTTTGATTTTCCGCTGCGCTGCCTGACCTGGTGAAGTTCAGGCTGAGGTATTGCCAAGATCCGAGATCAGGATCTTGTTGATTGACTTCCGCACAAAGGCTGCTTAGCCGAGCTTGAGGGAACCGAGTTTTCCCAACAATTTCCCTTTGTCAGTGACCTTCTTAAAAGATGCAGAACCGAGTCAACATAGTGATCCCATTAGAATACGAGTTTTGTACTTTTGTATTTTGATACTTTAATTAAGTTGTGTAATATTGACTTGTGGTTGTAATTAGTGAATTATGTTAAGCATATTTTGGATCTTTGATGATTGGTGGTTTAGTTTTTAATATTTTCATATAGGATATATATATTTATAAATTTTTAATATATAAAACCGGGTCAGCGTAGTGACCCTTGACCCCCGGTTGAACCCGTGACTCCTGACCTCGGCCGGGTCGATGGCCGGACCGGGTTTCTAAACACTTGCTTCAAATAATTTTATTTTTTTTGTACATAATTCTTCAAATACTTTTCACAAAGGATAAACTAGTCGTCAGATAATAAATGAGATTTCACTTTGTTTTTGAATGGTTCAAATCTTTCTCAATCATTATACCACTTATAAAAGTCATCAATTTCCTACTTTCCACAACACCCTTTGGTTCAAATATATAATGAACTTTAGTTTTCCAGGGACGTCTTATGGCTCGTTTGGATGAGCTTTTGAAAAAAAGTACTTTTAATAAATTGCTTTTTTAAAAAGAATTTTTTTTAAAAGTTAAAATTATTTGATGTTTGGATGTATTATTTAAAAAGAGTTTTTAAGTAAAAAACTCATTTAGATGTTAAAATAAAAAATTACTTATTTCTATCTGTCATTTTATTAAACACAAAGTGTTCAACTAACAGAGCACCATCGGCTCTGCATCTTTCGCCCAACTCCGATTCTAGGAGGAAGCAGGCACAAGCCATAAAATCACCGGAAGTCAAGCACAGACACAGGCAGCAAGGTAATTTGCTGGAACGAAAAGAAATTTGGACATGAATTGGGTGAAACAAAAGGGAATAAACCCACAAAAAATCACCATCATAATTATCTCACCGTCCCTATCTATTCTGGTCAACACCACTGCTCCAATTGCAAATAAATCTCATACTAGGAGAATTTTGCAACCATGGTTTCCGGTAAGTTTTGCCCTACCGTCAGCAGGCAAGGAGTCACAACCGTTGCCGGAGACTCCTCCTTCTCCGAACACCAACACTCCTTACTTCCACGAGAATCTAGCGGAGATCAAAACCAAAATCGAACTCTCTCACTGAAGTAGATGGAAAAGAACTAAGGAAGCCAGAGTGCTTTTGACTTCTCCTTTTGGGAGAAGCTAGAAATTTTAACTTTATAAAAAAGCAAGATTTTAACTTTTTTCTTAACTTCTACTTTTTCTTAAGTTAACATCCAAACAATAAAAAAAATACTAGAAGCACTTTTTTTATTAAAAAAAAAAACAGCTTTTGGGATAGGAAAAGCCAATCCAAACACCCTCTAAAATCTCCATTTGTTGTTTCCGTGATGTTGTTAATGGTGTGCAATATATACATACACACATAAAAACAAAGGATAAAACATGTAGTACTCGTACGAGCCCCAAAATTCTTTCTGATTCACTAATAAGGTAGTGTTTGGTTGTAGAGTTTACAAAAGATGCCCACATCTGACTTTGGTATTTTGTGTAATCTATGTTTGGTATAGGTATTCAAATATTTTCCCAACAAACTTATTTGCCTAGCCTTTGAAAAATGTTTGTAAAATGGGATAAAAAACATTGTTCTCAAATACCATTTCTAAGGAAAGAAGATCAAGAAAATAACACTGTTCTTTGACGTTGCAACCAATGTTGAAGAGACTCACTCATACTTTATACAAGGGTTATTGACATTCAAAAAGTACAAAAGGATTATTTTAGTCTTTTTAACCCATTCTCCCCATCAATATTTTACCTTCAACCGAACATAGACTCAAAAAAATTTAACTTAATTTCTCCGGTAATATTTTGGCGTACCAAACAACTTTTTTTTAACTTTCTTACACTTTCTCACTCACCATATTCTTAGTAATTATATTTTCCTGATAAAAAAAGAAAATTCTCCTCTACCAAACGCCTATGAGGATTTCATTTTTTAAAGGATAGATCTACTCACAAGTGTCTTACATAAGTGCTTCTCTCTTTAAAGGGGATAGAGAATCCTACTTTACGATGTAATATTCTTTTTCACCGATAGCACTGGGTTTCTTCCTCGCTAGGTTTCTTTGCCTTGTGTTTTCTCTTGTGCATTTTTTTGTCTTCGTGTCTACGTCTTTTTCTTTTTTTCTTTTTCTCTGTTTGATGGCTTAACATCTAAGCATATCTTATAAACAAGATATTAGGACATCATCAATTTGGGCCGGGTTCAATAGTTCATCATGGGCCATGGACTCAACAAAAATCTATTATGAGTCAAATTCATTAAAACTTAATGGTGGATATTGCTCATTGGACAGAAGTTTTTTTTTTTTTTTTCCCCTAAAATTAAGTAGAAATGATAAGCTTGTAGACAATAGAGCAACCTCCCCTTCGCCTGAATAAGACTTGCCAACAGCACTTCACTCCATCCAGCTAAGCTTAATTTGGACTTGCTCTACCTATTGGGGGAATATTAAGCATTCTTTTGACAGGGTTTGAAGCTCATGGTGTGGTCACCTCTCTTTTAGTTGTTACCACATAATTCACGATTCGTTTACGAACTCCGTTGCATTGGTGTATTTTAATCTGAAAATTGCTGTGAGTGCACCACGCTTCCAAGTCCTACCAAGGCAGGTTCATGTAATGTCGTGGCCCAAGGACCAAGGTGTAGTCACTTACTCGCATAGGTATAAAGATAATGTTTGTTGTACATCAATTGTTGTACGCAATATTTTATAGGAAAATATTTTTACATAGAAACAAAATTACAAGCGAGACTCACAGATAAGAGGAAAGAGAAAAAAAAGTGGTGGAGTCCAATATCTTTTTTAAATGCGTAAGAAAGTTATTTATCTCATATAAAATGAGATAAACATAATCCTATTTTATATCACTCAGAGACGTTCACTGTGCTGATGACAAAATTCTTTTACTGATACTGTTCCCTCGGTTGGACAAGGAAAACAATATGGCCTTGTATTCTTGTGCCCTAGAGACTAGAGTCAATACCTTACCATTACAGCAAAACGACCCAATTTCTCGTTCGCTTATTACCCGGTTTAAGTGAGGGAGTGATCCTAACGTGATCATATTACATGAAAAATATTAATTATTTATGGGTAAATTTACAATGATGATTTTATTATTTTTTATTTTAATATTTTTTCTCTCTCTTTTACCATTAACATTAATTTGCTCATAAATAATTAAAATCTAAATGAGTAAAGAGATGCAAACACAAGTAATTTGGGTATTGTCTCTTATTGAATTACGAGTGAGGATATTTTAACTACTAAATTTTTTTATTATTAACTTACTACACATCACATCACCATTAGATCAAAGAGAGAGAATGTTAAAAAAACTTTGAAGAGAAAAAAAATGTTAATCTAATGGTAATTAGATCAGTAGTAAGTTGATAGTAAAAAATTTTAGTAGTGAGAATATCTCACCTCGTTAGATCACATCTAAAGAGTAATGATCAAATCTCCAATGCCCTTTCTCGGGCTTGTTGATAGCCTTATGTCTTGAGAGCTTTGTGAAGAGCCGTTAAGCCTTAAAGTTAAAATCTAAAAAAAATAATATTCAGAATATGTTAAAAGTGTAAATAGGCTCTCCTAGCCTGTTGCAGAAAAGCCCTCGTCTTCAGCCAAAAAAAGGATAAGTGTAAAAATCAAAGTATCATCCGGAGAAGTTTGTAGTCTTTTATAGCAGGAGAAATATAACTCTCATATTAAAAACTCAACCATTTAATAATTAACTTATCCTATATATTTATAAAAAATTAAAAAAACTGCTGGCCTTCATCACTCATCAGATTAAATTTTATTTCACCCTTGCTTTTAGAAAAGCTCATGTCTGTTGGAATTTGTATTGAAATTTGTATAGACAATCTATTGTTTATGAATAAGTGATGGGTTAAGGAAGAAAAGAAAAGAAAGAAGTTGAAGGGGTTTGTGGGTTTTAAGAAGTCCCACATTGGATAACTAGCAAGAGGTGAGAGAGTTTATAAGCTCCCACCTCACATTACTAAATTACCTTTTGGGGCACTCCACTTTTATGGAGGAGAGAGGAACTAGGTGGGCTTAGGTCCACAAAACGCACACCGCCATCCGGCTGGCCCAGCTCGACTCGTGTGTGTTAAATAAAAATAAATTTTTATTAAATTATTTTTTGATTTTTTTTTTTGATTTCTTATTTTTAAATTTTTTAATTTCTTCCCGCCGGTTTTGAACATTTTGAACCGAACCGGTTCTTGCCTTTTGCGAACCGGTCGCCGTTATACCTATTCACCGAACCGGTCACCGATCGTATTCGTTCGCGGCCGTCAATTACGGCGGGTCGCCGGCGGCAGCGGTTCATCGTGACTGGTCAGTATCTATAAATAGACCCTGACCCCTTCAGAAATTTCATACGATTTTCTGCACTGTTATTCTGCCGGATTTTTTCCTCCATTCGATTTTCATATTTCCTTCCATCCTCCGGTGTAATCCCTCTGGCATATTGTTCTGTTCGTTTGGGCTGTTGACTAGTAGCGCCACCACTCCTCAGACACAATCTGTTCTATCCTAGGAGACACTTGTCCATCAACCTTTGGCATCAATGAGGAGACAAATTATCTTAAGGAGGCACATTCTGTGAGCTCGAATTTTTCATTATTCTGCATACATTCATCATTCTGTTCCATTATCCGATATATTGTAAGTCTGTTCTAATTTCCTTTATTACACTGTGTTTGATAATTCTTATCTTTATCTCTTCTGTTCTATACATAGGTTCATACCTTTTAGTGATTTAATATCATCCATTGTCTTCTAAATAACAATGTCATGGTTTGCTCGTATTATTAATTTGAGGTAGTACCTTTTTAGCTGCTTATATCAAGGTCTTCAAAATGGAGATCGTAAAATGTGTCATGACTTGTGAGTCAACTTGCAACACAATGCGTCAAAATACAGGTCATATCGACCCGTACGATAAAATGGGTCGTGTGTAGATTTGAGTAAATTACATGAATTAGTAGCATGCCGTGACGTGAGTTGATCCTTGTGTCAACTAGTAAAAAACAATTTTGTCAAAAAAAATTAAATTTTTTTAAATTTTGGTGATTTTACGTATTTCCTTCTATCTTGGGAGACACTTGTCCATCAACCTTTGGCATCAGTGAGGGGGGAAATTATCTTAAGGAGACATATTCTGTGGGCTCAGATTTTTCATTATTCTGCATACATTCATCATTCTGGTCCATTATCCGACATACTGTAAGTCTGTTCTAATTTCCTTTAGTACACTGTGTTTGATAATTCTTATCATTATTTCTTCTGTTCTATACATGGGTTCAAACCTTTTAGTGATTTAATATCACCCACTGTCTTCTAAATAACAATGTCATGGTCTGCTCGTATTATTAATGTGAGGTAGTACCTTTATAGCGGCTTATATCGGGGTCTTCAAAATGGAGATCGCAAAATGTGTCATGACTTATATGAGTTAACTTGCAACACAATACGTCAAAATACAGGTCATATCGAGCCGTACGATAAAATAGGTCGTGTGCAGATTTGAGTAAATTATATGAATTAGTAGCATGTCATGTCGTGAGTTGATCCTTGTGTCAACTAGTAAAATACAAATTTGTCAAAAAAAATTAAAAAATTTGAAATTTTGGTGATTTTGACATTTCCTGTTGCGGATCACGGATTAACCTGCGTATTTTATTCAATTTTAACTTTTATTTTAAATTTTTTAAAAAAATTAAATTTTCAATTTTTGTAGGTCAACTCGGGTGACCCACGACCTGTGACGGGTCATATTGGAGTTTCAATTTTTGACACGCTAATAAAAAAATATATCATATTCGAATTGGACTGATTGACCAACGGATCAAACTTGACACAACATAAACTTGACCTGCCAACATATTTTGTCACCCCTACTTTGAAAGACAGTCATGTGATGATGATAGGTGTAATAATGGATTATTTTTACCTATTTTATATAAATGAGAAATTTCTTATTCAATTGATTCAAAATTTAAATATTTTTTCAAAATAATATAATGAAACGCATATAAAAAGCATGCGCAATTCGTACATAGAAAAATGCGAACCTATCGCGTGACTTGCATTGTAAGTTTTATATCACCCTCATGTATGACTTGAATGGATGCATTCCTATATGTGACTTGCAGCATGCCAGCATCTGTCATATGGCATGCACCTTCACCCGTATTCCTCTTTGCGTGTCTTAAATGCACATAATCCCTTTACAAGTCTAAATACATTATTTTGATAAAATATTTAGATTTTAAAATCAATACAATGAAAACTTTTCAATTTTGTATCACTGGATCGAGTCAAAAGGTCGTAATCATGGAAAGGGTAAAAAGAAAGGAGTACAGTATGGTGCTGACTGATGAAGACTTTTCAATAGGGTCTGAGTTGTGGTGCAGGTCTTGGCTTTGCACTTGTTGGACTCATTCTTACTCCCATCTTGTCTCATTCTGTTGGGGCCTAGCTAGTAGTATCTTCGGTTCCTATATATGATATCAAAATGTTATTAAACTTTGCGAAAGTTTGTAACTTTTATTAGAATAACGATTTTAAGGTTTTCAAAAAGCAAACCAAACTATTGAGTATAACTTAAAATTATCTTCAGTTCTTGTCGTAGATTAAGTTAACTGGGGCAGGGGTATCTGCCTATCTGGGGCGGCGCCCACATACTCGTTGAGATCTGATTCTGTTGTGGTCTTGAATTTCTCTCATAATTTCTTTTATTTAATGTAATTTGAGGTTTGGTTGACGACTAACTACTGATTCAACTTGAATTTTTCTAAATCTATTTATATTCACTTATGAATGAATGTATTGTAACAAGTGCGATCAGAAAAATATAATAACATGCATATTTACAAAATGTAATAACCCTATATTGGGATGAATTAAAATAAATTGTGTCTTATGTTTTTTTTCCCCTTCTCTATTTGCAATTATGTGTGTAATTACACAAACAAACTTCATCTTGCCTAGAGCCCAACTCTAAGAGGAAGGGTCCTTCATTCGCTGTAGTTTTGTTATCTTGACTAGCAAGTGATATATTGCTCTTCTCATTCACCAATTAATAATTTAAGGGAAAAGTATTTATCATTTAAAGGATATAATTTTGTGTCAGTTTAAATAAAACGATATCATTTGGGTATATAATTGATATTTTTTTGACTGGTCACTGGAGTTTGGAATGAGACGAATTCTACAGGCAAAGTAGCAACAGATTATTGCCTAAGAGACCTTATAAACAAGTGCCTATTCAAAGGTTTGTGTTTTGATTCTCTTTTTTATAAATGTGGTTTATTTACTATCACGTTCACGCTAAACCTTTTATTGGTGGCTTGGTAATCTAGCCGCAAGCACAAGTACAAAAAATGTCAACTCCTAACTTGGAAAATTCTTATTTGAAGAAGCAATAGGTACGTATAATCAAAGGGTTTTATGTTTATCATGTGACATAATCTAATTCTATTTTCCTACACATACATCAAAGAGGTGGGGTCCACATTTTTTTTCTTCTCTTTCATCATTTCACTTTCTCTCTCTTTTTTATTGTGTGAGTAGGAAAATCAAGTTGGGTTATGTAACATAATAATCATAAAACCCATAATCAAAACTACAAATTTGCATTCAAACTTTTATTTTTGTGCGGCTGAAATTTCTTTTTGTTTTTTTTTTTTATGATGTAACGTGTATACCTTACCTTGCCTTCAATATATTAAAAGTTGAGCCGCTTTTATGGATATGATGTTTTGACATTGTAAAAGAAAAAATTATTTACAGTATATATATAAAAGTGTCTAAAGCATATATAAAATCATGTGAACAGAAATAAAAGAAAATATAAGTTCAACATATTTTTATATATATATAAAAAATCAACATATTTTTATATATATGTAAAAAATAATTTTATCTCTTGAGAAACTTTAAACCCCATTTTATTGGAAGTTTATAACTGAAAGCAATAAATTTTAGAAAAATGCATTATCTTAAGATAAGTAACCAAAAAACGTAACCATACGTCCATACCATGATATATACACATTCCACACTTCTTTGTTTTGATTAGTTTTGAGTGTATATCAAATAGTGGAGGGATTATTACAGAGAGTGAAGGAATTTAATTCCTAATAACAATATGCTCTCGTCCCCCTCCTGTTTTCCATTCCCTCCCTCTCCAAGCTAGTGAGCTTCTTGTGGACACATTACTTTAGGGCGAGGGCATCAAAATGGGTCATACTATGCATTTATCCTATTAAAATAAAGTAGGTGAAAATCAAAACATACTGATATATATGTTTAAATCATTATATTTTCAATTTGCTCCATTTAACACGCTAGTTAGATAAGCCAACTCGTGTAACTCACAAGTTAATATGTTAGTCTTTAACTACCAAAAAAAATGATTGTCTTTTTTTAAGAACAGTGCAATACCCAATACAATTTTTAGAGTAAAAAATTCAACAAAAAAAAAAAGTGAGGCAGTCTATTTAGTTTCGCAAATTTTCCTTAGTCAAATTGGTAAAATATCAACACATTTTTTTCCCCTCCCTATTTAACATGCAGGTTAATAAACAAGCTGAACTGACGTGTTTTATAGACCTACGAGACTTATTTAAGTGCTCCTCGAGAATTATCATTAGGACGGAGGAGAGACAGAAGAATATGAAGAAAGAGAAAAAAATACTATTATGCTACAAATATTTTAGAGTTATATACTTCTTCTGTCACTACAGATGGAAAAAAGTACAGCAATACTTATTTTTATCAGGATATGCGTCCGAATCCTAATGTGTTTTTTTTTTAGGTTAGGATACGACCCCATATCCTAGTGTTAATAATTTGCTGCAACTTTTATCATTAGCAGCAAAAGGAAAAACGACGAACCCAATGTTTTAACGGGAGGATTACCTTAAATTTTTCCATAGCCCTACATATATAGGCCATACTTAGAATGGAGAGTGCTTAACTTTGTCGTTCTTTTTCGTTAAGTAATTTTTTTAAGATAAAATTACATGTTTGAGTCGGAACATCCATTGGTGAGGCTAGATTTTCCAGAAGAAATTTACTCAAAATCTTGTTTAGGCAGAATCAAAGGTTTACCACTTGAACCAACTATTTTGGTTAGATATCTTTTTATTCTTTCAAATAATTTGGTAGGTTTTTAAAATTGAAATAATACATCCTGGAGGAAAACGGCGGCTGAACAAAAGCATTAACTTTTCACATAAATTTAAATTTGTATTTCAAATATTGACATAAAATACAATATTGTCTATCATAAATAAATGAAGCTGGAAATTGACGTTAAAAATAAAATAACTGGCTAAAGTACAATAAATAACATGAAGATAAATTTATTTATTTTTTGGACACAAAAAATAATAATGAAGAGAACAATAACAATAAATAATATGAAGAGAACTTGAATTTAAATTAAACGATTTCAAGATCACACACTTTGTTTTTCATATCAAAAGGTTTATGTAGTTTTAACTGATCCGATTGATTTGTTTCGGATTTGAAGCGTTTCCACTCTCCTAGATCAAACAAATTCAATGCCAATTCATTAATTTGAGCCAGTAATTTAACAATATTATGTGATAAAAATTAAGGATAAATTGCGGATAAATTTTATGCAAAAAAAATTAATTATAGACATTTATATGTTTTTCATACCAAACTCATCCTAAACATTATTATTATTGTTATGATTTTCTTTTAAAATATTTAACTAATTTTGAAGCCAAACTTTTATTTATTTATTACTATTTAATATTTGAAATGTTATTAAAATTAAAAAAAATGCTTATCCGAGATTATGTACATATATATACACTGGAAATAGATCATTGAAGGTTAAAATTTTATGTCCTTCTCATATGAAAATTTTATATCTATCTCTCAATGAATTTTAACCAATCTCATTTATTTAATGTCAATAAAAAAAACACAAAATTTTCTATTATCATGTAAAATTTTAATTAGAGCGGATCTAAATATAATGAAGAGAATTTTATATTTACAAACTTTTTTGTTTATAAACTCTTACAAATTATACTAGTATGACCCGTCATACTTCAATCAAGAATATATGATCGATCATATTTAATATAATTTGTAAAAAAAAATTATAAACGGATTCTTCTCCTCTCCCGGTGAATAATACCATAAGCCATAAGTGACCATAAGTGATAGTAAGCAATCAGTTTTGGGTGATATGAGATGACAAAAGTATGCAGTGTCAGGTCTCTTGTCGTCTCCTCAGTTGCAGGTCGCATTGGGAGCCCCATCTTCGCACGCCATTACTTTCTCTTCCCTATAAAACACAAACCCTCATCATCATCTCCTAATTAACAACTTGTGTGTTCATCTCTCAACAAAACGCGACTTGCATGCTCTATAATTATAAACCCACCTACTTACCCTTTCACCTTTCACCTTTCACGAACTGGCTAACTCTCAGGAACACGAAGACGCTGATTCCAGCAACCAAAGGCTGGTTCTCACCCTTTATGATGCCCTAAGCTCCCTCGACTCCGACACGGTGGTTACCATTCTCGCCCCTCACCTCGATTGGTGGTTCCACGGTCCCCCCTCTCACCAGTTTTTGATGCGCCTCCTCACCGGCCACTCCTCCTCCTTCCGCTTTGTCCCTCAGTCTCTCACCTCCTTCGGCCCCACCGTCCTCGTCGAAGGCTGCGACACCTCCCTTTCCATCTCTTGGGTTCACGCCTGGACCGTCACAAATGGGGTAATAACCCACCTCAGGGAGTACCTAAACACTTCCCTCACCGTCACCCGCATCGCCGACTCCTCCGATATCACCGCCGCCGCAGAAACCTCGCCGTCCCTCCATTGCCCCTCCGTCTGGGAAAGCACCGTCTCTGACCGGGTTGGAAAATCCGTGCCGGGTCTCATCCTTACCATATAAATAACATTAAAATTGATCACGTGCAACCATTACCGTCACTGTTAAATAAATGTCCGTGCACGTGACCGTGTGTGTCAAAGATGTGAGACAGTACTGTCTCTGTTTGGTTTTTGTGTTTTGACTATGGATTGTCTTTCTTTTTTTTTCTTTTTCTTTTTTTGTTGCTGTGTAATATTGTGGGCATGTAACTACTATGTTGGGAATATCCCGGTGGAGGTGTTATCCTTGTGTGCATGCTGTAACGTTGTGTTTTCGTCGTATTATAAGAACGATATGTTTGGATATGAATCTTTTTTGTCTTTACGAATTAATGTGTGTGATGCTCAATTGCTCATGCTTTGTGTGCCGTCCAAATTTTTTGGCTTTACATTACAGCTACAGCCTACAGGGTGTTAGCGGAACCTTCGAAAACCAGTCCTTCTTTCATGGTAAAGCAAATACGAAAATGTCTTTTAAGTTGGTGTCCAACAATTTAGGAAAGTGAAAAATCATTCTTGATGCTTGATATTATTTTCTATTTATGATAATAAATATTTGCGTCTAATTAAGTTTAATACTTGAACCAGTTGCTTTAATTTGCAAGCTCTTTGCACCTGTGCGGTCTTCTATATTCAGCTTGATATCATAGAGAAGATGTTATGTTGAGAAGAGAACAGATCATATATAACATAATGCAGTCACTCAGTTAGAAAAAAGCAAATAATTTGTTTGGCATTTACTAAATATCATATATAACATAAATATGTGATCATACTCATTTTCTTTCTGTTGCTTCATTATTTTCCCTCTTCTTTGCGTGACAGATTTATACTCTCAACTTCGTTGATATTATAAAACTCAATATACCAATAGAATAAAAAGGACAGACTGTTGGGAGTGGGTGCCACCTCAATCGGCATCTTAGAGAATCTCGCATGACTATAATTTTAATATTTTCTCAACGAAAGTTTTTTTTTTCTTATATAGTTGTATATGAGGAATGGCGATACTTATATATACTAACAATCACATGCTTCTTATATATTTTATGGAAATTATTGATTAATACAATAATTTTTTATAAATTCTCAAATAAACTTAATAATACGTACACATACATAATTACATATTAAGTAATTGATGTTAGAGATACTAGACCATTCCTTACATTTATTCATCAGTTTAAAATTTTATTATAGTTGACTCATAAGTAGTTATTAGAGTTTTCAAAATCATGTGTTTTTCAGAATTGAATTTTTATTATTTCAATTGTTTTAAATAAAAGTTGACATTAATTAAAGCACAAAATAATATTAAAATCATTCATATTTCTAACTTCATAACTTCAACTTTTGAAATAACTGATTTCATAATAATTAATGAAAGAATATGTAACTAGCGAAGCCGAGTTTTATAATCATTAATGTAAGAAAACGTTACAAATTATACGAAGCGAAGTATAATTTTCATTTTATTTTGACGTGTCTTTTTGTTTTGGCCCAGCCTTTAGACTCCTTATGGAATATATGCGTTCGGGATTCTCCCAAATAACATAAAGCCTTCCCCATCTGGTATGTTATAGTCACTTATATTGGGTTAGTGGGTGTGGGTCGCTAATCTATCACGCGGGTCATTAGTTTAATCGTTTGATTTGATTTCATTTATATATAATTATAAATATTATATTAATAATAAATTTTTTCAAAGGAGGTATTTGTTTTGTTTTTTAAAATATATTCTAATTATCTTTTTAAAGTGAGTAGGCGTATCTCACAAGTTTTGACTCTTTTATTAACTATAAAACTAATCTGCAGTATGAAGCTGATCAGAGATAAAAAATGTAAACCTCTTCTGAAGATAACAAATGAGGATCTCAAATGAGACATGCACTACGTAGTGTTTGGTGTCTCTTACTGTTGAATATAATCGATGATGGAGAAGCTCACAGTGTCACTGCTAGAGAAGGGAAGAATCCAGATGTAACTGCCTCAGCTTTTATTACGGAGGAGCCCACGTGATTATTAGTTATTATTGTTATTTTCAGTTACTATTGATTTGTAACTGAATACAGTAGTATATATATATATATAGACTAACGTAGAATAGTTAGTTTTTTGTAAGATACAATTTACTTTTCTCAGTTTTCTAATGGCATTAAGCAATTCCTTCAGTTTCATCTTCCTCTCAGAGGTTTTTCAATTGTAATATGGTATCAGATTACACTTTTCTTCTTCTTCTTCACTGATTGCCTTTCTTTCTTGTTTTCTGTAATGGCGAATCAAATACCTGAATATCTTACCAATCCTGGTCATCCTTTCTTCCTTCACTCAAACGAAAACCCTGCTCTTGTTCTTGTTACACCTCCGTTAGATGAGAAGAACTACCATACGTGGGCAAGATCCATGAGCATGGCAATATTATCCAAGAACAAGCTTGGTTTTATCGATGGCACCATTGCTCCACCAGATATCACAGATCCTCTGTTTCTTCCATGGCAACGTTGCAATACCATGGTCCTTGCCTGGCTGCACAGATCGATCAACAGCTCCATCGAGAAATCCATTCTTTGGATGGATCGAGCTTCGGATGTTTGGATTGATCTCAAGAACCGTTTTAGTCACTTGACATTTTTCGTCTTTCTGATATTCAAGAAGACATCTACAAACTTCAGCAAGGTGAGCTGAATGTAACCAACTACTTCACTGAACTAAAGATTCTTTGGGATGAATATGATAACTTGCGTCCTTTTCCGAAATGCAATTGTGCAAATCCATGCAACTGTGGTCTTCTTGAATTGATAAGAACACACATAAACCAAGATCAAACTGTTAGATTCTTGAAGGGACTGAATGAGCAATATTCTCATGTCAGATCCCAGATCATAATGATTGATCCGCTACCACATGTTAGCAAAGCCTTATCCTTGGTTGTACAACAAGAGAGGCAATTCCAACCGACTATACTAGGTGAGTCTTCTCTGACATCACATACCTTCTTTAATACATCACATGCCAGGAAACCTTTTATTCCTGAGAAAGGCAAATCGCGTCCTACTGCACAAGGATATGCACCAACTAATAGAAGTCCAAAGATCTGCACACATTGTGGAAAATTGCACCACACCATTGATACGTGCTATCAATTGCACGGTTTTCCCCCTGGTTACAAGACTGGTGCAAGACCAAGAAATGCTGTGAATCTTGTTCAACAAGATGTTAATTCAGATAATTCAGTTTCTGTCCCTGATGATGACATGAAACTTGGGATTTCTTTATCCCAAAATCAATACCAAAGACTCATGTCTCTCCTCCAAACTACTCAGCTTCAGTCTGAACCTGCAGAAGAGCCATTTCATTCGACTCACAGTGTCACTACCTCAGCACTGAATTCCATGACTTCACCAGATGTCAATCATCTTCCAGGTACCAATCATATTCGTTGGATCCTTGATACAGGAGCCACAGATCACATATGCTCCACACTTACAAATTTTGGATCATTATGTAAAATCTCTCCCATTTCGATTATGATGCCCAATGGTCTTCGTGTCACTGCTTCACTCTCAGGAACAGTCATCCTATCAGATTCTCTAAAACTCATAGATGTTTTATATGTTCCTGACTTCAAAGTTAATTTGGTGTCCATTTCCAAGCTTATTGAAAATTCTGCTTGTTGTCTAACTTTTTCAAAGTCTTCATGCCTGATACAGCAGGTCAGTACAAGGAAGATGATTGGTACATCTAATTTGGAAGGAAACCTGTACGTGCTTCATGCTAAGCCTACCTCTCAGTGCTTACTTGACACCAAGCACCACTCTCAGACCTTACAACCTTCTACTACTTTGAATAAATGCTCAGCATTTTCAGTCAACAAAATAACTGAAGCAAAGCTGTGGCATCTTCGTTTAGGCCATTTGTCTCATGAGTCCTTAAGACAAATGTCTCTAGTTTTTCCCTTTATTACTTGTGCTGATGTAAAACCTTGTAATACTTGTCATATTTCTAAACAAAGAAGACTACCTTTTGTATCCAGTGATACTAAAACTGAGAAGATATTTGATTTACTTCATGTTGATATATGGGGGCCCTATGGCATCCCTTCTGTTCATGGACATCGTTTCTTTCTCACCCTCGTAGATGATTTTTCCAGATTTCTTTGGGTTATCTTGCTAAAGTCTAAGGCAGATGCACGGCCACAATTGCAAAATTTTATTTTGCATATAGAAACTCAATTTGAAACCAATCTGAAAGTACTTCGCAGTGACAATGGGAGTGAGTTCATTATGCTAGAATTTTATCAGAAAAAGGGAATAATACATCAGAGGAGTTGTGTAGAAACACCTCAACAAAATGGCAAAGTTGAACGTAAACATCAGCATCTTCTAAATGTGGCTCGATCTCTGTATTTTCATTCTCATCTACCATCGAATTTATGGAGTTTTGCTATAATTCATGCAGCTCATTTGATAAATCGACTTCCTACCCCTCTATTGGGTAACAGTTCACCATATTTGACTTTCCACAACAAACTTCCTTCACTTCTTCACCTACGGATATTTGGTTGCCTTAGTTATGCTAGCACCATTACTGCTCACCGAGGAAAATTTTCACCTAGAGCCAGAAAATGTGCATTTCTTGGCTATCAACATGGGATGAAAGGATATGTCCTTTATGATCTCTCTTCTCATGAGATTTTTATATCTCGCCATGTTGTCTTTTACGAAGATCAATTTCCTTTTATAAAGGATAATTTGGATGCCAGTGCCACTGCCAACATACTACCTGAATTTCCCATTTATGATAGTCCAATATTTGCACCTGCTGCTATCATTCCTACTGCTCCACTAATGGACCCTCAATGCAATCCATCCCCACCAGGTGTAAGACGTTCCACTCGCATCAGGTCTCATCCACAATACTTACATGATTTTCACTGTTCTTTAAATTTGACCTCTACACCACAATTGAATACAAATACATTACCTTATGTTCGTTTTCCACTATCCGATGTTTTATCCTATGAATCTTGTTCCCCTACTTTCACCCGTTTCTGTTGTAATTCTATAACACAGATTGAACCTAGAACCTACCTCCAAGCATCCAAACATGACTGCTGGAAACAAGCTATGCAGGCAGAAATATCAGCATTAGAACAAAACCATACATGGCTTCTTGTTGATAAACCAGTTGATAAACACATCCTAGGATGCAAGTGGGTGTTTAAAATCAAACTAAAAGCAGATGGCAGCATCGAGCGTTATAAAGCTCGCTTGGTTGCTAAAGGTTACACTCAGATGGAAGGAGTGGATTACCTTGATACGTTTTCTCTGGTTGCTAAGATGACAACCGTTCGAGTTCTTCTCACTATTGCTGCTTCCAAGGGCTGGCATCTCTTGCAGCTGGATGTTAACAACGCATTCTTACATGGAGACCTTAATGAAGAGGTTTATATGGCTTTACCTGATGGTTTTCCTACTCCTTCATCTCCCAAAGTATGCAAGTTGCAGAAATCACTTTACGGCCTTAAACAAGCAAGCCGACAGTGGTACTCCAAACTGTCTTCTGCTTTGATTTCTCTAGGATACAAACAATCGGTTGTCTTCGGCCTTAAACAAGTATGCTTTGATTTCTATGTGTTTGGACCTTTCATGGAATGCAGGATTCTTTGCTAAGTATATAGCTGAAAGGTTATCACAAAATATAGAAGCAGGTTTGGTGATGGGTATGCAGAAGTCGTGTAGAAGGAAACGAAGCCAAGTGATCTCACAGGACATGGATGCTAGAGTACGGTATTCAGCTTCGGCTGAGGAGCGAGAGACCGTGTTCTGCTTCTTTGAATGCCATGAGACTAAGGAAGATCCCAGAAAAGTACACATTCCTGTAACAGAGCGCCTTGTGTCTGGGCAACATGCCCAGTCACTATCTGTGAAACCAGACAAGTGTAAGGAGTTAGAAGAAGGGAAGAACAATCCTTTTGCTGGGGAAGACTTCAAGTAACGCAATACACGATGAGCTGCAGCCATATGAGAAGTAGTAGGAGCAGAGACAAACTGAATGAGTTGGTTCACAGCAAAGGACAGGTCTGGTTATAAAAAGTACACAAACTTACTTCATGCATGCGGTCTGGGTTTGACTCTTGGAAGATGCACATTGAGTAAAATTTAAAAAACAACAAAACTGGTTCAACTATTAAACCAGTCGGGGTTTAATCCAATAGCTGACCTAAAAATTTTTTTAATGTCTGCACACTTAGAATAAAATAGTAAAGAAAAAAAATTAAAGAAAATTTTAAATATATTAAAATAAAAAAGAATATAAACAAAAAAAGAAAAGAAAACTTTAACTTAATATAAAAGAGTCAATTAAACTGTTACAATAGAACATTTTGGATCCTCAACAAAAATTACGGGCTCAATTTAATCTCTTAGGAAAAAAAAGTCTACTCGTGATTCCTCAGAATTCAAAAATAGACTCAGATAATCAAAATCATGCTCTCTGAAATTCAAAAAGACTCACATTAATCCCTCAAAAGGACTATCATGGGTCTATTATGAAATTTAATGGGATCACGAGTCGACTATTTTTTAATAGATTAAATTGGGTCCTATAATTTTTGTTGATGGCCCAAAATATATTTTATATATATTTTTTTCTCCAAAAAATTTGTGTGTGCACTTGTACTCACATAGGTCCGCCACTGGTTTAATCCGATTAAACCCAGGTGGCAGGCGGATCACCAGTTTATTATCGGTTCATGTGCATATACAATCTATCGGCTGGACCGGTTGCGAGTTTGATTTTCACAATATTTGCATGTTGTTCTTATCGCGAATATGCCCCCATTTCAGTTTCTTATATAATTTTTAACTTATTTCGTAAGAAATTTCGGTGCCCGTAAAGTTTGCTTTTTAGTTTAGACTTTATGTTGACATCATTTTTTTTTTTTAAATGATCTATAGCTGTAACTAAAATTGCGATCTTATTATACATTTCTTCGGGGTTTCAGCTTATAAATTTCTATTTTAAATGGTGCGATGAATTAAATACCACACTATTTTATGGGGAGACTTTACATTCTTGTGCATGGATTTACATAATATTTTAGATTTTAAAGTAACGTTAGTTGCGTATAATGTGCGACTCACATGATCCACATTGCAAAATGCGGATCATCTATAGTGTACAAGAAAAGAAAAAGATGAAAAAGAGAAGAAAAAAATGATGATTATATGTATGTTTGGGAAAACCATGTAAAAGTAACATTTTCAAAATATTTATGATTGTCCATTTATAATTTAAATTTGTATAATTAAGAAAGAGATTATTATTCAGAAAAGGAAGAGTATATATAGTAGTGAGTTACGCATATTAGAATAAAATTCTTAAGTTCAGCAATGTTTGTTTCAGTTTTTTTTTTAACCGAAAAGAACCAATAAGTGGTTCCTTCATGATTCCATTCAATTTTTACACCTTTTTATAACTTCGGTAACAGAATTTGATTTGGTTCGGTTTAATTTTTTTTCTAAACCCAACTGATAAAATTAATGGTTTAGTTCATTGAAGCGATTCGGTTTAAAAAAAATAAATTCGGTTTTTAAAATTATTCAAGGAAAAATAATTATTTATAATGCGGATTCGAAGAAGAAAATATGTTAGGGCACAATGCCAGTTACAAATTTCATAATTTTCATTGACTTTTTCTTCTCTATTCACAAACTTTCCATAAATATTAATAATCATCCTAAATAATAATTAATATTTAATAACTAAGATTGTTGGAATATTTAAGTGTGATGAGTCCCACATTGGTTGGTAATGGACTAAGTGAAGAGTATATAAGTAGAAGGGACCCATGAATCCAATGCCTTAAGATTTTGGGTTAAGACATGGTGTCGGATTCACTTGCTACGGTTGGTGTAGCCTTAGCTCATTGGTGGTGGCCCCCATCACGGGCTTACCCTGGACTCGCCTGACATTGGTATCAGAGCCGGGTTTGGCTCGATCTAGCCTGGTGATTGGCTAGGAGGCGGGTTGAGTACTTGGGCCAGGAGTACTCAGTTGAGGGGAAGCATACCAATGGTGGGTTTCACACTTGAGGGGGAGATTGTTGGGATATTCAAGTGTGATGAGTCCCACATTGGATGGTAATGTGCTAAGTGAAGAATATATAAGTGGAAGCATACCAATGCCTTAAAGTTTTGAGTTGAGACATGGTGTCGGATCAACTTGTTACGGTTGGTGTAGTCTTAGCTCATTGGTGTTGGCCCCCGCCACGGGCTTCCCCTTGGCCCGCCCGACAAAGATAATGAATAATATAATTATTATTATTATTTTAAATTTTTTATATTAGTATTGTTGAATTAATTAATAATTAACATCTTAAATGACTTTCTTTTGTCTGATTTTTTTAATATTTTATTTTTGAACCTCCGCAAATTAAATAATATTAAATATTTTTTTTTAAAATATACTCGTATATAAATAATTATTTTGAGATCCGTCAAAGGATACTATTATAAAATATATTTTTCTGAATAATAATCTTAAAAAATATATTATGTTGCTTAATTTTAAGAATAAATATTCAGAAAATATATTTCATTTTTAATTCTTAATAAAATTAGAGTAAGAAAGGACATAAATAGGTTTATAGGTAATTTTTTTTAAAAAGTACAATGAATGTTAAGGAAGGTATTTCGGATTTTGTAAATTTGAATAAATGTCTTCATTTCGATGTCATCATACATGGAAGACAAAGTCAATTGTTCTTTTTCCTAATCGGGCCAACAATGATCCCATTGAGTTGAACTTCAGCTTAACAGGGCCCAATTTTAAGTGCGGTGAACCATTAAAAATCATTCAAGTTAGAAATTCTTCTTTGACCCCAAAAAAATAACGTATAATAATAATTAAAATAAAAAATTATGAACATTCTTCGGTCAATTATCTTAAAACTAAAGTCATCTTAAAAGTTTAGAAGAATATATGGTATGATTCGTTGTTATATTCTTTACACTGTTAATTAAATTTAGTTTGTTATTAGTTTATTTTTTTATTAGTATCGGATTATATATTCTCACATAATAATATAAAATTAAACATGTTATAAACTATTTTATACAGAAAAGAACACCATCCATTACTATATTCAGAAAATCAATGGGAAAACCTGTTGTTTCAGCGGTTAGCTCTACGACCGGAGTTATTGCAGATTTGCCGAACCTCGTTGCATTCCAGCAGCTCCCAGACACGCAAAGCTGAAAATGGAAGCCTCACTACTCACTAGGGTAGCGATTCGTATGATTGTCGTTGCCGAATCGGATTAGAGTAATTATGGGGTCCCAAGAGAGATCCTTAAAAGCTTTCATTTTTATTAATTCTACATGATTCGTATCACCATAATTTTGAAGGGTATACATCTTAGCACTTATTTCTATTACTTATTATTATTATTCAATTCCAGATTATTAAATTATAAAACTTAGGAAATAAAACTGATATATATTATTTAGAACTTGAAGGTCTAATCCCCATTTCCAGCCTTTTTTCTTATTTTGCTTCAATTGCTTTGGGCAACCAAGTAGTGACATTGTATATTTGAGTCTTGTTTAACTGAATCAAAATCCACAGCTATTGTTAATTCAATTCCTATGTTTTTTAATTTTAATGCTATCCCAGCTACGGAGCTTCTGGTTACTGAATATACTGTTACCAACTTGGTTTAAAGGGACATACTTGGATTAGTAAAGCATGCGGTAGATAAGCAGGTTGTCCCTTTTAATTTTAATTTTCTTTTTATAGATTAATGTATTGCGGCCTCAGATGTCCTAATTGTTCACCTCTTTGTTGACTTTCAGGTTAAAGAATGAGTGATTCAGATTTATATGAAGTGTAGAACAACGTAATTTTTTTCCATATTTTGCTTAACGATTGGACTTCATCAATGCTTCATTTTCTTTTTAATTATCATTAACTTGTAGGATTTAAATTCAATTCTGTAATGTGTACTATATAATAGGTTATTGTTACTATCATTTTATTCAGTAAAACGTTGAAAATAATGAGTTTCAAATCTTTTATGCTGACCATTGTTTTTCTGCATTAGTGTGTTGTCTCTTCATTCCTGAAAGAAGTGGTTCTTCTGTCCATTTTCAGGAAAAGGTTACAGTAACTTAATTAAATGCATTTTTTTATAGCTTATGCATGCCTACAAGAGTATTATTTTCTTTCCATTTTTCATAAAGCAGCAAGTTGAATGTCTGGTTTGAATGAGGCTTTCATCTATACTCCTCAATTCTATTGGAGATCATACCTAGAAACATTAATTATTGACTCCGGATACAAACTAGCATGTACAGTGTTGATTTGTGCATTACTTGCAAAACTTCTAATTAAACATTAAGTCAATTTTTGTGATCCTTTTGCGTGTTTTGTACATAGGTAAATTTTTGTTGCCTTAGTGCCAACTTAATTTTTCTCATTCTTAAGTAAGGATGTGCATGGATCGAACCGAATCGTTTTTTTTTTAAAACTGAACCGAATTGGTTTAAATGGTTCGGTTCAAACTAGTTCAGTTCGGAAGTGGTTCGGTTCGGTGGGAAACGGTTCGGTTCGGAACCGGTTCCGAACCGGTTCAGGTCGACCCTCTTTTTAAAAGAAAAAAAATTAAAAATTTAAAAAATAAAGTTATAAAAATCAATTTGGTTTGGTTTGAAAACGGTTCGGTTTGGTTCGAAAATGATTCGGTTCGGTTCAAAATGGTTCGGTTCTTAAACTGGTTCTAAAAACCGGTTCGGTTCTTAAACTGATTCTAAAAACTAGTTCGGTTCATGAACTGGTTCTTTAAAAATCGGTTCGGTTCATGAACTGGTTCTTAAAAACCGGTTATTTTAAGGGGCGGTTCGGTTCGGTTCAGTTTTTTGGTTATTTTGCACATCCCTGTTCTTAAGCCACATGAAACTTCTAGATTGACTTGCAAACCACAGAAGTGTAGTACTGTTTGAAAATATCAACTTCAAGTACTGATTTTTTAAACAACTGAACATATTGAGGAGTGAGAATATAGAAAGCACTTGCATTTTCATTCAATCAGGCAATGACTCCAATATAATTCCAGTTTGTGCTCACCAATGCTGCTATTAGTTCAGGGTGATAAGTGCTACTGACAACTACACAATATTAGAGCAGGGATAAATAGCCAGATACGCATACTCAAGTTAGTCAAATCTAAGTCTGAACAGTTAGGACCAAGAATGCTAACAAATACATTTTTTTGGGAGTAGGTCTCGTGACAGCTAGATACAGCAAGATATATTAAAACAATTTGTGTAATATACCAAGTGTCGCATGAGAATCTCTTTCTTTTTTTCTTCCTTATTCTACCAGATTGAATTCCCCTAGTACGTTTATCTCCTGTACCAAACGCCCCTTAAGAACATAAGTTTCTATCTTCATAAAAATTTCCTGACTTAAGATTCTTAAATTTTGCACTGACTTGTTGAGTTCAATAAGTTCGCACACTTTCTGGTTTTTATGATATATAGCCTGGTTTTATATATCTAATGCATTCTGTATCTCTTACACTGCTTGTATATTTTCCATATCGTTCAAATAGTGAGTATCTGTACCCCTATCCCTATGTGGATTTCTTCATGAATGTAATTGTTGTCTACGATTTGTTTGTTCAATTTTTTTGAGTTGTGTCTTTAACTTTCATTATCTCCTTTTCTCCATTCAAGTGACATTGAAGTTGTTTTAAATTGTTGCTTGATACCCGACATGCTGAAGGAAGTCACTCTGCTTTTAAACAGATCAGCTTAATCTTCAAAATCTTACATTAATATTATAAAGCAATATTCTAATTCTTCAACCCTACATTTTCTAAAAATGAAATTGATATACAGAATAACCTTTCATTTCTTCAACTTTTTGGGGTAAAACTTCATAACAAATTTAAGTATTAGTGTGTTGATAACATAAAATTGTGCTTGCGTATCAGTAAGTATGTTTTTTTTTTTGAATGTTTAAATCAGATTTGTTAACTTAATAATCAAGGATTCTATAGACAAAAAAGATCTAGCGAGTTCACAGCTGTTCTACATACATGTACTTCCTTAGAACAATGATACACTAATATTGAATGAAGTACCTTTTGATTGAATTTTTCCCTCGAAAACACTAGTAATTCTGCTAGTGTGATTTTAGGCAATGTCATTTACCTTCCCGTTTGTCCTTTCTCCAGTCCCATGGCTTCTCAGGATTTTTTGAAGCCCATAATCCAATTCGCCTTGTTCTAGCTTCTTTTTCCCACTAGTATCAGAACATAAGAAGGTTTAGATATAACTTTGAAAATACGATGAAGGAAACCTGAACATGAGTTAGCACTTACTGCTTCAAACTCAGGTCGTTTGTCGTATGCAGTGTAGTGCCATGCTAAACCCTTCTTTAACATCAGTTCCTTATCATAATGGAAAAGGAAAATAAGAAACATAGATATTCATAGGATGCATGGAGCTAAAATAAACTAAAATGTATAAGATTAATACCTGTACAAAAATACCATTACAATATATATCACCTACTGAACGACCATAGCGATCTTCACCATAAACAAAGATCCTCAAGGATTTCCCTTGAACAATCTTGGTCAATTCAATTTTAGCTTCCTTGCCGTATGGCATTGCACTCTCTGGTGCATCGATTCCCCTGTTTTATTTTTAAAGTTCATTAACAGCTTTCACAGCTAATGTAAACATTCTAATACTAGGATTTGTTCGATAATTACCTGAGTCGAATCCTATACTTTTTAGCTAAGATTTCCTCATTTTGAAGAGAAATCACCCTAAGAAAGAAAACATTTTAAAAAAATGTAATGTTGGAAGCACGGGTATTCAGAATTAGGAAAATACAAACTAACCGGTATCCTGAATCAATAATTTGTTGGTGAAATGCATCTGCCTCTACATAGTTCCTCTGAGCACGGGCTTCTGATCTTTGCACGGCTGCTGCGTGCACATTGCCAGGAACAAATGATGATTCCCTAGGGTCTGCAGTGCTAACATACACTGTTATAGTATCACCATCTGCCACTGCTTTGGCATCAACCTAATTCCATTCAGATAATGATGAATTATATCAACTAAGGTCCATCACATTTTCAGCATATAAACAAGGTTTTATAGACTGAGTAATAAGGTTATTATTCTTACTGGCAAGGTATGCATTTCATATTGTACTCCATCCGGCAAGGATGTAGGGATTTGAACAACTACTTCCTCAAGAGTGTGTGGTAGAGGAAGGCCATAAAAAGCTAACAATCCCTAAAAATTAAGCCACATAATTCTTCATTTGTGATGACATTTGTCTTTGTTATACTTCATGTTTTACAGCATGCTTAAATCTAAGTTAGAAAGTACATGCAAACCTCAACATCTGCTTTTTGATGCCTTTTCAAGGTGTGAATGACAAGTCTAGCTGCTTCTTCAGGGGTCTTGGGAGGGGGTTTTCCCTCTTTCCAAGCATTTACCAACTTTCTATACCTTCAGAACATGGTAAGAAGCGAAAAAATGGCACTACAGTTAACAGTTGAACGAACATTTTATAATAATCAATTTAGCATAAGAATGCGATGAGTACCAATTAGCCTGAGCCTTCTTAGAAGACACAACATGCTTGCTCAGTCCTTCAGGAACCTTAAGAGATCAAAGGAAAGCATACAGATCCCACAAATTACGGTGTTTGATAAAGAACATCACTATGCAAAGTTAGCTGAAAAAAATACAATTACACAAAACGGTTAGTTCGTGGTTGCAAAGTTAATAATACCTGGGAGGTGATCTCGAAATGAAAGAGATCGTGGGCAAGTGCTGAAACACCAACGGTGGCAGAGGACACACCGTGTGGTCCAAGCGAATCAGAATCACCAGCAGCGGTTGGCTTGCAGCAATGGCCGTAGAGGAACCTGAGGGCGTTTCCCATTGTTGAATTGATCCAAGGTTGAAACTTTGGAGAAAAGAAAAAGGGTAAGAGATCAAAGGGGGAGAAAATCTAGGCGTGGCAATAATTGCTATTGGGATTGCGTAGAGGGAAATGAAACCCCCCCTAAACAAAAGTGACAGGTGGCAAGTTATGATTTGCTGTTCTGAGTTGTACTCTGGCGAACCCGACTTTTTGCAAACATCGGAGCTGTGAAACTGCGAAGGGTTTACCACGTCAACGGTTTAACGTAAAATTTGAACCACATTGCTGCGCGTGAAGAAATTCCACCTTGGTCAGCAGCCATAAATGTAGGCCAGTTGTTGCAAAATAGTAAAGTAAAAAATGTTTATCCTTTTAAATATGGTTATTTTATTAAAAATTAATAATATTTATTTAAATTTTAAATTTTAAAAAATTCTCCCATAATTTTTATTATGTATTTTTTATTATTTAAAATAACATAATTCTATATATTTTAAGATGTAGTTAGATATTTATATTATCACTTCTTTTTTTACTATTAATCCACTAGTACTTTAATCATAGTTGGATCAAATTTTTCACCAAGAAATGAGCTCAAGAGAGAGATAAAAGTTATTGAAAAGTTTGATCCAACGATGATTAGAGTGATAGTTAATTGGTAATAAAAAAAAGTAATAGTATAAATATCCTACCTCATCTTTTAAAAGTACAAACATTAAATCCATAGTTTAAAGGAAATAAAATTTTTAAAGATAAAATTTTTTTGGAAAGAAAATTTGAAAAAAAAAAACTATATATATTTTTTGGTATAGAAAGAAATAAAACAAACTAGCTATAGACCATTCTAGATGTGTACACACCCATAAGGTCATTCAAAAACAAACGGTGACAACTAGGTGGAGGTTCTTCAAACACCCTGAACTCCGACTCTTGCTTGAGAGCATCTCCTGCCAAACAATCGGCGACAAAATTTCCTTCTCTAGACGTGTGGAATATCCTTATGATCCAAAGCTTGTGGATGAAAGCCTGAATCCTCCTCACCAGGGTAGCGAAAGGGTTGTACATATCGCAGTTGCCAGTGATAATTTGGGTGACTGTAAAGGAGTCACATTCGAGCCAAAGTTTGGGAATCCTTCTATCCCAAGAAAGCTTCAAGCTTAGGAGAACACCCCATAACTCAACAAGGAAGGAGTTCCTATAGCCAAAAATTTGGAGAAGCTCAAAATCCAGGCACCATCACTATCTCTAAGCACTCCACCACATCCCATCTTCCTGGACTCATGGACACAGGCTCCATTGGTATTCAACTTGGACCACCTTTCCTCAAGAAAGGACCACCTGATGAAAACCGCCTTCCTAGGATTAGGGTGAATGCCAACATATAGCAACAAGGAGTCGGCCAGCTCTATATTAGAAACAAAGGTCTTAATTTGAAAGCATAGACTAGCCTGACTATAGGACTTGTCGTTGAAGACAAGGTTGTTTCGTTCATGCCAAATGAACCAACAAGCCTCTCCAAAAATTCTTGACCATCTAAAGTACACTCTTTACTATGGGAAGACTTGAGGTTACAAAGAGCAAAATTGAGGTCGAAAGCTCCTTTGACATTGTGGCCATCATTCAAGCAAAGCTAGACCGAACTGACCTAAGTACAACCTCTAAATATGTGATTACAATCTTCATTCGGGGCACCACACCGAGGGAAAGCATCAAGGAGGCCAGGTGCCTTTTAAACCTATGAGCATTGGTCATTAGGTTGTCACCAAGGAGTAACCAAAGGAACATTTTTATTCTTTGGAGGCCCTCCCACTTCCAAGCTAGGGACCAATTAGTCTCAATGGTAAAGGAAACAAGAGGACATAAAATGTTATACGCAGAGTTGACTTTGAACCTACCGTCAGTAGATAGATCCCAACAAACTCTATCTTAGCCATTATCTAAATAAGGAAGAACTAACCTAACAATGAGGTCAAGAGCATGGTTAGGAAACATGTGTTTAAACTTGTTCCAGTCCCAAGCACCCCAACGAGTCACATAGTCTGCCACCTTCCAGTCCAGGGAGTCATCAGGGATATGTCCTGAAAGAACACTTGCAAGGTTTTGCAAGTTAGGAATCCATTCGTCAAACCAAAATTTTGTTTGGGTGCCATTGCCAACGAGGATCCTAGAGCCAACTTTAATATAATGCCAAGATTTTGAAATACCTCTCCAAAGTTTGGAGGCTTTGCTCCTCAAAGAGATATCTGGGACGAGATCCTTTCCTCGACGATATATACTCCGAAGGACCCTAGCCCACAGCGCATCAGATTTTGTTAGCAGGCTATGACCAAGTTTCAAAGTGAAGGCTTTGTTAAAGGAACACAGATTTCTCAACCCTAAACCTCCAACACTCCGATGAGAACAAAGTCTATCCCAATTGACCAAGTGAATTATCCTACGAGAGGAAGTGGAGCCCCAAATGAAACCACAGTTACTCTTTTCAACAACATCGCAAACATTAAGGAGGAGGACAAATGTTTGCATAGAGTACGTAGAGAGGGCAGTAAGGACAGATTTCGCTAAGGTAACTCGACCTGTAAGGGACAAGGATGTTTCACATATTTTGCTATCTAACGTGCATAAGACGTTAATTGACATACATAGTCTTTCAATTATGTGCAATGTAACATGGTAATGTTTGGGAGATCACTGATCCAGCGTTGTACGGCAAAAAATTTAAAAATTATAATTTAAATAAAAAAGTGATTTACAAAATATTTAAGAAAGTATTGCAATCAATTATACAGAAACAGGCGCACTGGGGGACCAGTTATGCCTTTCATGAACGTCGTCCTTATTTGTCACCTATTATGATATGCGTCTTCAACTATCTTCATTTATTTTGGAATATAGATGCCTATTTTATGATAAGTTCAATAAATTTTATATAATATCCTTTCCATTGAAATAATGAGTCACCATTATTTGTTATTGTGGAATAACGAGACATTAGAATAGGAATTAAATAACATCGTCCATAAAAATACAATATACCAAATGGGCAGAAGGAAGAGTTTTTTTTTTCAAATTTTTTTTGACCAAATACCCTCGAAAATTTTCCATTGTGTAGATTATGAAAATTTAAATGGAATAAAAAAATATTCAATTCGAACACTCGAGCCAAAATTATGTCATTCCAAAGTTTTAGGGTATTACATGTGAGTTGCGCATTGATTTGGGCACAATACATGGAAAAAAAGCACACCAAAACAGGTGCAACAAGCATTGAGTTGTGTTTGTTTATGTGCGCAACTAGTCGCGCGTAAAAGAAGACGTATCTATGTGCTTGTTGATCCTTTTTTTATGCACAATCATTGCGCTTAATACTGTTCGCAACTGGTTGCAGTACTTCCGTAAATAGTAGTCAAATCACTATATTTTTGAAATTTTTTTATTTAAAGTCTTTCACGGTAACACTATTTTAAATTAGATGACTAATATGTTATTTCAGGTTGCGTCGTGTAAATTGTCATCCAAAATATTAAAATAGCGTAAAACGTGCATGTATTATTAGGGCATTTATTAGTTAGTGTTTCATAAACAGAGAATAAATTCTATTGTGCGAGTTTCAAAACAGCAGCTAAGCTTGCTTTACTGGCGTGCAAGGGAGGACCTACATAGGGGCTAGGGTGGGCCCTACCCCTCTAAATTTTGAAAGAAAAAGTTACGTTACTTGTCTGATGTTGGATACTCTCCAGATGCTTCTTACACACCGCCGAAAACAAAGACCTATCATCGTAACACCAATCCTAAGCCACCATCTCACATAAAACCTAAAAGCCAAAAATAGAATGCAAAATAAAACCAGAATCCACAACACACCCTCAAAACTATTCACAGTACTTGCAGAAACTCTGAAGCAAGCAGCTTCAACCCAAATCTCCAACGTATAACCCCTACCTTCACCCAAACCAGAGTTAGATTAGATTGGGTCTCCGTTTTTTTTGTTAGTGGGTTGAAGTTTTATCATTGATTGGGCTTAAATTGTTTGGTTTCTCTTGTGGGATTAAACAGAAGCAATTGTTTGACTTTGTTTTCATTTTTAGAAACGATTGTTGACTTTGTTTTGATTTCTAGAATTTAGTTTACTAAGTTTCAATATATATATATATATATATATATATATATATATATATATATATATATATATATGAGGTAGGATCCTTTGACACCGGTGTCAAATTTGAAGTTTGACACCTCATCTGAAGGTCGTTAGTGTCAAATTTGAAGTTTGACATCTCATCTTATGGCCGTTAGATCAAAAAAGATCAATGGCATCACATGCTTACGAATCAGAGTCGTTAATCTTTTTTTATTTAACGGCTCTCAAATGAGATGTCAAAATTGAAATTTGACATCGGATATATATATAACCATTGAATACTCTGTTTTCATGCTCATTGAATGCTTTTATAATTAACCCAACATATAATTCTAATAACTCAGTGAAGGAAACTCAAAAATATTTTATTTTATTTTTTGTAATATATTCATTTTTGTTATTTTTATTAGGCTTAAACAAAATATTTTTTAATGCACCCACTTACATGTACCAATTTATTTTGTTTAGGCATTATTTCAGCCTTATGTTTACTTTAATCTTGAAGTCCCAATAATTTCACTACTTTTCTTGTTTTCTTTCTTGCTTTTGGATTCTGTTATACGAATAAAGTAATAAGTGATTACAACTGATATGTGATTGCTTGGAGTGTTAGAGAACTAGCATATGTTTCATTGTATTTTACCATTTTTTTCTACTTCTTTAAACTGTTTTATAGAATAGTTAATGAAATAAGTATTTTATATTTTTTTATTTTGAAAGTTAGATGTCAAAATACAAAATATGAACAACTGAAATATACTTTTTAAATTTGATTCTAAAAATTAAAAAATAGTTATAATTTTTAGAATTATTTTTACAAAATAAATATTATTAAACAGATTTATTTTTTTTCAGAAAATTTAAAATTATTTTTGAACACAGAATTCAAACGAATCCCTAGATTCTGAAGCGTTTATGTTTTGATATAAACAATGTACGTTGTCGGTTGGTAAAAATTAGGATCTTTTGTGATATTTAATTTCACAAAGATGGAGAATTGAAGATCAATGAAAAGTTGGGTTTGAAATTTGAATACTCTGTGCAAGAATCAAAGTTTGGGACAACAATCAAAATATCAGGTTATTCACAAAAAATTAACTTAATGTCATGGATCAAAATTTTTTTCTCCAAAATACCACGTCACTTAACTCGTTACAATACCTGACGACTTAGATGTGGACAAGAGACAACAGATTCATGGTCACATAAGCTGCTGCACAGTGGAGCAAGATTACGTGACAGACAGTGTGTCCAACTCGCTATGCATGACACGTGGCCATATATGCTGTGCTGCATAGCATATTATATGTAAGTAGTTCAACAATCCAGCATTTTTGAACTAATAAATTCACAATTTTCCTTCTCATTTCTTGCATCATTGTGGTCTATTAAATTATAGGATAATTTTAATTATTGAATTTTGTATTTTGAAATAAAAAATTTTAAGGAAAATTAATATTGGTTTGAATATTTTAGTTTTAAATGACTTATGTTAAAATAATTTAATTTAGAACTGTTAATTTAATTTAATTTGTGTGTGTTAATTAATTTAATTTAATGTAGGAGTGTTAATTAATTTATTTTAATTTATTTTATGTTAAGTTAAATTATTTTTAACTATTAAGTAAATTTTTTGTTATAAATAACTATTAAGTAATTTAATTCATTCTAGGAGTGTCAATGAATTAAATTATATTTATGTTTGTTAATTATTTTAGTTTAATTTTGTCTATATTAATTTAAATTATTTTAGAACTATTAATTAATTATTTTTAAGAGTGTTAATTAATTTCATTTAATTTAGTTTATGTTAAGTTAATTTTTTTTGAAATATGAATTAATTTAATTTAATTTAGGAGTGTTAATGAATCAAATTTAATTTATGTCTGCTAATTAATTTAGTTTAATTTTATCTTTATTACTTTAAATTATTTTGTAAATTTTACTTAATTATTTTAGGATTGTTAATTAATTTCATTTAATTTAATTTATGTTAAGTTAAAATTGTTTTGAACTATTAAGTAATTTAATGGAATTTAGGAGTGTTAATGAATCAAATTTAGTTTATGTCTATTAATTCAGAAAAGCTGACATGTAACATGCCAAGGTGGCACGTAACATATTATGCAACATAACGAGTTTGAAACGCTATCTGCCACATAATCTCGCTATATTGCGCAGCGACTTACATGGCCATGTACTTGTTGCCACGTGTCCACACCTAACTCGTCAAATATTCGTCAGATGTTATAGCAAGTTAGATAACGTGACATTTTGGAAAAAAAGATTTTGATCATTCAAATAATTTTTACTGAATAGTGTGACATTTTGGTCATTGTGCCTCAAAGTTTTAGAAGATTATCTCGCCCAAAAGAAATTTTTTTGGGGATACAGTGTGGCAAGTCGTACCTCAATTGTTTACGATTGAATTGTTTCATCAGTCAGCACCAAGTGCCTCTGCTTTTTCAAGGAACACGTGTTAGGTGCTTTGGCAAAGCTGAAATGTATGTCATCCGGATAAAATATAGGCCCAATCAAAGCCCCATAAGGAAAGCTGAAGCCCTTCCGAAGCACAAGGAACTAGCATTGACGCGATGCCCACATCGCGGCGTTCCAGACGCGATATCCCCATCGCGACATATAGGACGCGATGGTCTCATCGCGGCACACAAGACTCGATTCTCGTATCGCGCATGAAACCTTCTAAGAGAGGTAAACGTAAGGCTCAAGGTAACTCCACCGCGCCTTAGCTCCAGTAAACAACGAACAGCTCCAGCTTGCCTCAAATCTACTACTAGACCCTCTGGAAGATAAGGCTACATAGGTCCCCTAAATAACTTGCAGCCCAAGGCTGGCCACTCAGAAGCCAAGCCACCTTAACTAAGGCAGTATCTCAATTACTATATAAACACACGATATACCACCAAGGTACGATGATCCTTTACTTTAACAAGATAACACACCTGCCTCTGATATTAACTTAAGCATCGGAGTGTCTTCGCAGGTACCCCCATTTGGTGCAACGTGCCAACTTGAAGGACAAAGCTCAAGATCAGTCCGATAGGAATACTAGGCCCAGGCCAACAACGATATAAGGTGATTCAACCGTGTGTGATTGGGCTCAATACATATAGGCCAGTCCATACTGTATCTGGTCCGATCAGTATGTTTTGTGAGCACGAATTAACCTCCAATTCCTTCATCAAATTTGTAAACATTAAATGATTGCGGAACTAGCCATAAACCAAAGATGCTACTTGTTGGGATTGATAATATCCCAGGGAATCAAATTCGTCATTGTATCAATTTTAAAGATAATACAAACAGTGTGCCTTGTATCTTGGATTGAACAAGGAAAGCTGTACAAACATTTCATTAATTTTACTCTGAGGAAGGAACACATGTTAAGAATGTAACATACTCTCTACAATCATTTCATGCCTGTCGTTTAAAAGCATTTCATATTGGGGGTATTTAGGAAAAAGTGTCACAAACCTAATGAATTACAAGAAATGTATTCAATTAATTACATAATATTATGTGATCGATAATCAACATCTAAAATCTGCTTCCTCAAATACATGGCTGATATAAATGAGCATGAGTTCTGTGAGAGCAAAACCATGACTTAGGATGCACCGAATCCAAAATTTAATGACCATTCCATATCATGACATAGACCATTCCATATTTTTATTACTTTAGATAGTGGCCTATCTGGAGTATAGTATCCCTTAAAGAAACTGCTTGAACTAGAGGACTAGATGATTTGATTATAGACAAAACAAAGTAGGACTTGTTATAATCAGATCATGGAAATTGTGTAGATGTGAGATAAATTGTGTTTATGCATTATGTGTTGAGCATTATTATGTGTATTTAGAATTTTCCTTAACCTAATTAATAGAAGATAAGTGTCACAAATCTAATGAAAGCTGCAGGAATTAGTTGCTTGCTTGTTTCCACTCCATCTTTGTTCACTCGTTTTCTGCCCAAGCCTTACTGAATGAGCGGAGGCCAGCTACTCTCATGTCAACAATTAGGAATAAAGTTTCACCATTAATTCACAGAAAGTGAAAGATTCCATCTTTCATGTACAGGATCCAATTCCTTCTTCACTGGTGCAGCGTTGCTTATTTATATAAAAGGTTGTTCTATGTCATATGCTCTGTCCAAGACATTCAAAGTTAAATTAAAACCACACTACCCTTTTTCTTCTAAATGCTCCTCACCTGTTAAAGGTTTGTGGAAGCAGAAACTTTTGGTACCAATTTTTCACTCAGATTTTGAATTCTCTCCTGCTTTTCCACACACACACACACATATATATATAGTAAAGCAGAATGACAAATGTAAGAGCAGATCACAAACTCACAATCTATTTGACCCTTTTTGTTTTGAGCTATGTGACTCTAATCAAGGTTTGTTGTTGTGTGTTGTCAGGTGGTGGAAGTGAAGGTTGGTTTACACTGTGACGAGTGTATCAAGAAAATTCTCAAGGCCATCAAGAAGATTGAAGGTAACTAATTTGCGAAGCCAAGTATTGACAAAAAATATACTATTGTGTTAAGTCTTTTGTTGCTATAAGCCTATAACGTGTAATTGCTTTAGAATTACAACTTCTTTTGTTAATTTTTATGCTGTGGGCTTGTGCAGATATTGAGACGTATAACGCTGACAAACAGCTGAACAAGGTTATCGTTACAGGGAACGTGACAACAGAAGAAGTGATTAGAGTTCTTCAAAAGATTGGGAAGCATGCTATTCCCTGGGAAGATGTTCAATCCCAACCCAATTGCTGAACTCTCAATTCCATCCTTCAAGTTTTCTTTTCTCTTAGAACCACATGCTCGATGTAAAATTATATATACCAAACAGTTTTTTCCGTAAAATTTTTCGGAAAAAATAACTTTCTCATCATGTTTCTAGAAATTATAATTCCCAAATACTAAAAAAAATGTATCCTCTACCAAAAGTCCAATTTATTTAGGTATAATTATATATGCACACCTCATCAGTTTTGTAATTTTTTGCCTTTATCTCCGAATAAACGCAACTGATAGGTCAGCCATCGTGTGAAACATTTGCTAATCATTGATTCATTTTTTCATTTCTGTGCACTGCGGACATAATCAAACCGCAAAACTGCAATTATTTTTTCCTCCAAATCTAGTTTAGTTAAACGACCTTGCAGAAAATAATGTTATAATAGAAAACACACTAGACTCTTATTTATTTATTGTGTTTCTGGCTCACTAATTAAATCCAAAATTACAGCTTACCAAAAAAAAAAAAAAATCCAAAATTACATTCGTTTATCCTTAATGGATGATTTTTTGAATTTTTTTTAAAACACAAAAAATTAACAGTACAATATATTATATGAATAGAATATATAAAATTGAGAACGTGAAATGAAAAATTAGCACTTTTATGATCAAGAGAGGGAATTAATTTCCCAAGAGAGGAGCCTGTCCTAACTCAACTACATATGCAATATTTCAGAGAAACAACAAAGAAGTTCTTTCCTTTTTCAATCTTTTTGGAAACAAAAGATAATATGGTTTGGTCGAAGATAACAAAAAAGAGTACTGTCCTCCAATGAGGATGAAGCTTCCACGTTGGATTGTATGAAAGAATTTTTAAAAGATTATTTAATAAAAAAAATAAACACATCGAATCAAGTACATTTGAACCTCTTTAACCTGGCTACAATTGGCAACATAATAATTTGGTATTGAACTTCTTTCATTGAACAAATCGAGTTGCCTATATAGGCATTACAAATTTACAAGAAGCTAGAAAACAGCTAGCTGTTATACATTTGAATACAAACTTATCTACAACTATGCTATCTTATCTTCTACTTAACAAACTCAACAAACTAAACAAATAAAATATTCTGCAACAGCTAACAATTACTAATTAGCTAATATTCTGCAACGGCTAAGCTAACGGCTTGATGACTGTTACAAACAGAGTAGTTAATATTCTGCAACAGCTAAGCTAACAGCTTGGTGACTGTTACAAGTAGCCTACTAGTCCGATATGCTTCCTAACACTCCCCCTCAAGTTGGAGCATGGAGACAAGAAATGCCCAACTTGGGAAGGAATGTAAGAAAAGATGTCTTGCCCAATGCTTTAGTAAAAATGTCAGCAAGTTGTGAATGAGATCAAATGTAGACCGTGCGGATGGTGTTGCCTAGGGGATGCTCACACACAAAGTGACAATCTAACTCAATATATTTGGTCCTTTCGTGGAAGACAAGATTGGCAGCTATATGCATTGCTGCTTGATTATTACAAAATAATTCCATTGGGTCAGTTTGATCGACACCCAGGGAGGCAAGGAAAGACTTTAACCAAATGAGCTCCGCTGTAGTTGCAGCCATTGACCTATACTCCGCCTCTGCGGAAGAGCGTGACACATTCAATTGTTTCTTTGTCTTCCACGATATAGGTGAGGTGCCTAGCATAATAAAGAAACCAGAGACAGATCGGCGCGTCAAAGGACAACTTGCCCAATCTGAATCACAATATGCATGAATTTTGAGATTACTCGCACTAGGCAGAAGAATTCCTTGCCCAAGGTTGAGCTTGAGATACCGTAATACTCTTATAGCTGCATCGTAGTGTGCTTCTTTTGGTGACTGCATGAACTGGGACAGAGTGTGCACGGCATAACTAAGATCCGGACGTGTTATGGTGAGATAAACAAGTTTCCCAACAATCCTGCGATAACGTGCAAGGTCACCAAATTCAGGACCATCATCAAGAGCCAGGCGATGGTTTTGTTCTATAGGAGAATGGGCTGGTCGACAATCAGCCAAACCTGTGTCACGCAGAATATCTAACGCATACTTTCTTTGGCACAGAAATATCCCATCCCCATCCTTGTTCCTTGCTATTTCTATAACCAGTTCCTTGGGGACTGTCGTAACCCGTATCATGATTTTTGAAGACGACAAACTTTATTCTCATAACCTAACTGAAGCCTAGCGGAAGTCGCATATAAACTTCCTCGTCAAGATCACCATTAAGGAATGCATTGTGTACGTCCATTTGATGGAGCTCCCACCCCTTTGCGACAGCAAAGGCTCAGAGAGTTCTAACGCTCACCATTTAATACAGGAGCGAAAGTTTCGGTGAAATCCTCACCTGGAATTTGACAATTTCCAGCAATAACTAGTCGCGCCTTATACCTCTCAATACTGCCATTAGAATGGTACTTGATCTTATAGACCTACTTACATGGAAGTGCATGTTTTCCAGACGGCAAGTTGGTAATACGCCAAGTTTTATTTTCTTCAAGAGCATGTATTTCAGCACTCATGGCATCCATCCATTCCTTACTTTTCATTGCCTCCTTAAAAGAACAGGGTTCAGATCCTGCATCTATAGCTGCAACAAAGGCTTGATGTTGTTTAGAAAATTTAGTCAATATGACATAATTATGTATTGGATATCGCATACCTGTGATGGGAGTAGGTGAGGTGACATCATGACTTTGTGCATGTGTTTCAGCCAAGTTACATTGATATTCACTAAGATATTGAGGCAGCTTACGGACACGTGTAGGACGTGACGCTTCCCTTTCCTCGTGAATTGCAAGTACTAGTGTTGTTGGAACTACATCAAGAGGACTTGGCTCTGGTGTGCTCCCCCTTTCTTGCAATGGTTCTCGGTCTGGCTTTCTGGTATCTTCAAGAGAAATGGTAGCTTCATCATCCTCATTGTCAGCAAAAAGGCCAGCCACTGGTCTGTCATCAAAAGGCATTTGCAAAGGAAGTTGAGGAGGTGAGGCAGCGTCTGGTGTTATAGGAAAAGGGAATTCTGTTTCGCAAAACTGCACATCCCTTGACACAAAATATTCATTTGTCTCAAGATCATAGACTTTCCACCCTTTTGTTGGGTTTAGGTTGTGTAGTGGCATAGCAGAGACAACCAAATCCTTTTAAATTGCTATAGTTGGCTGCATTGCCATGAATGAGCTCATGTGGAGTCTTTCCACCAAGGACCTTAGAAGGCGTTCTGTTGATGATGTGTGATGCAGTCAATACACTTTCTCCCCAAAATTCGATTGGCATATGAGCTTGGAACAATAAAGCTCGTGACACATTCAATATATGTGTATGTTTGCGTTCGACTCTCCCATTTTGCTGTGGAGTATATACACATGAGGTCTGATGGAGAATACCTTTGTCACGAAAAAGCTATTGTTAAACTTGAATTCAGTTCCATTGTCTGAACGAATGATTTTTACTGATTTACCAAATTGGTTGTGCACCATACGAAGGAACCTGCGCATTTTCTCATAAGTTTCACTCTTCTCGCTCATATTAAACACACCCACACTGAACGACTAAAATCATCAACTACCGTTAAAAAATAATGAGCACCAGAATGAGAAGAAGTATGATAAGGTCCCCATGTTTCACAATGAAGGAGGTCAAAACAATTTTTACTATGATGATTAATGACAGAAAACATAGTTCTAGTTTGCTTGGCTTAACAGCATACATCACAAGCTTTATTATCTACACTATCAAATTTAAATCTTGAAACAAAAGGAATCATTGAAACAGCTTCAAAAGAGGCATGACCCAGCCGTTTATGCCATAGCTCTAGGGATTCATGGGATCGAACTGCAAACGCTGCTGCTTGGTTCTGCCGAAACACATACACTTCGTCCTTGAGATCACCCAACCCAATCACCATCTTCAGCTTGCGATCCTGCAAAACACAATTCTTATTAGTAAACAACACATCTCCTTCTTGTTGTTGAACCAATTGAGACACTGAGATCAGATTGCATCTCAGAGTGGGTACAAATAATACATCAAATAAAAAAAATGAGGATTGAGTGCAACAGTTCCTTCCTTTATGGCATGTGTTACAACTCCATTAGGTAGCCCTACTGCAAGTGATTCAATATTTTTAACATTCTCCAACAGTTCAAGTGAGCCAGTCATGTGACGAGATGCACCACTATCAATGAGCCAATCATAAGAAACAACGTTACCAGATAATTTTTCAGCATGAGGATAAGGTTTATCCACCAACGAAAGCAAGCGCGTCACCACGTCTGTCACAATTTCTGGAGTTAGAGCAGAAGAGGCAGCAGTATGTTCCTGTGGCTCCTCAGCTTTTGCAGCATTTGCACTATTCTGTGTAGTGTGAAAGTTGTTGGAGTTTGAATAACTTCGTCCTCCTGCAAAGCGCCCACGTCCTCGTCCCCTGCCACCTCCACGATTGGGATAGCCAAAGGCTTGCCAACATTTAGATGATTCATGGTCAGTCTTTCCACAATGCGACAAGGTACACGCTCAGCGAACTTCTCCATCCCTGTAGATGCTATGGTCTGTGCAGCACAACCCATGACGTCAGCTCTTTCACTCTGTGTACGAATTATGGAATGATGTGTTTCCTGCTGTGTGACAATGGCATAAATTTTGTTTAGTGAGGGGAGTTTGTTGAGATATATAGTCCACATTGGTTGTATGTGCAACTAATGTGGAGTTTATAAGGCCTTGGACACTCCCACCCTTTGAGCTAGCTTTTGGAGTGATGACCTCAAAGTTCTTAACATGGTATCAGAGCCTCGCCGCCCCTATTTTCTCTTGTAGCATTTCTTAGCACAGGTAGGCTGGGCCTGTTGCATTGTCCACTCTTCAAGCCCAATGGGCTCTCGCGTGAGGGGGCATGTTGAGATATATAATCCCATATTGGTTGTATGTGCAACTAATGAGGAGTTTATAAGGCCTTGGGCACTCCACCCTTTGAGCTAGCTTTTGGGATGGTGACCTCAAGGTTCTTAACATGTTTAGTGAGGGGAGTGGTGTGGTATTCAATATCTGTGTGCATAGGTGCCTGAATGTGGCTTCATCGAGTCCCATGAGAAACTGGTATACTCTATCATTTTCCTTCTCCTCTTCTACTTCTTTTGCATATGCACATGTATCTCCACAAGCACAAGACTTGTACACTTTACTCCCTTCAAGCTCGTCCCATACGGCTCGCAATTTTGTGTAATATGCTCCCACACTGCAACCCTATTGTTTAATTGCAGACAAACTTGCTTTAAGCTGGTATACTCTTGGAGCATTTGCAACTGAGCAACACTCTTTTAAGTCATCCCAAAGGTCCTTGACATTATCAAAACACTTGATGAATGGCTGGAGCGTAGGATCAATGGTGTTGTATATCCAACCATTGATCATTGAGTTACACATCTCCCATGCATTCCACTCCTCAGTGTTATTCTTTTTCGTCGTCTTCACAGATCCCGTAATGAACCCCAGTTTGTTTTGGCTTCACCTTTTAGCATCACTGTTGTTAGCAAAATCCCGGGATTATTAGACCCTCCCAAATAGAAAAGAGAGCCAGGATCCGAGATTATTTTTATTTTGCTACTTCCCTCCTTGGCCATTTTCAACTGACCAAGCTTTCGCACTTGACTTAAGGCAGCTCACTCAGAGTTTCAATTTTGAGAAAGTGTTTAGTAGAGATCGGGCTCTGATACCATAATAATTTGGTATTGAACTTCTTTCATTGAAGAAATCGAGTTGCCTATATAGGCATTACAAGAAGCTAGAAAACAGCTAGTTGTTATACATTTGAATACAAACTTATCTACAAGTATGTTATCTTATCTTCTACTTAAGAAATTCAAGTAACTAAACAAATAAAATATTCTGTAACAGCTAACAATTACTAATTAGCTAATATTCTGCAACGGCTAAGCTAACGGCTTGATGACTGTTACAAACAGAGTTAATATTCTGTAACAGCTAACAGCTTGGTGACTGTTACAAGTAGCCTACTAGTTCGATATGCTTCCTAACACAACACATATGACATTGAAAACGATTCTGCTCTTTTTGGTTTCACGTTCTACCATCTGAGATCCTGTGTTAAGTGATATTTATTGCAGCAGATAAAATTTAGTACCAAATTTCACTCAGATTATTATCAATGGAAATGACAAATGTAAGATCCTTTAGATTGTTTTCACCCTCGTCACTGAAAGTTCCTTTTGTTTGTGAAGAAAATCCTCAAGCCCATCAAGAAGATAGAAAAGGCAATTAATTCCCCATGCCCATGAACCACAAAATATTTTTTGCCAAAAACCGTAAAATGGTTTACCATTACAATTCACAACTTCTTTCGTATACTTAATAAATTTTAAACCCTCTCTCGCAGATGTTTAGTAGATCTATAACGGGGACACAAGTTGAGTATGAAATTGTCATATTAACCGATAATATCCATTGAGATAAATAAAAGAAGAAAAAGATCAACAAGTGAACAACACTAACATAAGCATGAAAATGGAAATGGAAATGGAAAATCTAAAGAAAGATCTGAAGCCATGGTGTATGGCTCTCTATATGTACATCAAACTGGGTTGTAGTTGTAGTTGTAGTTGTAGTTGTACCATCTACCTGGGCTGGTGAATAGCCCGTGGACTCACTCTGGATTTCACAATCTTTGGAGCCTTTTCCACATACCTTGGCGATTCAACCCACCCTTCAAATCTTCGCCACTTAAGCGATCCCAACGTCACCAACTCTTTCCCTTCTCCTTCATTTTCATTCTCTGCGTTCACCCATCCATCCAAATATTAGATCGATCAAGAAATAGACATAAATAAAAAAAGGGTATATATGATGAGAGAAACAAAAAAGAAATAATTAACTTACGCGGATTTAGTTGATGGACGTGAAAGAGTGAATCTTCGTCGTCCAACTCAAGATCGGAAAAGGAGGCGTCGTCGTTTTGGTCTTCAGGATCTTGAAAGCGCTCGCGGAGCCAGTAGTCGCGAAACCATGGGGAGGAATGTATGAGGGCCCACCATTCGTCCGAGAAATCCTCCACCGTCCGATAAGCTCGGGGCACGAACATGGGAGCATTAGGATTCAAGGTCGACGAGGAAAAGGATCTTGCACCGTAAATCACTTCCATTGCTTTGCTGTGACACTCCGTACGCTAACTCAAGTATATAAGGATGAAAGCTAAAGTGACAAAGTCGATGATGCTTATCTACAATGAGTGGGTCGGTATTATAAGGACAAGTGGGAGCAAAAAGGACACGTACTTGGGCCCAATCTAAGCACGCGGTTTTGGATTAAAGCCTCTGTTTTCGGACTCAGCCTATGGGTCTAGAGTCTAGACATGAATTTTATAAATAGTCATGAATCATGATGTTTGGTTACACGACATCGTTCTTATCCTAATCCATCACCATGTGTTCTGCACACAAGGTTGCACGTCATTTTTGTTGGGCTATCTTAAGCCTGTTATGGTCGGTGACTGTCTGACATAGTTTTTATTATTTTGCTTATCCCAGTTATTATTGGAAGCAATGCTATGATGAGTCATGCTACAAACAAAAACACAAGGTAATCGCCCAACGCAGATTCAGTGCATTTTAATTTGAAATATTATTATTATTTATAAAGAAGGGGATCGGTTGTGATTTTTTCGCCTAAAAAGCAGCGAAGAGTACGACTTTATAGGGACAACGATTAAAATGGAGAACAACTTCTTGAGCTTTTTCTCTTTAATGCTAATCCCAAGTTTATTTGAAGAGTTTCTTAAAAATCTTAATCTTAGATCTCATCTTCTCTATATATTCATTAGTTGTGGGTGGAGGCTAGGTTATATGAGAGAATTTTATTTGACAGATATTTGAGATTATTTGAGCCAAGTTTTATGAGGCATTTGAGAGATCTCTAGAGAGAGTTTGAGTGAAACATCTCTAGGATAGTTTGATTATGGAGCACCACATTGGTGTATTCTAATTATTTTGTAACCATTATTTTCATAGTAGATTTTTGATCTGGACTAGGTCCCGTGGGTGGGTTTTTACTTTTTCATTAAAGAAGATTTTCCACGTTAAATCTGGTTGTGTTCTTCTTATCTCTCTCCTGTTTTTCGTTTTTGATTTTTCCATTGCGCTGCCTGACCTGGTGAAGTTCAGGCCGAGGTATTGCCGAGATTCGAGATCATGATCTTGTTAATTGACTTCCGCACAAAGGCCCCTAAGCCGATCTGAGGGAACTGATTGTTCCCAACAGTGGTATCAGAGCCCGAGTTCGACGGGTTCTGTAGGAGACGAGATGGAGACCAGTGGCATAACCAATGATGGAGACATGTTCAAGTTGACCGCAGACAACTTCATTTATTGGAGACCGATGATGGAAGATCATCTCTACTGCAAAGATCTACATGAGCCCATTACCCTTGATGAGAGACCGGCAGACAAAAATGATAAGGAGTGGGAGATCCTGAGTCGGAAGGCGGTAGCCACGATCAGGAAATATATTGATAAAAACCTCTTTGAGCACGTGTCCGAATTCACGAACGCGTTGTGGACGAAGATGGAGTCCATGATTCAGAAGAAGACTCCCAAGAATAAAGCATACCTGGTTCACCGACTTGTGAAGCTTGAATACAAGGACGACATGAGCATGATTGAACACATCAACACCAATAAAGGTATTGTGAATCAGCTGTCAAAAGCTGAGATGAAAATTGATAATGAGATTGTTCTGTCTGAAAGACAGATATGTCCAACCGGTGGCTGGTATATTTTATGTAGGATCTAGGTGCCCTCTCTCAAGTATCTATGAATGAGATACCCTTGAGGGTAGGCCGATCACTATGCACAATAATAATCGACATAGTCAAGGCGTGGGGTGTGTGCACAGTGACAAGTTAAGAAAGAGGATTTTTCGAGTGTGTGTACCTTATTAGTGTAACCCCTTATTTATAGATGGGTTACATGAAATATTATTATTTTATAAAGAAGGGGATCGGTTATGATTTTTTCGCCTAAAAAACAGCGAAGAGTACGACTTTATAGGGACAACGATTAAAATGGACAACGGATTTTTTTAATATGGACCGGCCCCATCATTCATAGGATGCACCTTTACCAAAAAAAAAAAAAAAAATTCATTTAAACCTTTATCTTCTTTACAAATTCCATCAGAATTCTTTTTTTTTTCATTTCTAGCTAAGGACCATTGGGTCCCGGCCCACAATAAACAACCTCATGGACAACAAGTTCTTTAGTTTTTTCCTTCAATGCTAACCCCAAGTCTATTTGAAGGGTTTTCTAAAAATCTTAACCCTAGATCTCACTTTCTCTATATATTCATTAGTTGTGGGTGGAGGCTAGGTCATATGAGAGAATTTTATTTGACAGATATTTGATATTATTTGAGCAAAGCTTTATGCTTTGCATTTAAGAGATCTCTAGAGAGAGTTTGAGTAAAACATCTCTAAGGTAGTTTGATTATCACCATTGTTGGAGAGGTTGAGTTAACCACCACATTGGTGTATTCTGATTATTTTGTAACCACTATTTTCATAGTAGATTTTTTATCTGGACTAGGTCCCGTGAGTGGGTTTTTACTTCTTCATTAAAGAAGGTTTTCCACGTTAGATATGGTTGTGTTCTTCTTATCTCTCTCCTATTTTTCGTTTTTGATTCTTCCGCTGCGCTGCCTGACCTGGTGAAGTTCAGGCCGAGGTATTGCCGAGATTCGAGATCATGATCTTGTTAATTGACTTCCGCACAAAGGCCCCTGAGCCGATCTGAGGGAACTGATTGTTCCCAACAGTGGTGTCAGAGCCCGAGTTCGACGGGTTCTGAGGGAGACGAGATGGAGACCAGTGGCATAACCAATGATGGAGACATGTTCAAGTTGACCGCAGACAACTTCACTTATTGGAGACCGATGATGGAAGATCATCTCTACTGCAAAGATCTACATGAGCCCATTACCCTTGATGAGAGACCGGCAGGCAAAAATGATAAGGAGTGGGAGATCCTGAGTCGGAAGGCGGTAGCCATGATCAGGAAATATATTGATAAAAACCTCTTTGAGCACGTGTCTGAATTCATGAACGCGTATGAGTTGTGGACGAAGCTGGAGTCCATGATTCAGAAGAAGACTCCCAGGAATAAAGCATACCTGGTTCACCGACTTGTGAAGCTTGAATACAAGGACGGCAAGAGCATGATTGAACACATCAACACCTATAAAGGTATTGTGGATAAGTTGTCAAAAGCTGAGATGAAAATTGATAATGAGATGCAGGCTTTGCTGCTGTTGAGCTCACTGCCAGAAAGCTGGGATACTCTGGTGGTGACTTTGAGTAATTCAGCTCCAGAAGAAAAGTTGAAGATGGATGTTGTGACAGACAGCCTCCTGAGCGAAGAAGTCAGGAGAAGAGAACGAGGTGTTTCGAGCACGTCTGAGGCCAACGTTGCTAAGAACAAAGGGAAATCTGACTCCCGGGGTAGAAGCAAAAGCAGGGGTAGAGGTCGTGACAGAAAAGAAAAGTCCAGAGGTCGGTCAAAGCCGAAATATGAGTTGAAGTGCTTTTACTGTGGAATGACAGGCCATAAGAAGCCAGACTGCTGGACCCTGCAAAATGATGAGAAGAACGGCTCTGTGAAGCCGGATCAAATTATTCCCAAGAATAGGGAAGACAAGAGCACCACTGCGGTGGCTGCCAACTCGGATGCCGAGATATTCCTCCTTGGTGAGGATAATTATTTGAATGTTGCATATGATGACTGCACTTGGATTGTTGACTCCAGTGCCTCCTTCCACGTTACTCCTCACAAAGATTTTTTCTCCTCTTACCGAGGTGGTGATTTTGGAGTCGTGAAGATGGAAAATCAAGTGACCAGCAAGATTGTTGGTGTCGGTGATGTAACTCTGACCACGGATGTCGGATGCCGACTTGTGTTGAAAGATGTAAGGCATGTTCCTGACATGCGTTTGAACCTAATCTCAGTAGGCAAACTTGATGATGCCGGGTTAGTGAACTACTTCGGTAGTGTTAGATGGAAGCTGGCCAAGGGAAACTTGGTCGTGGCCCGAGGTAAGAAGGAAGGCTCCTTGTATGTGATGCAAGGAAAGATCAATGGCGGAGAAGCCAATTCTGTCCGAGATGAACCTATCTTAGAGCTATGGCACAAGCGCCTCGGCCACATGAGCGAGAAAGAGCTCCAGATCCTAAACAAGAAAGGATTATTGATCGGGTTGAAAGGCCAAGCGTTGGAGAGTTGCACGCATTGCCTAGCTAGAAAGCAGCACCGGGTTTCTTTTGTGAGACCGGATCAACCTAGACGACGCAGGTATATTCTTGACCTCGTCCATACTGATGTTTGCTCCATGTCGGAAAGATCCCTTGGAGGAGCTCAGTACTTTGTTTCATTCATTGATGACCATTCCCGCAAAGTGTGGGTATATCTGTTAAAGTCTAAAGACCAGGTACTCCAATCCTTTAAAGAATTCCATACAATGGTTGAAAGGGAGACTGGCAAGAAATTGAAGGTGGTCCGATCTGATAATGGTGGTGAGTATTGCGGCCTTTTTGATGCATATTACAGAGCGGCCGGGATCGGACTTGAGAAGACGCACCCCAAGACACCTCAGCTGAATGAACTGGCTGAACGGATGAACATAACTATTGAAGAGAAGGTCCGAAGCATGTTATCCAATGCCAGATTGCCGAAATCATTCTGGGGAGAAGCCGTCAAAACTGTTGTTGACTTGATCAACCTCTCACAATCACGGCCACTTGAAGGAGAAATTCCTGAAGAAGTCTGGACAGGTCGAAAAGAGGCTATAATCAATTGAAAGTGTTTAGATGCCGAGCTTTTGTGCATATCCCTAAAGATGAAAGGGCAAAACTTGATGCAAAGACCAAAGAATGCATTTATCTTGGTTCGCCGAGATGTGAGTTCGGGTTCCGACTTTGGGATCCAATCAATAAGAAGATCGTGAGAAGCCGAGATGTGATCTTTCATGAGCATGAGAATATTCATGACATCTCGAAGCCCAAAGTTCGGGTTACTGTCAGACGTGAAGAACCCATCCCTCCTGTCCGAGCTGAAGCAGGGGGAGAAAATCAAAAAAATGAAGAAAATGATGATCAGCAACAAGCTGAAGATGACCAAGACATTGAGGTCCGAGTTGATGATGAGATCCGGGATGAGAATGATGAACCGGGTTCTCAAGCTGAAGAACAGCCGAGATATCCAACTCGAGAAAGAAGACCCTCTACGAGATACTCATCTGATGAATACATCGTTATTGCTGAAGACGGTGAGCCTCAGAGTTATGATGAGGCTGTGATGAGCTCAGAGAAAGAAGAATGGGAAAAGGCAATGCAAGACGAGATGAAGTTTCTGCACGAGAATCAGACTTATGAGCTGACCGAGTTGCCTAAAGGAAGACGATCTTTGAAAAATAAATGGGTCTACAATATTAAGAATGAAGAGAACGGGCAAAAGCCGAGATACAAAGCCCGGATTATAGTGAAAGTCTGCAATCAGAAGAAAGGAGTAGACTTTGATGAGAATTTTTCTCCTGTTGTAAAAATGACCTCGGTCCGAACCGTGTTAGCCATGGCTGCTTCGATGGACTTCGAGGTAGAACAAATGGATGTGAAGACGGCATTTCTTCACGGTGATTTAGAAGAAGAAATATATATGGAACAACCTGAAGGATTCCAAGCTCCAGACCAAGAAGACTTGGTATGTCGATTGAAGAAGAGTCTCTATGGCTTGAAGCAAGCACCTCGACAGTGGTATAAGAAGTTTGAATCATTCATGACTGATCATAAGTTTGAGAAGACAGAAGTCGACCACTGCGTATTTGTGAAGAGGTATGAGGCCGGAGATTTTTTGATTTTGTTGTTATATGTTGACGACATGCTTATTGTAGGGAAAGACAAATCGAGGATAGCCGCTCTGAAAAAGGTGTTGAGCTCGTCCTTCGCAATGAAGGACCTCGGACTGCAAAGCAGATACTCGAAATCAAGATCATCCGAGATAGACAGAAGAAGCTACTGTGACTAAGTCAAGAGAAATACATTGAGAAGATTCTGAAGAGATTTAGCATGGACAAAGCCAAAACAGTGAGCACCCCCCTTGCCGGACACATAAAGCTGAACCAGAAGAAATGTACGAGATCTGATGATGACAAAGATGAGATGATGAAGGTCTCGTACCAATCCGCCGTCGGAAGCTTGATGTATGTAATGGTTTGCACTATACCCGACTTGGCGTATGCTGTTGGAATGGTAAGCCGGTATTTGTCAAACCCCGACAAAGAGCACTGGGAAGCAGTGAAGAGGATCTTCAAGCACCTCCGAGGTACGACCAACTTATGCCTCCGATTTGGAGAAGGCAAAGTCGAGTTGCAAGGCTACTCGGATTCTGATTTAGGGGGAGACGCCGACTCGAGGAAGTCAACTACAAGATATTTGATGAGATTTGCCGGAGGATTTGTCTCTTGGCAATCAAGACTTCAGAAATGTGTTGCACTATCGACAACTGAGGCTGAGTACATTGCCGCTGCTGAGGCAAGCAAAGAGGTGCTGTGGATGAAGAAGTTCCTCATGGAACTCAGCCATGATCAAGACAAGTACGAGTTGGGTTGTGACAATCAAAGCGCAATCCATCTTGCGAAGAATTCAACCTATCACTCCCGCACTAAGCATCTTGATGTGAGGTATCACTGGATCCGGGATGTGGTGGAAGGTGGAGAGCTCGAACTCGTCAAAGTGTACACTGACCAAAATTGGTCCGACATGATGACGAAGTCGGTTCCAGAAAGAAAATTTGAAGACTATTGTGAAGGAGCCGGGTTGATCCTGAAGCCGATGCATTAAAGTCGGAGGGGGAGATTTGTTGGGCTTCCTCCTTCAATGCTAAGCCCAAGCCCATTTGAAGGGTTTCCTAAAAACCCTAACCCTAGATCTCACCTCCTCTATATATTCATTAGTTGTGGGTGGAGGCTAGGTCATATGAGAGAATTTGATTTGACAGATATTTGAGATTATTTGAGCAAAGCTTTATGCTTTGCATTTGAGAGATCTGTAGAGAGAGTTTGAGTGAAACGTCTCTAGGGTAGTTTGATTATCACCATTGTTGGAGAGGTTGAGTTAACCACCACATTGGTGTATTCTGATTATTTTGTAACCTTTATTTTCATAGTGGATTTTTGATCTGGACTAGGTCCCGTGGGTTTTTACTTCTTCATTGAAGAAGGTTTTCCCACGTTAAATCTGGTTGTGTTCTTCTTCTCTCTCTCTCTCTCCTATTTTTCGTTTTTGATTTTTCCGCTGCGCTGCCTGACTTGGTGAAGTTCAGGCCGAGGTATTGCCGAGATCCGAGATCAGGATCTTGTTGATTGACTTCCGCACAAAGGCCCTTGAGCCGATCTGAGGGAACCGATTGTTCCCAACACAACTCAAACGCCATACTATTTACAAAATAATTAGCTAAGGGGCGGTTTGGTAGCCGACTTTTTTTGTAATCCCCGGGAAAGTTTGGTTCGACATAAATGATGTTCGTGTTTGGTACGCCAAAAAGCAAATAATTCCAAAGTAAAAAAATTCCCGTGAAAACACGTTATGTGTTATGTACAGTGTCAATTACAAATTTGAAAGTCCTTAGAAAACATTATATAATACTTCAAACAAAACATAAATTTGAGGTTATTTTTGTAAAATACTCTAACTTTTCCACTAATATTTCATAACTAACCAAACACACATTCAGTAAAATTAATCATAAATTCTCGAGAAATTTTTACCATACCAAACACCTTTTACTAATATTCTGAAAAAAATATATTCCCCACTGCATTTCGGTAATAATTATTTCCCAGATAAATAAAAATTTCTCCTCTACCAAACGCCCCCTAAATGTTAAGTTTAGGTTAAGTTAAATTTTTTTTACCTACTAAGTAATTTAATTTAGGACTGTTAATATATTAAATTTAATTTTGTTTGTTAATTAATTTAGTTTAATTTAAGTTATGTTCATTTAAATTATTTTAGAACTGTTAATTAATTACTTGTATGATTTTTTTGAAATAGATTCATAGAGTCTCCGTATAATTACCTGTCGGATTCACTGCTTGGTCGATCGCCCTGTGAGGAGCATGAGCCCGCACCTCCTGGCTCCCCAAGATCTCTACGTAGTGTTATTACATCGGGCCACATTGATACCTCTCTCATGATGTTATAGGAGAAACACATTTCCACATATATGTGAAATGGCCAAGGCAATCGGCAACTCAATATCAGACAAGTCGCCACACATACCCGTTGAACATACCTGATGACATTGAGTCGTACTTCATGACATCGACTCAATATTAGAGTACTTTGGTGAACCGACCCCCTGGTCATTTTCTCGCGGGCCTTTTGCCTATGTTCAAGAAAGTATTGCACCAGACGTGCGTATGTGAGACACACCAAAGAAGTGATAGGAAGGTTTCTTAGGCCCTTGAAAACCTTATTAACACATTCCGACAAGTTCGTGGTCATGTAACCAAACCTTCTGCCCTCTGCATCATATGCGATACTCTATTTCTCTTTGGAAAATTGATTTATTCATGCGGCTATTTGTGAACTTGCTTCTTTTAATTTCTCTAACCCAGCATCAAAATCCAACTGCGAAGTTGTATAACCTGCGTAAAATAACATAGACCGAAGCTTTAAGAAATATTCCAAACAAGTTGTGAAAAAGTACATGAATAAGTCAAAAACTATACCTAACTTCTTCAATTGCTGTTTCAACATTACATTCTTGAACTTGTGGTTGAAGTTACTCGCAAGATATCGAATACAGTAAACGTGGTATGCTTTGGGTGGTTGCCAGCCCTGCGTCGTATTATTGACTGCGGACAGTATGCCTGCATACCGATAAGATATAAGACATGTGCCTTTTTGTGTCACGTGCATCTGTATCAATGCTAAAAACCATGACCAGTCATTAAGATTCTCCCCTTTTACAACTGCGAAAGCGATAAGCAACATGTAATTGTTTCCATCCACAGTTGTTGTAATTTAATAGGGTCCCTCGATATTTCCCATACAAGTGGTTACCATTTATCTGGATAACGGGCTTACAATAATTGAAGGCATCGACACATTGTTTGAAAGTCCAGAAAACTGTGTCGAAAACCTTCTGAGATTAATACAGCCAGTTGTCAACAAAATGATCGTTTAAATCCAACTTATAGACAGCCCCGGCGAAAATCGCAACATATAATCCAACCACCTTGATAAAAAGCGTATGATTCATCCCAATCCCCATAAATTTTGACAATTTCCTTTTGTTTTGCCTTTCACATCTTCCTATAAGAAATATGAAACTCGTGATTTGTTGTCATCCGTTCTTAGATTAGTGATATTTTAACATTGGGTTTCTCCCTTATCATTTCTGCATGTCATAAAATAATTATTTATTATTAACTTCGTTCAAAAATATTAAAAGAAAATACGGGCATTTGACATACCTAGGATCATTGAACAAATGAAGTTAGAATCCAGCTGCTTGTGATCTTGAGAAAGAGTATGGTTTACACAGTTATGTTGGTTAACCCATATGCTGATAATCCACTCAGTGCCGCCTTTTTTTATGTGTGCCTGCATTCTCCACGGACAACCGTCGTTGTGATTTTCACACACCATGATCAATCTTTTTGTATCACTTTTAGCTACAACGGCAATGTGATATTGTGCCATACAAAATTGTATTATAGTCATTTGCACATCATGCTTGTTATCAAAAATATGATACTTATACAGCTCTTGACCCATTTTCCAGTTAGGTACTTGCGCTCCATCCATTGCCGACAACTCCTAATATGGGTGTGCCCAATTGATAGCCATATAGTAACTTATTTGAAACCAAAATGGAACACTCTCGTCTCCTCTATTAGCACATATCCTCCACAATTGTTCAACATTGCTACTCAAATATAATATTCAATTAATTTTTATGAATTTCGGTTACTAACCTGCCACTGGCAGGTTGTGCCCTCCAACAATGCCCGGTGTAGAAATCGGATGACATATGGCAGTGGACGGACATGAATCAAAATTTCCCTCCACATCGGTGTTCGATAAATCGCTTTCGGGAATAACCTCTTCATCTGTCCGGTCATCTGAGCTGTCTGTACAGCACGTCGGAGCATACTCATCTTGGGTAGGATGCAATTCAAGTGACATTGGTACCGGTGGTGGGGGAGACATATATCTATCTTCAGGATTCACCAACGACACACTCTAGTCATGTCGATCGACTGAATGGAAGGGTCAGAACATTGACCGCTGGACTATCCTCTGGAGTCTATTTCCACATACAACTCAATAAATCTGGAGTCTCGATGCGGTCGAAATGCATATACTCCTAAGGCGATATCTTCATCCTCAATAATCTCCACCGACACCTAACTTTCTTTACCCGAGGCACATCGAGTAGTCAAGCGAGACAAAGATTGACCACGTTCTAATCTCAATTTCTTGTATATTGTCTTCTTTAGTTCATTAAAGCTACAACGCGAGCTCATGCGAAATACTTTTGTATCTCTTTCAAAAACTTGCCCATTAGAACAAAAATACTTCCTCCCATTGTAATAGACAAACGCAATTAATGAATTATTATTATCACTCATTTTGAAAAAAAATTGAGTGAAAAAAAAGACAACAGAAAATAACTGAAGAAAGAAACAAACCCACACTGATGCATGAAATGGGAGGGAAAATGGTGTATTTATTAAACTAAAAACGTTGGACTGTTGGGCTAGTTAAGATCTGACACACACGTAAAATGCTATCCTGCACAGCGCGTTTGTCACATGTCAGAAAGCTGACACATAAAATGCTATGCTACATAGCGAGTTTAACATGTGTCAAAAAACCTAGCACGTAAAATGCAATGTTGCATAACGAGTTTGACACGTGTCAAAAAAGTTGACACCTAAGACGCCACACTACTTAGCAATTTAGGCCATGTGGCAGAAGCTGTTTGCCACGTAATCTCACGGCTCTGTGTAGCAGCTTACATGACCATGAACCTGTTGTCACGTATACACACCTAACTCACTAGGTGTTGTAGCGAGTTAGGTGATATGACTTTTTGAAAAAATAATTTCAAATCGTGGCATTCAAGTAATTCTTTGTAAACAATATAGTATTTTGGTCGTTGTCCATTTTCTGATTGATACCAGTTGTTATATATATATATATATATATATATATATATATATATCTGATTGATACCAGTTGTTATATATATATATATATATATATATATATATATATATATATATATATATATATGAGATAGGATCTTTTGACACTGCGGTTAAATTTTGAAATTTGACATCAAATCTTAACTGTTAATTTCTGCTAATCAACGGCTATCATTTATTGGGAATTAATAATTAATTCATGAGTTTGATTCACAATAAATGATAGTCATTGATTGGCGGAAATCAACCGTTAGAATTTGGTGTCAAATTTCAACCGTGTCAAAAGATCCTGTCCCGTTATATATATATATATATATATATATATATATATATATATATATATATGTGTGTTTTTTTTTTATATAAAAGCCTCCTTTAAAATGTTATAAAAAAACATTTTTTTTCTTAAAATAAATTAATTTCAACGCACATTTGCACTGATTTCTCAATTTTTATAATTTTGTAGATTTTGCTCCATGGTTAGGAGCTGTGAAACACGGACTCGTGGTTTTGGATGAATTGTGCTATCGGACACGTGTTCGACACGGACACGTTTCGACACGCAGTCAATATTTTAGGACACGTGGTCAACTCTCGGACACGCTCTGACACATTTTTTGGACACGCAGTCAACTCTTTTCGACACGTGGTCAACGCTCGTACACATATTTTTTTAATCTTAATTTTATTTTATTAACTAAAAATAAAAAAAAATCATTTATAAATCAATTTTTTTCTGTTATGAAATTTGACATGAAAAATTAACAAGGTACGGAAAATTATTTTTGTTTGTATTTATTTATGAAATTTAAATATTTGATTGGTTATATGACTTATTATAGACTGTTATATCTATTAAATATAAATTATATTTTATATATTAAAAATATTATTTAATATCAAAACGTGTCCCAACATGTCAAAATATGTCATTTTTTAAAATTAACGTGTTGACGTGTCGTGTCGTGTTCCGTATCAGTATCCGTGCATCATAGGTCAGGAGTGACGATTCTTTTACATTATTGGTATACAAGTTGTACAAAAATAGACTCCCACTTCCCAAACTAGAGTCGTGGCACACGACACGATCATCATAATATTCCAAAGGACCTAAATTCTAACACGCAACAGAATAGGGCCCCTCAACCCAATCACAAGCCGCCCCGAATTTCCTCCAAGTTTAGATACTCAATCTAGAAGCAACAAGTTTCTCTTGGATTTTTTTTATCTTAGGAGTAATCATTTCGTACATTTTTTTTCTTAATTTTTTTTAATTTTCTGGACATACCTATCTGTTAGCCAATCATGTCAACTTCATCATCGTCTTCTCCAACCCTGAAAATTGGCATAGTTGGGTTCGGTCCCTTTGGCCAATTTCTGGCAAAGACTATGATCAAACAGGGCCACACTCTTCGGGCAACTTCTCGAACTGATTACTCTCAATCCTGCCTCCAATTGGGCATCCAATTCTTCAGGTAAACCATCATTGTTTTTAATATATAAAAACACCAAGGGAATTGAGAACCTTCATTCATGTTGCATGTGTCATACGCTACAGGGATCTCATTGCATTCATTGAGTCCGAGAATGATGTCATACTCATATGCACATCCATCCTATCTCTATCGGAGGTTCTCAGCTCTATGCCACTTTCTCATCTGAAGCGACCCACACTATTTGTTGATGTCCTTTCAGTCAAAGAGCACCCAAGAGACCTTCTACTACGGGTACTTTTACTTTTTTATTTGCTTCGTTTCGATGATTCCTCCACTGTTTTCTTATCATCGTGTATTCCACCTGTGTTTTATAAGAAGAATAATTGTGTAATGTTATAGAGATTCATTTTGTGTGTCGTAGTTTTTTTTTTTTTTTTCTTCAAAAAGTGTGGGCCCACAACATCGTAGAAAATTTTGTTGTGTCATGTTAAATGACAAATGCAAATCCCATAGTCAATATTTGAGTTTTGTAAAAATGAGTTTACCGATAATTCATATGGGAGGAAGAATTGGGTTTAGGAAGATCTATTATTTTGAACATATTACACCTTATTGGAGTGACCAAAGCGGCTATTTATTTATGCAAGTTACATCAACGATAAGATTAAGAAAGTAATGTATGTTATGTAAAATGATCCCATAGGTAATGTCTCTTCTGAATTCTTAACCACGATATTTTTACCCATTTGTTTTATGTATATCTTACAGTATTTGAACAGTTAATATGCATATTAATAGAAGTCCACAACATAGAAAAGTAAGAGCTAGTTTATACATATAACTTTTTTTTTCCTTTACCAAGATCACTTTGTTATGGTTATATCAAAATTAAATTAACAGTTCTCATTCGATGTTGTTTTATAACTATTGATTTGATTTTGATTCAACGATAAAAAAAGTAGTTATAAGAATAAGTATAACCTTCCTCTGAAGTATTTTTTTCTATTTTTCCTTTCTTAAATTCCTTCAAGGTAATATTCAAAGTGAATAATTTGAATGTTTGTATCATTTCTAGAGAAGCGATTTGCCAAGATCTTGTAGCAAATAACGAGAGCAAAATTTTTTATGAAAGAATCCTTATCATATTTCAAGCACTTTGTTGCTATCTGTTAGAAATATATATAACCATTAATATAGTCTCACCCCAACCACTTAAGCTTTTGAGTTGAAATGACTTTTTACATGATATCAAAGCTTCAGTTTTCCTAATTCGATCGTCATCACCATCCATTTTCTTTATACCATCCTCTTTTAGAATCTGTTTTCATAACAGGTATTGCCAGAGGAGTCAGACATACTCTGCACGCACCCAATGTTTGGACCAGATAGTGGGAAGGACGGATGGAAGGATCTGACTTTCGTGTATGATAAAGTTCGAATACGAGATGAAGCTATCTGCTTTAATTTCCTCAACATTTTTGCAAGTGAGGTAGGTTAATTGCCTTAGTCAATTGTCATCAATGACAAAACCTTTCCAAGTTATTGTACTGCCATGAAGAATGAAATAATAAAATGTCAAGTTAGTTTTATCCTCAAAATAAAATAAAAAATTTAAATTTAAATTAGCTTCTTATAATATATATCACTTTAATATTAGTTAGATTTTAAAATCTTGGAATGCAGAGAAAAAGATAAATAATTGATGGTAACAAAAGCACGATGGAATCAAGTATGACTGTCTCATTCTCACATTTATCCAAGGTGATTATCTATCTAATGCTGCTTTTAACAGGGTTGCAGGATGCTACAAATGTCCTGTGAGGAACATGATAAAGTAGCTGCCAAGAGCCAATTTATCACACACACTATAGGCAGGTGTGCAGCCCTCTACACATCTAATCAACCATGGAGAAACATATGTACTGATATACATGCTCACTAGGTAAAAATGTGGACTTCTTTTTTATCAGGACTTTGGCAGAAATGGATATTAAGTCCACACCTATCGATACAAAGGGCTTTCAGACACTTGTTCAATTGGTACACGTTCAATCAATTTGTTTTCCCCCCTTCTTCCTCCAAAAAGCTTTCCTTTCCTTTCATTTTTTGTTCGCAACTAGGCATGGCATTATCAATATGCGATTAATTGACAGAACACAATTTAATTGCAGAAGGACACCACCATCAGAGATAGTTTTGATCTGTATAGTGGATTATTCATACATAATAGATTCGCTAAACAAGAGGTATGGAACTACCAGCCAGATGACTATTTCCAAAAATATAGTATTCAAAACTGCTTGCTTACTTGTATTAGGAAAAAATCATTATTCACTCTATTGAAGCAGTAATACAAGTAAATGAAGATAAGACTTGGTGTTTTGCCAAATGTGCAGCTGGAAAACCTTGAACATGCCTTGCATAAAGTCAAAGAGATGCTTGTTCAAAGGATGAGTGAGCTGGGTCCAGAAAAGACTGAACGTTGATATGCATAATACTCCTGTTAACACTGGTTTATTCAAGAAATATGTTTATCATTTTCCTTTTCCAGTCCACCAACAAAAAATCTACAGTATTTTCAAAATCAGCCATTAATGGATCGAGCCATTCGGACAATGATATCTCAAAGGGACCAAGACACTTGTTACAATAAGTAGATTAACGCTTAATTATTTGTAATAAGTAAGTTCCATCATTCTTGCTTCCAACATATACCGGTAAATTCTGAAAGCTTCCGAAAAACTGACTTTTGGGTGGCCAAGATTAGTCTAAAACCATTTTAATCCCTGTTGGTTTCGTTTGACTGAATTAATTGTTTCTGGTCAGAACTCACCTCCCATATCCTTGCAAAAAATAAATAAATCACGCATCTAACCTCTAAGATCTTGACATGAATATCCTTCCGCTTAATGGTATCTACTATCTAAGCAGTGAGCATGCATTTCCTTTTCGTGATCGTACAAGCATAACCTCGAATTACTTGCGGAAAGTCACAGCATTCTACCCAAGTTTCATTACATCATAACGCTATGTAAAGATGGTCAAACTGTCTTCAAACTCTGTCGCAGCTCCTCCTTCTGCTGCATGGCTTTCCAAGCAGTCAAATCCACCACTGGTCGCTGCCGATTGCTTACAATCCGGCCAATGGAGTGGGCATTGATGACATTAGATATGTGTATGAATGCGGTAGACATTGTTTAAATGGCATCACATTGCCTAAGTCAGCACAACAGTTTGAATAATACAAGAAAAGACAAAGTAAAATGGAAATTTTAGAATTAATGACGTCCACCCTCCGACACCCATACAGAAATCTCACAAGTGCCTTCTAATGGTTATCGTAGGACAGAGCCTGGGCATGCTTAGCAAGGCAGCCTCTCATGCCATACTGTTTAATGTGGAGTTTATAAGTTTTCCTGCTGAGAGCGTAAAATCAAAGATCGCGGAGGTCTGGATTGCCTGTGGTAAAACTATCATCATCTAGTTCATAGATCTTGGATAAGCTCTTCACATTCATTTGTATTCTCCTTTTGGATATCAAAATGGCTTCTCATGGTTCAGCATCAAAACGAAATTAATTTATCATGATTTTTCACAATCTGCCCCCTCCATTATGAACTAAACTATCTGGTCATGGTGGATTGGATCAGTGATAGGTGCGGATGTGCATGTTTAGCTCTGGTATGGTATGTGCATGTTATCTATGTGCTCGGACATCATTCTGTCAACAATCTAGAACAACCTGATGGATTACTACAATTTTTGCTTAAGGCAACACAATTTACTTTTCCACAAATGCAAACAAAAAGTAATGTGAGCATATTATTTCGGTTCTGGTGCAAATATCTCCAAGCAAGTTGAACACATATCTGAGGCACAAAAGAAAGAAGCAAGCAAGCAGGCAAAAGAATGGCCTTTGGTTTGCCTCCCTTCTCCAATAAATAATAAAGGTATCTTGAAAGTTGAAATAGTTAATTAATGCAACTAGTGTACCAAATATGGTCTTCAACAAAGGACCCCTTGCTCAATAAGCACAAATCATTATTTCTGAATCTATTGCCAAATTTTTTTGCCATTATGTCTTATAAGCTATTTGCTGCAGAATCGAAAGAATAACTGGACTATAAATTATCGCATCTCAGCTCCCCACCAAATTAATGCCGCACGACTAATCATCAACAATAGGAAAGGCTAGCTCACTTGATATTATGGAATGACGGTAAGACAGCAATAAGAGGGTCTCCATAACCAACAGACTCTGAAAATTAAACAGCAAAAACAGTAAGAAATTCATCTCAGTTATGTATGTCCTCAAACTTACCCCATCAATTAGAGTAGCAGAACAATAAATTGAACTGCCAATCAGTGCCATAATAAGTTAAAATTGAATAATATTGCTCGAGTCTTTATAGTGAGCAGTAACTACTGCAACTGGACAGAACACAGAAAATCATGAAGAACCATGCTTAGACAGTGTAACAAAAATTAAATCAACATGACACTCGAGAGCTAGACCATAAGCTTCCAATTAGTCAATAATTAGAAAATCAATGAAAATTTATACCACCAATAGCCATATACTGTAAATTCCAATGAAGCACATTAATCTTCAAGATCATGTGACTTATCATCATTTAAAGGGTGCAAACCAAAGAAACAGACATTCCAGTTGAAAGAGTTTAGGCCTTTGGTACACCCACATTTTCAGCTATGAAGCACCGATACTCCGAGTTTTTTTTTCCAACGTATCGGATACACGTATCGGAAACGTATCGAAAACGTATTGTATCGTATCGATGAATTAATGGTCGTATCGAGAACGTATTAGGAACGTATCGAAAGCGCCGTGTCAGAGTCAGTGCTTCATAGATTTTCAGAATAGTATGTAAGATACACTAGTATATCTGATGTGACGTATTTCAAGATCTTCATGACTATCCTGTGACTTTTCATCATTTAACGAATGCAAACCAAGGATCAGACAACCAATGAAATGAGTTTAGGCGTTTGTACACCCGTATTTTTATACTAGAACGAAAGAAATGCTAATGTCTTTGACGCTGGGGAGTGCAAGATCCCCTGGTTTGGTTGGACTTTCTTTTTGGGTACTAGGACCTACTAGGCCTAGGGTATCCCCATTTGGGGGCAAGGGAGAGGAGAAAAAGGAAGGGGATGTTCCATCAGGGGGTGTTGAACCCCTCATCAGGAACTTGCAAGCATATGTCCCAATCAAGTTAGCTAGGCTCATGGAGGACAATCATAATTCTTTCAATTATACATGGACTATGAAAGTCATGGATGTACTTGCCTTCCGACAAATCATTTTTTTCCAGTCTTAATCTATCACTTTTTTCACATTTAATTACTGGAAGCACACTTCTACCAATCTTATTTGAGAAACCTCATGTTACTTGACTCCAATATCAAACAATTCGATTCATTTCCAGGTCATAGACATTATACCTCCATCCTGAATCAGTAGCTTCAGCACTTCTCCAGCCACATCTGACTGCAAGATCTCAAAATAAAACCAGTCAAGAGAAGTAGATATATAGTAAGGACCCAAAATAGAAAAAAAAAAAAAAAAAAAAAAAAAAAAAAACAAACAAACAAACTGGCAAAAATCACCTTAACAGGAAGTGAAGTGCCAAATTGATCCAAATACCCTATAACTTGCCCTGCTTTGATGACATCGCCCTGTGTATTTTAAAATTGAAAACAGACAATTGAGTTTATGCAAAAGTGCTACAAACTGAATAGGAAATGAAGACTGTGAAAGTGATTTTGATGCACTTGCAGTTGACTCATTGCACATGGTCCAACCATTGATTCAAGAAGCCCAGAGTTAACCACCAAAATTGTGACCCAATAAGTATGGCTCAATTGTTGAAAGAAAAAGTGATTTGAAATATAATAAATTACGATCAAATTCAAGTCCCAATAAATATAATTGTGATTTGTTTGGCAAGAAAAGAAAAGGAACACATTTAGCGTAATTTGAGATCTATGAATTGGGACGTGTTATGAATGATTTAATTATAATTATTTATTTATTTTTAGAAGTTAATTACTGTTATATTTATTTTAAGAAGTTTTATTATTTTTAAGATTTTAGATTTTAGATTTTTGAATTTTGAATTTTAGATCAATTTGTAATTAGTTTATAAAAGAGTGTTTATGACCCTTATTCTAGGAGTTGAATTTTGTTATTTTGTTAATAGAAATTGAGAACAGAGGGATAGTCTTTTACTCTTCTAGTGAATCCCGACTTTCTGTTTATCCACTTTTCTAGGCGCTTTCGACATCAGATTTGTTGTAAGTTCAATGGAAGTGAGATCCACAAACAACTTGACACGGCATCTCAAGGATACTACCTAAATTAGAATTTTCTTAATAAGTACTAGTTATTTTCTTGAATTAATTAGAATTTTAAAAACCTCTACTTTTCTTAATAATACAGTAATTCCTAAATAATACAACAATCCTTCAATACACTTTTCTGTTCTACATCATTCTTCACTTTTAGAAGAAATCGCAGTTACACATATTTGTACACATCTAAAGAGGTTTATCCAAAAGAACGTTGTATATCCTCATTACCAATTGATGAAGAACCATACTTGGAGTTTGTGACGGAGACGAAAACTGCTAAAGTGAACAAAGTGTAATAGCAAGGTCGCAAGCTAAAGGGGTGAACAGATCAAACTTTACCACAATCCAAAAAATACTTCTCTTGGCAGGATACTCCCCTAACTAATAAACGGTAACCAAAAGTACTCCCCTTGACAGGATAATCTCCTAATAAACAAATCTAGACTCTAGAGTGCTCCTCTGACTCAAGTTTTTAGACACTTTCTGAATAAGAGAAATATGAATAATCAATTATGCAAAAGTTTGAATAGCACAAGGCACCTAAAGTGTATTTATAACCCGAGAAAAATAAAATCCTAATTAAATATAAAATCCCTAAAATAATGAACGGTCTCTTAAAGAGGAGGAAATTCTAAAATTCTAACAATAAGATAATAATTCCTAAATAACACAATAATCCTTCTATACGCTTCATTCTAAATCATGTGATCAAGGTCATAACAAGCTGATGGCCTAGAAACATCACAATGGGGAATGGACAATGGCACACGTCAAATATACCTCTTTACAGATAGGAGGTTGCTTCTTCCCTTTCACTGTTCTACCTCTTCGGAATGAACCAACCTGGAAAGAGATCAAGAAAGAAAAAAGTGATTGCAAACTCTACATAGCTCAAGTGAAAGATAGTAAATTAGTGAAAGCCGAGCTCAATGATTATAATTATGAGTAAATACCTCTTTTGGTCCTCAGCAAATTTCACGATGCTCGCTTTAGTCCCTAGCAAATAAAAAGGCCCATCGTGGTCCTAAGAAATTCAAAATGGACCTATTTAGTTGAAATCGTGGTCCCTCACAAATTCAGAAAAGACCCATATTAGTCCCTCAAAAGGATTAAAATGGGTCCATTTTGAATTTTTTAGGGACCACGACGGACTTTTTTATTTGCTAGGGACTAAAGCGGACATCGTGAAATTTGCTGAGGACCAAAAAGGTATTTACTCTATAATTATATATGGCATACCGTAGGAGATGTCACTAAGACATAGGTATTGGTACTAGAAGCTTCCAACGCTGCCAACTTTGATGACTTCTCTACAGAAACATTTTCAAATGGATTGGCCTTTTTAGGAGATGATTTCGGTGGTGATGGTAGTGGGTTAGAACGCGCTGATTCAACCATAGGCTTATTTGGGACAGGCAGCGGTGTAGTTGGGGAAATGTTGGACACAGGAGCTTTTGCTACTCCAATGTTTCGCTTCATATGCATCTCAAACTCTCCTACCTATCACAACAAAAGTCAAATAAAGTCATTTACAAGATCTGAATATAGAACAAGCTAAAATAATGTTTCTTTTGATGGACCAGGAATGAATAAAAGATTTATAGTTGGATCTAAGTTGTTAAATACAATGTTGTATCAACTATTAAACTATAAATTTGTTTACAATCACCGTAAAGAACCAATTCAACCTAAAACCTTAAACTATCATGTGAAAGTCACATTAATGGTGTTATATTATCTTTCTAATACGCTGCCTCACACAAAAGTTCTCTAGGGGCTTGAAGGGTGGACAATGCACAGAAACTCGACAAATTTAATTATTTTTATTAATAGAATGAGGGTCAAAGAGGATCAAACTCGTTACTACTTGGTCACGAAGGCTCTAATGCCATGTAAAGAATAAATTCAACTTAAAAGCTTAAGCTGTTAGGTGAAGACCATATTAATGGTTTTATATTATCTCTCTAACTATTGCAACTCAAATTTCATGAAAAAAGAAAAGGAAAATATGATATATTCAGATATGATGTAGTGCCCAAAAGGACCACCATCTCAAGCTTGAATTACAATGTGCTAAAATGAACAAAAGCACCATTATCATTACTTAACATTTGCTATGACACATCTTGAGTAAATCATATTTATTGCATTTACTAAAGTTTTGTCATAGACAGCACAAGGGCCATACACATCTGGTCAGCAACTTTTTTTTAAGAATTCCAGGAGATTACATGTTTTCAGAAGAAACTAACCAATTATACACATAAAAGGGAAATGTGGAAACCATGCAATCTCTATAGCTCCATTCTTATAAGCATACACCGAAGTTTTTTTTTCACCCTTTTATTATACCTTAAAGTGTATTTCAACTATTACAAAAGCAGAAAACAAGAGACTAGAAGGTCACCTTTACTTTCATTTCCGCGATTTGAGTCTCATCGCACACCTCTAATACCAAAGCCTGCTCATAAGCAAACCAGACATTGTCCAAGTCAGGGGAAAAAGAGTTCAAAAGATATAATAGATGGTGAGTACTATCATTGTAAAACAGAAGGTCTTTAAGATGTAAAAAAGATATTCCAGGCAGCATAACTTTGTCCTATAGAATGGTGAAAGAAGAATCAATATTATGGCCCAAGCATGTTTATAGTGCTGAAAACTTGTAGGGGGTTATCAGATATTCAGATTCACATTGGAAAATGGCTGTTACTAAATGCAATTCTGTAAGCTTACTTATGTGTTTTGATTTGAAGGCATACTATTCCTAATTATCACCATCATTTATCAAGAGGAAGGATAGCAGTAGACCTCAAATCCATTAGGAAATATAGCAGTTCGCAAAGGCTTTTTCTCCAAAGAAACTGCAGCATCATAACCAAGTTGTCAGGTCTTATAAGAGTGCTAGGTGAAAAAACTACTCGATCAGACAGCTTTTTTGGAGTTCGGATTACAGATGTATAACATGTAACTCCAAACAACATTTCTCACTTAGCATAATAATTTTCATTAGCCACAGAAATAGAATTGTTGCCTAATTTTAAGCATTCAAGTAATTACTATAATTATTTAAAATGAAGCACAGAAACAACAAGAAATCACACATAGCCTTTGTAAGTCAACTTATTCACATAGCATTGGTAGAAGTTTAAATTTTCAAATTTGACAATAGTCAAAGACAATACTTTCTTCTTCTTCTTTTTTCTTTCTAATAAATATAGAGGGTGATATAATCTTCGTTTAATGTATACTCAAATAGACCTGTTGACCAAAACTTCTACAATGATTAATGTATTTCAAAACTTTATAAAAAATCAATGATATGAAAGTTAGAACTCAAATAACAATTATAATAATAATAAAGAATAAGGTAGCTCACTCAACCAACAGAAAGAAAGAACAAAAACATAAGTACATAATTCATTTCAAAATCAAAACAACCCACCCTCACACTTGGTGATGTCAATAGCCTCAGCTGTTTTTGCATATGACACTAGTGTTCGCTTCCATATGGTGTGAGAATTAATGCGCTTCTCACCAATTGCTAAGCTCTTGATGAAAAGCCTACTTTGAGAGCTCCGTCCGATATTGTGGATGGGAATTATACCTGGCTTCTGAATTGAGGATTGCATAATTGACATTGTGCCTATGGGATATAAAGTCAAAAAGTAATTTTAAGCATTGGATTACAATGGTTTTCAATACGGTCATAAAAGCATATGGTGATAACAATAATGAATGCACGAATACACGCAAATGCGTGTGTCCATAGTCAATGTTACAACAGAGAAACAAACACCTACTAATGACAGTAATTTAACAAAAATATCACATTCAGAAAATTAGACATTATGGAAAAGAAGCAACAAATATCTTATTGAACTAAAATTGAAAGGTGTTATAAAAATTGACCCTTTAAGCAATCCCCAAATTTTTTATTATAAAAACCATAATCTTGGATCAAAAAGAAAGGTATTAACCTATTTCACTAAGTCAGTAAAACTGTGAAAAAAATAAAATAAAAAAATTTAATATGTGACATAAGTAAACTACAAAAAGAGTAAAGTCACTAACTCGATGTGATTTTTTTTTTTTTTAATGGTTTCGATGTGATTATTTGCTCTTCAACTCATACTCATAAGTAAACAGTTAATTTAAACTCTGTATATTACAGCAATAATGAACCACTCATGTGAGCTAAATCAGAGAGTACCTGCATTTCTTAGCAATATTATTTTTTTCCTTTCTCGCTAAGACGAATAAAATCAGCAGTCTTTAAAAAAATATATATATATTCAGCAGAATGTCCAGCATTTAATCCAAAATCGATTTACATTATATGTTTGTATAAATCACGAGGTTTCGAACATATACATAACGTGAAAGAGCATAAATGCAGCCATGAGATGTTCGCGATTTAAAATCTCAGAAACATCTAAAGCAAGAAGCCGTTACGCCTCAGAGAAAATGAAGTTGCAACGACATTGCAACAAAACCCCATGCTTATAATCTGAAATATTTTCGTTTCTAAAAAAAAATAAAACATGAAAAGCAACACAACGAGATCAGAGATAAAAAAAACACGGAAGCAGAATTCGCATTCAGCTGAACACATTATTCACAATGCACACACAAATAGAGAGACAGAGACAGATACAGCGAAAGGATCGAATGGCAGCGGTGGAATCCATGGAATGAATTGAAATTTGCAGAGAATTGGAATTGCAACTTATAGGGAACGAATTAACGTAATGTTGTTGCGATGCTTCGAAATACAATGCCTTCTCTCGTCAGTCGTCACTTCCTCTTTCGTAGCTTCTTCTCTCTAACATGCGCCGGGGTGTAATAATAATAGTCCCTCGTCTTACGTGGACTTGTGCTTGGTTGTTATTTCCTACGCGACGCCGTAGGCTTCTAAGATGCTCATGGCCACGTGGAGATCTTTTGAACCACTGGATATAGCTAAACTATTTGTTAGTATTTTTCTATTTCTAGTATGTTTTATATGAGTTAGTTAGTCTTTGAGTGCAAAATTCTGGGTCTTCGTAATTTATTTTGGATATACTGTCCCCGTTTGTAAAATTATTTTATATTATTATTCTAATTTTATGTTAGATATATTATTTACATAGTATATTAACACATGAGATGTTAAATTTATTGAATAATTATGTATCAAAAGAGAATTTAGGAATTTTAAGAGTTCAAAAAAAAAAAAAAATTGCTTTGTAGTTTGTAGTTTGTAGTATTAAAGGCTTGTCACATTAGGTCTAGCATTGGAAAGTAGGAGAAAACGATTTCCGACTGTAGCACACATTTAGTGATACGGAGTAAAAGTTAGCAAAAACTCATTATATTATGAGAAAATTTCAATTTTTTTTCCCTCCAACTTAAAAAATGCGCAACACAGTTCATGACTTTCTAAAGTTGTGTCTTCAGTTATTCTGTCTAATTTTCAATCAAACATCCATGAAAATTGTGAGACTTAAATGATGTGACCTTTTTTTTTTGTATCAAATGTCTCGATATGAAAAGTTCCAATTAACACATCCAACTTAGTTCCAAGCGCATTTTTTGTCCCTAAAAATTATCCGCGAGTTTAACGGAAATTGTCACGCTCTAATCATGTAACTGTTTTTGGTACCATTTTTTTTGTGTGTAACCATTCGGATCGGAATGGTTACATGAATCATCATCATCAACTAGCTAGAATACATATGGGAAAAGTATATAAAACAAACCACTATTATTTCACTCCATCATTTTCTTAACAATTACAATTACTTGTTCAATATGCAAAAATAATAATAATAATAATAATAATAATATTTATTTATAAAACATGACCAAGATGATTTCATTTCTATCTTGCAAGTGAGGAAGCGAGAAGATGATATTAATTTTGCATCGCCGTTAAGCTAAGCAATGTTGAGGTGGACTATTTCCCTGAACTCCAACCTCCTTGTTTCATGGTAGAATGTCTTGTGCTTGTTAGGCAAATATGTCAACCATATCCAACCCCTTATCTCCCATTCCATTTTCTTCCCTATGGCACCTTTATCTACTTTCCAGCACACGCTTCCTCCATATTCATCACCCGCGAAAATAACCCCTCCTTGCCTTGTGAAAGGACGATAAGCACTTGAGTACCTGTCTTTGAACCATGACTTTGGGTTAATCAATGAAATCTTTGAAGGCTTGGACGAGAACACTTCCTTGCCATCCATGCTATCATGAAGAAACCAATTCAAATTTGCACTATACCCATAAACGGATTCCTCAAATTTCCAGGGCTTTAAACTCATGGTTGTGGACTCTCCAACTGATACATTAAGTCCCAAGTAGGGATTAGGTGGCTCAAATGAAGCTTCTATACTTTTTTCCATACCAATCTCTATTCGTGGGTTCTCCGAGGATTTGCCAACTGATACGCTCAACACTTGATTTTGAAGGGTAGGGGTAAGTTGCAATGATATTCTTGAAGGAAAATATTTTTCAGCTGCACCAGCTCCTCTTTCTCTCATTAGAGTTTCATCTACCAGTTTGAAAACATCACATCTGTCGACAGAAATGTAAATATTAAATTAATTGAACATGATAAAAAAAAAAATCACTTCCATATACAGATATAAAGCAAATAATAGTAACTGTTTCTTTTTTTTTATAGGCTAATGATTAACTATTTTTTTCCTTTGCTTAAGATGATTAATTGGTCTTACATGTTATTATTCTCTTTTAATTGGATATATAATATTCTTAATTACCTTATGTTGTCAATGTTGACCATGATTTCAACCCACTTCTCTTTGATTATGACTTTGTGATTGAACTGAAGAACACCTTCAAGTTGTTGATATTTGAGAGAGAATTGAAGTCTCTCATCAGCAGGATGGTTGTTTGCATTCTCAAGATCCATGCTTATGACAGGACAGTATAATTGAACTTTCCACAATCCGTATGCAGAGAAAGCATAAGAAAATAGAGGAGATGGTGATCTGAAGGTGCTGTGATGTGCTTCTTGGAGTTCCACAATCCAATTTGTAATTGCAAGGTTTATAGAACGCATCCAGAGCTCTTCCAAGTTAGAACCCAAGAGCTTCATCAGCAACTTTGATGCTTGTCTTGATTGACAGCCTGCCAAGTGATCTTTCAAAATGTTAAGACATCGAGAACGAAGATCAGCAGGGGCTTCATATATGCAAACTAGGAAGAAGAGAGTGAGGAAAGCAAGATTGAAAATGTCTGGAAAGTTGGAAATAGAATCAAGTTTGGGAATTTTGATGAAGGGACTATTCTTGTTTGAGCCATAATGAAGGATGTCTTCTATGAAATTAACGAGGAGATCATAAATGGTTTCTTCATCAATTAACTTCATGGTTTTATGGCTAGGATTGAAAGGTTTTGAGGTCCAAAGAGAGATAGGGATATTAAAGTCTGCGACAATGGCAAAAGAGAGTTTAGAGGATTGATTATTTTTTGCTATGGTGAAGTTAAGAGATGGTTGGGATGAGTTTAAAGAACATATGCTCAGGGACATGGAACCTGTTTTCCATTTTGAGATTGGTGGAAGGTTCTGAATCCAGCAAAACACATCAGGAAATCTGCAATAAGCCATGGCAGAACCTTAACTTCGACTCTCTGTATGGGTGCTATGGAGTGGGGCTTCACATATTTGGAGACTCCATTTAACAGATGAAAAAGCAAAGATTCTTGTTGGGCAAGAAAAGTCAAAAGTAGTGCATATGATTAGTACGAAGATTGGCACCTGGAAGAAGCAAAGATGGTTAATTGTACAAGAGAACAACTGGGTTTTTGTGTTCCATGATTTCCATGTACATGTGCTAATTGTCTAAAATGCATGGCTTTAGCATACCTACAAAAGCAATAATAAAAACAATAAAGGGGTAATCAATTTACAGATTTGGGTGAGTGTATATGACCTTCATTGACTTTATCATGTGAGTGGGGGTACATTATGGTAAAATAAAATAAAAGAGAGAGAGGGGATCAGTCATAGCATTTGTAATAAGGATATTCGATTCTTTACCTACAAGCATGAAAATCGTAGTTAAATTGATAGTGCTTAAGTAACGAATATATAGTCTATATTAGGAAGAAGATTTGAGTTGAAATGCAGATTCGTATGCGATGCAATGTTTGTTACTAACAGTGCAAACTCGTAAATTGTTTACTGTGTTAACATCTTCCCTTTTCTCGCGTGGTAATTGGTCATAGAGTGGAGAATCATGAGGGACGACCCTACCAAGGTAAATTGTAAGTGTATGTCACTTCTCACTATTTTATTGAGACAAATCGGGGTATTACATATATACTGCAGCTGCCACTAGGAAAAACTATATAACTGATAATATTTTATATTAATATAATTAATGATTATTAGTTTATCTTAATTTAAGCAAATATTAACTTACTTCTGATCAGATTATCAGTATCATGATATGAAGTTGTGTTTGGATTAAACAAATGTATTGGATCGATGACGCTCTTCACTCCAATGTGCTGAGTTTGAATCTCATCTGTTGCAAAAAATATTTACCCAAGTGTGTGCCTCATTTGGTAGTATTGGGACTAAGTGGTGGAAGAGGACCTCGGTTCGAATTCCACCAACATCATCTGGAGAGGAACATAAGTACCGTAATCTTTGGACTCGCACCCGAAGTCTGGATTAGTCCCATAGGCGGCTCAAAGAGTCGAACCCGTGGGGATACCAGGGGTTCTGATTCGCCTCAAAGAGATAATTAGGACCAGTTTTCAAAAAAAAACAAATGTATTGGATCGCTAAGGCCATTGCTTTGTCTCTTTTTTTATATATAAACCTTATTAGCTCTAAATCTTAATAAACATAACATTCTTGAAATTCAATCTTCATCAAGTGGAGGAGAATTTCATGGGATTTTTCACATTTTTTTTATGAAACAAAAGTGACCAACTTTAGATTAAATAGACATCGACAAAGGTGGGTTTTTGATCGATTAACTCTTACAATTATATTATATTTTACAAATGTTTTTTTGTGGTGTTTATTTTTTTTTAATTATCATTATCTGTTATTTCCTTAAAATTTTAGTTGATTCACCAAAGCTTTATTTTTGAAGTGGAAGTAAAAATTGAATCATGATCATGATTTTTAAAATAAAAAATAAAAAAATTGGAAAATATCATGGTTCCGTCACTGAATCGCTTAGAGGTTTATCTCAACGAATTCGAGCTGTATTATATATTTTGCTCTCTATATTACTATGATGGAAAGAAGTAAAGAACTCCTGTATTCTGTAACCTACCTAACTAAACTCTAATGCATATAGAAAACTTTAGAGGAGAGAGACTGCGAAACAAGGAAAATAGTCAATTATTTTCAATTATGTGCATAAAGGAATTTCTATAGATGAAAAAGCTAAAAGATGTATTCTGTTTGATGAGGAATATATATGGACCGGAGATATAACGGTTTGGAATATAAGAATATTATCGCGCTTAGACAAGCAATTCAGCCCAATAGAACAGAACATGGATAAGATTTGACCATGATCAATGATGTGAACTATGCCAACTCATTTGTTAATGAATTTAACTTTATTTTACTGTTAGTATAAAACTTTTTTGTATTATTATTTAATTATTTGTAGTCATAGTATTTAATTTATGATAAGATAAATAGATTGGCTTATTAATAAATGAATATGTCTTGTGTGAATAGACATATATAATTACAGGTTGAAATCTTAATTATGCCAAAAACTCAGGACAAGCATTTGTTTTTAAATTCACTAGTTTCAGCGACCAAATTGGATAATTTTTTATCGGACCATAAATGTAGATTAATTCAAGTGTGTATATATTAACTGAGACGCTATCTAATTAAAATAAAAAATGTTATGATAATAGTTATTTAAAAAATCAAATTCTTTTAATAATGCCCCATCCATAATATTAAATAATTATGTAAATTAGTTTTACACAAAAATAACTAAAAGGTGAACTCTTAACTCTTCAATACACTATACTCACCAGGTACTTAAAAGACACATTATAATTACTACTTAGGTAAAAAAGTTCACGCTTTTAGATTAAAATAATAATTTTTAAAAATAATTTACCAAAATAATGGACATATGCAAGATATACACGTGACTTTTAATAAAAAAAATTGCGTATTCCAACAACTAGTGTAAAGCTAATTAAGGTGAATTTGAACCTTGCGCACATGCAACGGTTAATATAATAAATTAATTGATATATTGTTATTTAAAAATTAATTATTGTAATAAATTATATGCTTTTAAATTCATGTTTTATTTATTTCATTTTAATTCTGTTATTATTAACATTAATTATTTTTTATGACCCTTTTTTTTAAGCTGATGCTTTTATTATTTATAATAGGAAAAATAATATATAACCAAACTTTTGATATTTTTAGGAATTGGTACTATGTATTTTTAAAATATTTTCATTTATTCTCTCAAGTAAAACTACTTCACTGATCCTTCTTTTACTCTAATTAATGTTAAACTACTCAAAGGACTTCTGTCGTGGTACAATTTTAACTCTTCATTTGAATATTTTTTGGTTTAATGTTAATTTTAATAATTATATTTTTGGGGCCTAATCCTATTTTATTCATTTTTCTATTTTCACTAATTAATGTATATGATTATTAAATTCATATTACAAATTAATGAATATTTATGCTAATAATGATTGATAGATATAATATAAATTATAAATCAAATAATCAATTTTTTTAATAATATAAAAAACATTATTTAATTTAATATATACTTTATTTTGAATCGTTATATGTTTTATAATCGTTATCTATTATATTATATTTATTTATTTATTAAGAATTAAAATATGTATGAAATAAATCCATTAATAACTGGATGAGAGGATCAATTGGTAGAACAATCATAGTTTACAAGTTAAATAAAAATATTTAATATTTTATGGTACCAAATTACAAAAACTAAAACTTCAAGGTGATTATTTATTCTTTTGTTTACTATAAAAAAGAAAAGTACCCAAATAAAAAAAAGCACATGTCATAAAAAATAATTAATGAATTAAAAACATAATTATAATAACATATCATTAAACATAATAATTAATTATTAATAATATATCAATTAATTTATTAATTGAACTGCTGCGTATGAGTGCATGAAAATGACACAATTTCATGTTATCCGTTATGTGAAATTACGTTTGCACACATAACGACTTGGTTAGAAACAAATGTGTTTTTATATGATTTTAATAAATTGTTGTTAGTGTACCGAAAAATTGTGTTGCATTGGTAAACAGCCCAAGAAGCATCAGATGCTATGTATATTGTTGACTTTAATTTCTCTTTAAAGCTAGAAAGCAACCTATCATAAATGCTTCGATTCCTGCTTTGCTGCCTAATCCACCATCGTATTTGTATCGGTAAACCTAACATGTTCAAAATATTCCCACTTTGAAAATAGTGTTATTGTTGTTGTATACACAAGGAACTACTTTGTTACGATACCTGGCTATGATTTAGGCGCATTGACTTGTTGACGTTAACAAATTCGGACATTATCTTAAACTTGTGCCAAATGGATATTGAACGGGTTTATGTTGGTTTTCCTTCGAACATTTTTATGTGATTTTTTTTTAAGATTTGTATGTTTGAACAGTTATTCAATGTAATAAAAAAAATACATTTTTTAGAAATGAAAAAACCTAGTTTAAAAAAAATAAAACGTGCTTTATATTTATAGTTCCCGGGTTTAAGGAAATAATTCAAACAGACTAAAATCGCTTATTTAAGAATTATTAAAAAAATGGAAACGAGCATTGCAAGATACTTTTTCATAGACAAGGTGCGAAAATAAATGGCCAACCTATACGGGGTTTCATAGAGTCGCCTCCACGTATTCGAAATGGGAAAAACCTCGCATTGGTACGAGAGATATTTTTTTTATTGAAAAAAAAATATTGTTAAAGATTCGGTAAAAAAAATTTTATTCCGGATAAATTATGAAAAAATGTTTGATTAATGATAAAATATTGATGAAAATATAAATCAAAATAATCAAAATACTCATGCAATCATATAGTTCAGCAAGATATTTTTGTCTCAAAATGTTATATTCAAAATCTGAGAGAATAAAAAAAATATATCATATCCTAGGTGGGATAATTTTTTAGCTTTGTGTAATTCAAAAGAGATATGCTTGGGGGAAAAAATTGCTGACATTTTATTCACATTTCTTATACTAAATATGATAAATAAATATTCCCTACTTCACTTTCTCTTCGTTCCAACTAAATATTCCCATCATTGTCAATGGGCTATAGCCCATAGACGCACCTAAATTCAACAATCTTTTCATTTTTCTTAAAAAGATGCGTTATCGTACTCTAGAAAAAAAACAAAATATTAACTTTATGCAAGATTCACTAGTCTTGCACATAAGTAGTTTGGGCCTTATGTCTCTCATAGCATGTGTGTGTGTTTAAGGTTCTCTAAATCGAAAGAGCAAAACTGTAATCTACAAAAGGATATCGACCAATTCAATGGGCTTATGGATTTACCAAACCCAAAAATAATTGGCACAATAAATTTTGGGATACGCTTGAGATTGTGTTTGGACATTTGAGAGGTGCCTAAACGTTATCACTTATCACGAAAAATGAAACAAAAATGGAGAGTCCTGTTTTTGGTTTTGTGTTGAGGAGTAATATTAATATTTTAACCAATGAACCTTCAAAGCAACTGTTTTGTTTTTTTAGTAAATTTTTGTAAGCAACTGGTATAAGGCTAATGATTAGATGATTTGAAACTTTGTTAGAATATAAGTTTGAACTCCACTATCATTATTGTACAAAAAAACCAACCAACCTTTTTAGATTTTTTTTTTTTTTAAATTATGGCAAAATGGTGTTTGAAATTAGAGATTCCACTCAAATATTTTTATAATCTTTGGAATTAGAGGATTTCACACAAATATTTTCTATACTCTAAACTTGAGTGATTTATATAATTAAAAAATTTAAACTTGTAATGGTGTACCTACTTACATGTCAAATGAACATGGACTTTTAAACTAGTTATACAAGATTAATTCTTTTAAATTTATGGGAAAATATTCGTTTACAAATTTTTTTTTATAAATTTTTACAAATTATACTATGTATTCTCGGAAATACATAATGTAACCTAGTGTACTTCCAGAGGTACATAGTATAGTTTGTAAATAAAAAATTTGTAAATATAACTCTCCAATAAATTTATTGTCCACATTATATTATTTTTATATAAAATTATTTTTGACACTACAAAAACAAAGTAGAAAATCTTCTTTATCTGAGCATATTTATTAAATTAGAATATATTATCTTAAAAAGTGTTTTAGTTTTTGTGTTTATTTTCCTTCATTAAATGACAAATATCATATTTATTTTCCTTCGTTAAATGACAAATATCATATTTTTTCTTTTAAATTTTAAATTTTAAAGAAACATAATTATGCATATGTTTTTTATAATTTTCAAATAACATAGGTTTTGGGTTCATCTAACATATGATTTGGAGTAATTAAAAAATTAGATAAAAGAAACATACAAGATACAAATAAAACAAATTTACGCAATTAATCAAAGGGGCTTATTCTCAAAAGTCCCCAAACGAAGTATTTAACTATAACGGTCTAAAATAAATTCTCGAAATTATAAAAATAGGAAAAAAGTATCTAATATTACTTTAGACAACTTTGTCTAATGTTCATCGAAACGACATCAGTTTTGGATTGAAAAATTAAAAAATTAGAATGATAAAGATTATTATAACCATGAAATAAATTAAAATTACAAAAACATCATGATTTTCGTCCCAAAATAACGTTGTTTCGATAAATATTAGATAAAGTTATCTAAGTAATTTTAGAAAAAACAAACTCATAAAAATATTATGACATTATGTAAAATATAAATTTAAGTAAAAACATGTTAAAAAATTTCTTCTATTTTTTGAAAAGTTTTGAGTCCTAAAACGTTATCCTAAATCTAATTTTTAAAACACAAACTTGACGCAAAACAACACGAATTTGAATTTTTTTTTTTTTAAACAGTATGTGATGCTCAACTTTTAGCTGCTTATAATTTTTTTAAACTTTCCCCTTTATTTTTTAATTTCTCAGTAAAAATTATATATTTTTTTAAAGGGTTATGTGTGTATACTTTTAAAGAATTTAAGTTATGTCCTTTTAATTTTTACTCTATGTACTCCCGGTAGTATATAGTTAAAACATGAAAAATTATTTTTTTTGACTTTCCACGTCAGCTGATATGACTGAGGAGAGAAAAAAAAAATCTTTCATGTTATAATTATGTACTATCAGAATTAAATTAAGTAAAAAAATTAAAAAAATACAATCACAAATAATTTTCTCTTTTTTAAATCCACAATTTCCTGTAAAAAAAGTTAAAATAAAATGGGTGGCTGCCCTTCAATTTATTACACATCTATCATTATTTAGCATATTATTTTAAAAAAATGTTATTCACAATTTTTTTATTCCAATACTTTTTCTTTTCTTTTCGTTTTCTGTAAATAATTTCAGCCCATCCCATATATTAGCAAATGCATTTTATAGCAATCAACCACCATATAGAAACATCACCCTCACCCTCAGCCTCTAAACTCTAAAGGCCCACTTAGGACTCTCCATTGCCTCGTGTATCTGTTCTTCCGTAGCCACGCGCGGCAATTGGAGATTCACGCGCCACCATGTCTTCTCCACCGACTCTCCCCATTTCTAGCTCCCAATCCAACAGCGCCGCCGCCGGATCTCACTCTCAGCCGTCGATCTCCGCGCCGGCCTTCCGTGCCTTCATCTCGCGCATGTCCTCCTCCCTCCGCTACGGTTTCTCCCAGCGCCGCCCGTGGTCGGAGCTCATTGACCGGACCTCCATGTCCCGGCCAGAAAACCTCACCGAAGCGTACTCTCGGATCCGCAAGAACTTCTCGTACTTCCGCGTGAACTACCTAACCCTAATCGCTTTCGCACTTGTCGTGTCTCTGATCACTCATCCTTTCTCGCTTCTCGTCCTCTTCGGCCTCCTCGCATCATGGTCCTTCCTCTACCTCTTCCGTCCCTCCGATCAGCCACTCGTCCTTTTCGGCCGAACCTTCGCTGATCGCGAAACCCTAGGGATCCTGGGGGTGCTCACGGTGTTCGTCGTCTTCCTCACTAGTGTCGGATCGCTGTTGATCTCCGCTTTGATGGTTGGTTTGGCGATCGTGTGCGCCCACGGTGCTTTTCGAGTCCCTGAGGATTTGTTTCTTGACGATCAAGAGCCGAATAGTGCTGGATTCCTCTCGTTCCTCGGAGGAGCCGCCTCTTCTGCCGCAGCGGCCGCTGCGCCGTCTGTCTCGCGCGTGTAAACGGCTGGATCTGGACGACCTCTGTGTCCTATGGATTGTTCTGAGGTTGGTTCGACGTATCTTCTTGTATTTTGCTGAATTGAAATTGTTACGAGATTCTTTGGCTTTAGAGATCCAAAGCAAATTGCTTAGGGTTTGGTACTGTAATATCTGTATACCTAGAGATTATTGTGCTCTCAATTGATGCAGTTTAGTCATCAAATTTTTGTTCTGCAACTACTCGTCATTCTTGCTATATTTGAATGTGCATTTTTTATTTCGCGTTCATACTTATCCATTTTTATTGTTGGATCAGAACCAGAGATTCAGAAAATCAGGCATGTTTTTTAATTTTTCATACACGATAGACTCCCGTGAAATGTGCCCTGTTTTGCTGTCAATTGTAGTTATATATGGCATTCTTGTTCTAATTGACATGTCCAGAAAATTTATCGAAGGATACCTTCTATCGCTCTGAATTCTGATTACAATATAGGTGAACCGGGGTTAGAAAGGTGGGGCTTTCGGTTGTAGGAAGAAATTATGATTTTTATTTTTGGATTGTAAGTGTAGTAAAGCCCCCGTTAAACAAGGAAAATTAAATGGCTTCTTGTGTGTATATAGATTCACTTCTTAGTGGAGGGGTTCTTTTGGATGCAATGGCTGTATGAGTTTGTTGCATTAATAAATTCAGGGGGTTGGCAGCTTGGGCTAGTTTTGTCTGTATTTTCAATGATGTTAAGACAACCGGTAATGGTTCTCTGTTTTTTGCCTGCATGTCTGTAAGAGTCTAAAACGGTAACATGTTTTGGTGGTCTGTGATTTTGCTTTTGAGGTTTGTAGTCGCCTGTGGCCACCGAAGTCATGTTACAACTTATAGGAGAATGGGAAATTAGGTTGTGGGGCCTTTTGAATTCTAAGTTGGATGACTTGTAGACTTACTATTGTCCTGCAGAGCCAGAAGCCTTGGTTAGAAATATCATTTTATTGGTGTTCTTTTTCCGTAATATTCAGGATAACATACCCATAATCTTAGTTTGTTAAGAGTGTTTGGCATCTTTTTGGAGGTTAGAATCTTCTCATTTTCACTTTTCCAATTACTGCTTCTTAATTCTAACATCTTCATTACTTCGTTTTTTATCTGTGCATGTTATCAGACTTCTAATTAATTATAATGAAGCACTTCAAGATATAAAATTTAGTATCTTTGAAGAGCAGTTTTTATTCATGACTTTCGTGTTGTATGAGGTTGCATCGTCATATTTTTGCCGATAAAGACACTGTTAGATCATTGCTGGAGTGTATTGCGTACATATTTATATTTTAAAGCTTTATTGTGTATTAGTATGTTATGCCGTCAAGAACAACAGAGATGGTAAAGTATGACAATTAGTATCAGAAATGGGCTTTAAATAGAAGAAGGTTAGAAGGTATTTGCAAGTAGTGGAATACGGTTAAAATTAGAAACTGATAGTTTTCTACTTGCCTTTAAACAATGTGAGTTAGTTATTGATTTCTTTTGCTCTCGTTTTGTGGTCAATAATGTTTAGCAAGAGAAATACCTATATATTGCAGCAGATAAGAAGGAATTAGCTGCTTATCGTTAAAATGCAGTAATACTTTTCTTATGTTAGTTGAAAATATTATCTTTTACACTCACATTTTTCAAATTTTTCAAATGTGTCCCTTAAAAATAAAGTATTATCTTCTAAGCTTACATTTTTTCAAATGTGTCTCTCAAGAATTTTTGTTCTCTCATTTTCAATTCTTTTATCTCTCCTACTTATTGTTTGAGTAGAAGACAATATTTTTATTACATAACATACAAAAACTATTACCCTAGGTTTAATTTTTATATTTAGTGATTATTTGACGTGTCTTATTTTTATATTTTATTCTCTTTAAAAGCAGAACTTTAATCAAATATTTTTTTTTTCAGTGAAGAAAAATGTTAAAAGATAAAAGCTTCTTGGAGGTTTTTTTTTTTTTAAAGATATGTGTTAGCTTTTTGAAGTCCTTTGATATATATATATATATATATATATATAGAGGTAGGATCCTTTGACACCAGTGTCAAATTTGAAGTTTGACACCTTATCTGAGAGCCGTTAGATAAAAAAACATAAACGACTCTGATTTGTAAGCATGTGACACTATTGATCTTTTTTGATCTAACGGCTTTTAGATGAGGTGTCAAATTTTAAATTTGACACCGGTGTCAAAGGATCGTACCTCATATATATATATATATATATATATATATATATATATGTGTTAGTTTTTTTTCGTATAAGCAAAAATTAGGTCAAACATATTTTTATAATAAAAAAAATGTAGAAGTTTTTTTAGACTGTATCAGTTTATTCTTAATTGAGTTTTGAAGTAATTTTTAAGTAAAAAATTTATATAATGATCAAACCGGTTTGGCAGCTTCATGGCCCATTTTGATGGAGGTTTTTTTTTAAAAAAAACTTTTTATTTCTTGATTTTTTTAGTAATAATTTTTTTAAAAGTTAAAATTATTTTATGTTTAAGTGAATCATATAAAAAGTATTTTTAAATAAAAAAAGTTATTTAAATGTTAAAATTAATAAACACTTTTTAAATATAAAATTACTATATATATAGTGGTGGTAGTGGGTAAAGTGGGATTGGGGTAAAATTGAATTCTTAAAAAAATATTTAACTCTTAACTTCTATTTTTATTTTTTTTTTAGAAGTAAGGAATCCTAATTTTTAAAACAAGCATTTCTTTAACATTTTCTTTTTTGAATTCCGCTTTTTCTAAATGTTATTATACAAACACATAAAATTCTTTAAAAGAATTTTTTTAAAACAAATAACTTCTCTAAAAAAAACTAATTAAACTTATTTTTAATTTTTTAATTTTAGTTTAAAAGTAACTTTTAGCATAAAAGAAAAGTTACAAATCAGATTCTAATGATTCATTCTAGTAACAAAATATTCCATAATCCCTCGTATTTAAATGGTCTATTTTGGCAATCCCCCCTCGGCCTTAATCGTGCATGCTATTGCTAGCGTGTTATGGCAAAGCATGATCATTCCTGGTCAAATACATCTCGCGCTACTAGCTTAGTTGCCAAACCCTGGGCTATAAAGAATGGGCTACAATTGGACTTTCAGGCTGGCATCACCTGCACCTTTAGGCCTTGCTGGTTTTTCTTTGTGGAATTGGTTGCACTGGCCAGTTCTTATCAGGGTTGATGACTGCTTGGATAAAATGATTAGGGTCTTAAAACCGAAAGAAAACAAGGAAATCACTGATGCTTAGGTAATTTTTCTTCGTTTGGGTGGGTTTTTTTTTTTTTTTTTTTGGTGTGCGTGGGGTGTTGGTAAGTTTACTATTTGACAGTCTAGTCTCCAGTGGAGAACAATTCTGCGTAAATCAGTTGAGTTCCTTTGTATGATAAGTTTATACTCTCCGTTCATAGCAAGGTAGGGAGGACTAGCCTTCACAAACAAAAAAAGAAGAAAGTAGAACTTGAATTAAATTCGAAAGTCGCTGGACAAAACTGGCACTAGACCTATGAAAGTTATTTATTGATTTGGAATTGGACTGTAAATCATGTTACGAGATAATCTTCATCCTCACAAACCAATAAACTTTGAATCAAAAATTGATGTTTAAATAGGTTGGGTTGAGTTAAACTTTACTTTAAAGAAATTAAATTTCTGTAAAATACTTTAAGTTTGACATGGTCTGTTGTATATGTCCAAATTATAAGTTTATTTCGGTCTATATTTAAAAAATAAAAATCTTCGGTTAAGTCTATTAGTTTGTTTAAGTCTATTAAGTATTTAATAATTAAAATAATAATTAATAATAATTAAAATAATATTAAAATAATATGATTTTATCACAAAATTATTAAAATAATTATTTATTTATTTTCTTTAAAATAAATAATATGATGTAGGTCAATCAATCTATAGGCTTATAAGTCTGACATGTAAAAGAAAGTCTATGATTTACTTTTTAAATAGATTTTTTTTAGGCCTGAGTTTGTTCTATTTGACTATATGTAATAAGTCGAGTCTAACTTGATGCAAGCCGAGCCGTATGCCGTTATTAATTCAGGTGACTCAATTACATCCCTACTCAAAAGATAATCTCTTTTTTTTTCTTTTAATGGACCATTTATTATATTAACATTTTTTTATGTACTTAAAAAATTACTTTTTTTAATATCATTTATCACAAATAATTTAATTGAAAAATTTAAATTGAAAACATTATATGTTGAAATTCGGAATCAAACCAAACAAAATGTTACTTCAATCGCATCAATGACGTACGTGACCTCTAATCTCTCCATTAATCGTATCACGCTCATCAATTAAGAATTTTTTTTTTTTTTTTTAAAGATCAATCAATTAAGATTTTTTTTTATCAATGGATCATCAAAACTAACAATACGCCACTCCACTGAAGTGTCACAGTTCGGGACATTGAGCAGTATGTCACTTTTATAAATAATATTTATTTGTATGTCGTGTTCTAATCAAATTTTAGCAAAATATTACGTAACATTCTCGCTACGCCAATAAGCAAAAACAAACTGAACACATAACATCATTTGCAATTATGCATAGAGAACCTGAGCGCTGTGTAGCAAGAATGGCTTGCTCAACAATAATGGTAGGTCAATGTGACAAATTGTCACATCTGCAAAAAGATGTCCAGATGACTAATCTTGCTGGACTGCCTAGTTAGAATTTCTGTACTTTTGTTATGTGTCAGTACCTCTGCTATTCTCGTTGGGCAGCTAAACGAGAATGACTGTTCATGCAAATACTGTCACATGATATTTTGATAAAATTTAATTGAAATGTGGTATATAAATAAATACTATTTACAAGAGTGACATATTGGTCAATGTCCCTTAATCTCCATCTCCAGGAAGAGAGAACTTATTGTGGTCCGGGACCACCATTTTTTAGGTGGTTACTTAGTGTAAATGAGAGGATAAAATTAAAAAAGAAAAAAAAAACAGAGGGAAAAAGAGAAAGAAAAAATTAGTGTTGTGAGAGGGAACACCAAATCATTGGATGGTCCTGGAGCATAAAAATTATTTCCCTCCAAGAAACAACACGAGCAAGGTGTCAAAGGACAGAGGCTGTCCTAATGTGCTTTATGGGAACCGGTTGTGGACCAATAGCTAACGAACCCATTTAACACGATGACGATAACTCGTGTCATATTCCACGACCTCTATGATATGAATTGCGCTGACCTACTTGATTGTTTTCCGAAATGAGCACATCATTTAATGCGCAAAAAATTACCTTTCTTTTGAATACTAATGTATGAACCTCTCTTTTATTTGAAGGAAAAAAATAAAGTATTGATGCGATGCTTGCTCTATTTAAGGTAATGTATTTTATACATATATTTTGTCGCAATTGACACGAAACCACGCCAACTTGTAAACTCTAATGTAAAGGGGGTAACTGTGTCATTTCGTTGCATTTTGTAATTTTGTGGTCTGGAACTGAATAATGCGGAAAAGGGATGGACCTACAAAGCAGAGAAGAAGAACTAGCCGTTGGGCTTTGGGGTGCGGACAGGCAATAAAGGAAGAGAGGTTCGAGAGCCTGCCTGATCCACATTCAACACAAAAGAAGTGGAAAAAAAAAACAGACAAATAAATGTGCATATGATCTCTCTCGTAAGGAAAAACTAGCCGTTTGTCAAGAAAGAAAACTTAAGAAGCAAATGAAAAAGCATCTGACAATTTTGCTCTCTCTTCCCAACACAAGATTCCTTAATACGCGCCCCCACTCACACATACACAACCTTATGACCAACGCGTCACGTCACGTGCTCCTTCTCAGTTTTCCTCTCTCTTCCCATTCCTTGTGTATACTATAGTGTATACCCTCTTCTCCTACAAAACCCTTATCCAAACTGTTGTTCTTCTGTTTCATTTCTATGATCTTTTTTTCCTCACATCACACCTCTCTTCTTCTCTCACAATAGAAACACAGTGTCTTATGGACAATACTAGAGAGAAGACTAATCAAGTAATCACCTTTCACTCCAAATCTCCTATATTTCCCTCTTGTTATGTTTTAGTTCAATTCTTGCTCCATTGATTGGTTCTTCTCTTCATCTTATTGTAATGGAGAACAAAAGTCTGACTTCAAATTGTTTTTTTTACCATTATTGCCCTTGTCAGATTTTACAACTTGGGATGAGAAATGCTTCTCATTGGCACCGTATCTACCACAACCCACGTTACTTTTTCCGGTTGTTTTTCTGCTTGTGGTTTCTTCTTCTCCCAGTGAAGCCAGTGTTGGGTGAAGAGCGTTGGGATGGAGTGGTTGTGACACAGTCAAACTTCTTATCACTTCAAGCATTCAAGCAAGAATTGGTTGATCCCAAAGGCTTCTTGCGAAGCTGGAATGACAGCGGCTATGGAGCTTGTTCTGGAGGTTGGGTTGGTATTAAGTGTGCTCAGGGACAGGTTATTGTAATAGACCTTCCATGGAAAGGGTTGCAGGGGCATATTACTGAGAGGATTGGCCAACTTCAGGGGCTTCGAAAGCTTAGTCTTCATGATAACCAAATTGGTGGTTCTGTCCCTTCAGCATTGGGACTTCTTCTCAATCTAAGAGGGGTTCAACTCTTCAACAATAGGTTAACGGGGTTCATCCCTCCTTCATTAGGTTACTGTCCTTTGCTTCAGTCTTTAGACCTCAGCAACAATATGCTCACGGGGTCAATCCCTGATAGCCTTGGGAACTCCACTAAGCTTTATTGGCTTGACTTGAGCTTCAATTCCTTCTCTGGTCCAATACCAGCTACCCTAACTCGCTTAACCTCTCTTACCTTTCTTTCTCTTCAACACAATAATCTCTCAGGCTCTATCCCTAACTCATGGGGTGGTAGTCAGCTTCAAAATCTGATTCTAGATCATAACTTCTTCACTGGAAGAATTCCTTCTTCATTGGGCAGCTTAAGCGAACTAAAAGAGATTTCTCTTAGTCATAACCAGTTTAGTGGAGCTATACCAAATAGAATAGGAAGCCTTTCTAGGCTTGAGAGAGTAGATTTTTCTAATAATGCCTTGAACGGAAGCTTGCCTTCCACTCTCTCTAATTCATCCTCGCTCACTCTGTTGAATGTAGGGAACAACCACCTAAGCAATCAAATCCCAGAAGCTTTAGGCAGCTTCCATAACCTTTCTGTTCTAATTTTGAGCAGAAACCAATTTAGTGGCCACATTCCTCAAAGTATTGGAAACATTTCAACGCTTACACAGCTTGATATGTCACTTAATAATCTCAGTGGAGAAATTCCAGTCTCCTTTGACAATCTACGTAATCTTAATTTCTTCAATGTTTCTCATAATAACCTCTCTGGTCCAGTTCCAACCCTGCTCGCCCACAAATTTAACTCAAGCTCATTTGTGGGAAATATTCAACTATGTGGGTACAGCTCTTCAACCCCATGTCCCTCGCCAGGTCCTGGTGAAGAAGGACAAGGAGTCCTTGCTGCACCTCCTGAAATATCAAAACATCACCATCATAAGAAACTAGGTACCAAAGACATAATTCTCATAGCAGCAGGAGTGCTCCTTGTAGTCATGGTAACAATTTGCTGCATCCTGCTCTTCTGCCTGATCAGAAAAAGAGCAACATCAAATGAAGAGGGTGGTCAGGCCACAGGGAGAGCTGCTACCAGGACAGAAAAAAGAGTCCCTTCCGTTGCCGGTGAAGCTGAAGGGGGTGGTGAAGCTGGTGGTAAACTAGTCCATTTTGATGGACCACTAGCTTTTACAGCTGATGATCTCTTGTGTGCAACAGCGGAGATAATGGGAAAGAGCACCTATGGAACAGTGTACAAGGCTACTTTAGAGGATGGAAGCCAAGCTGCAGTGAAACGATTGAGGGAAAAGATCACTAAAAGTCAGAGAGAATTTGAATCCGAAGTTAGTGTTCTAGGGAGAATTCGACATCCAAATCTTTTGGCACTAAGAGCCTATTACTTGGGACCTAAAGGAGAAAAGCTTCTGGTTTTTGATTACATGCCTAAAGGAAGTCTAGCTTCTTTCCTACATGGTAAGTCTAGGTAGTTTGATATATTGCAAAGTTTTTGCTACGGTCATGCTTGTTTGTTTGAGGGTACAATGTTTGTTTAATTTATTAACACTTGAGTGTTTTTTTTTTCATTTTTATGCAGCTCGTGGGCATGAAACAGCCATTGATTGGCCAACGAGGATGAAAATAGCACAGGGAATGGCTCGTGGCTTGTTTTACCTTCATTCCCATGAGAACATTATACATGGGAACCTTACGTCCAGCAATGTCTTGCTTGATGAGAATACAAATGTTAAAATAGCTGATTTTGGTCTTTCTCGGTTGATGACAACTGCTGCTAATTCTAACGTGATTGCAACTGCTGGAGCATTGGGATACCGAGCACCTGAGCTTTCAAAGCTTAAGAAAGCCAACACAAAAACTGATGTATACAGTCTTGGTGTCATCTTGTTAGAACTCCTAACGGGTAAGCCACCTGGTGAGGCTTTGAATGGCGTGGATTTGCCTCAGTGGGTTGCCTCTATTGTCAAAGAGGAGTGGACAAATGAGGTTTTCGATGTAGAGTTGATGAGAGATGCTTCCACAAATGGCGATGAGTTGCTTAACACGTTGAAGCTTGCTTTGCACTGTGTGGATCCTTCTCCATCAGCACGACCAGAAGTTCAGCAAGTCCTCCAGCAGCTAGAAGGGATTAGACCAGACATATCAGCCACTTCTAGTGATGATGGAGCCATCCCTTCCACCAGTGAATAAATTAAGTGTTAAGCACCATGTGTACAATTTTTCCATTTCCATTTCCCTTTCGTTTTGGGCTAAACCTAGTAGGGGGTAGGTAGAGTCTATTATTCTTTCATTCTTATATTAATTTTTGCCTGTTCAATGCCCGTGTCTGTACATACTCCTGTGTTTTAAATCACTTAGAGTGTTTCCTCTTTTAACACTTCATTTCATAATGGAATTTAGCTCTTGTCCACAATCTTGCTCCTCCTCCTCCACTTTATTTTTTACCCCGTAATCTGTTTTCTCACCAGTTTATGTTAAATCATATTTCTTTATACGTGTACGTACGTAAACCATGGAAAAATTGATGAAGTGAAACCAATAGGCGTGCGTTGTTCATCTTCATCCTATTGACATCCAAAGTAGTCTTTTTTTCTTCTTCTTTTTTTATTCCAGATTGGCGCTAAAAAATATTTTAAGGACTAGTCTAAGTTAAATGAGATTTTAAGATTGTACTGGAACCACAACTATTCAGGAGACTTCTACTTTTAGTCCGCTGGGTTAGTGTCAATTGAGACCTCGATTTTATTTTATTTTCTGTCAATTTATGACATAAAAAAATATCATAATTCATCCAATTAAAGTCCTTCCCTGGAAATCCCGATGAAGGAGAAAACGAGCAGAGGACTCAATAAGTTAAACTACCTAGCAAGGAATGATACAAACCCCACCATTGAGAGCATCGCATTTGTCTAAACACTAATCTTAAATGTCACAAAAACAAGAAAGTATGTGCATATATAACTCTGATTAGCTAAAATTAAGTTCACCGAATATAGTGAAAAAGTACTTCTATACTACACAACCTTAAAATTAATGAAACAATCTAGAAAGCAGCATAAAAAGGTCGAAGACAAAAATTTACAGCCAAGTACATTTTAGCTGCTGTCTCTTGAGTATGTAGCGGTTTCTTCTGCAAGCTTCTCCCACACAGCTGCCATCTTCTCTGCATAGCCTGTCTGTAAAATGCATGATGTAGTATAGTTACTTTCTTAAACATAAATGGTCAAGCCATCTAAATGTAACAGTTTCCAGAACATAGAAAATAAAGGAAGGTAGGTTACTTGATTGACAACAAACCCTCGCAGCATGCTTAGGAAGTCGTTATGCCTCTCTTTGTCAATTCTTTCAAGCTCACTCCTATTATTTTCCTGCAAACATTCCATATTCACACCTGATGTTTTGACAAAATATTCCAAGATAAAGACTCCCAGCAATGATTACATAAATTTTAATTAATGATTTATTTTTTATAAAAAGAATCCCCATTAAACCCAATTTTTATAGAAATATAAGTTTGAACTAATATGAACAATACATATCAGTAAATCACACATATTGACCTGGAGAACAAATAACAGCCAAAGCAGAGAGATAATCAAACAAGTAGTTAAGAGCCTAAGAACTGGAACTTATATTGGCGAAAAAAGAAAAGAAAAGACCATCCAGCATGAATTCCACCTCCCAGAACTCGATAAAAATTGTAAATTAGAAAGTGAAAATTTATTCCCACTCTAGAGTACTCTCATCGCATGTGACTCTCATAAGTTCCACCGTAGCTCCATCTGTAAAGAACCAATTCAACCCAAAAGCTTAAGCTATTGGGTGAGGTTACATTAATGATTTTATATATCTCAACATGCTCCCTCACACGAGAGCCCACTGGGCTTGAAGGGTGGACAATGCACATGCCCACCTACCTGTGCGAACAAAGAAATTCCACTTGAAAGAAAGTGGGGGGCGGCGAGGATCGAACCTGGGACACGAGACTCTGATACCATGTAAAGAACCAATTCAACCCAAAAGCTTAAGCTATTGGGTGAGGTTACATTAATGATTTTATATATCTCAACACCATCATAGCAACCCCAGAGTTCCTAGTGATTGCATTCTCAACAGCAAAGAAGAAAACAGATCCAATATCCACCGTGAGTGAGAATTGAAGAGAGAGAGAGACACACAGAGAGGGGGGGGGGGGGTGAAGCTGTAGGAATGTAGTGGATCTAGTGGTAGATTGGAGAAAACTAGAGTATTTTGGGGCAGGTGTGAAATCTACTCTTCTCATAGGATGTGTCAGGTACATTTGTTAGTGTTCAGAATGTGTCTTATCTAAGAATTTCTCCCAAGCAATATATAACATGAAGCAAATAATATAAACAGATTTTATGATCAGTAGTTCAGTACTTTTATCTGATTCTAAACAGCATATATAAATTATACAAACCTACCTAATCAATCAAAACAGATTTGGTCCTACAGAAACCAGTTGTAGATTTCACCATAGATTAAAAAACATGATTGGATCAGCTAGTTCAATCAGAAAACTGTGAATCAGTCCTGTGTGAGGTTCGTTCAGCCAATTAAACCAGAAGAACCAAGAACCGGTACAGAACAAGTTGAACTGGTATAAAACTAGCAAAACCGATAAAAACCAGCGGTTTATTGATTTCCACCATTTTGTTATATATAATTTTTAACTTAACCAAAAACATTTTTTGAGCCAAATAAAGGCCCAATGCCAAGCTACAAAGGCGCACATATAAGCATGGGAAGAGATGGTGGCAGCGTTTTTTGGATACAATTTACGCTTCAGCAACAGTAAGATTGAAAATAAACGTCTCTATATATTGTATGCTAGAATTTACGCTCACTATTCTATTTAGAACTTAGAAGTATCGCCTCCTCTTCTTTTTGGATACAATGGTGGCACTGAAGTTTGAACTTATAACCTCATGCAAACTACCCAAACCCCTCACCACTAACCCACTCCTAGTGACTTGAGTATAGACTCCTCTTAGCACATATGTTAAATGCTTGGATGTTTCATTCATTGTCTAACGTGGGACTTTGAAGTTTGAAGTACTAGGTAACATAATGGTTATCCTTTCTTTGCTTTAATCCATGCACAATTTATTGAATGGTTATTATTTAGCCTTTTAGTATAGCGTTTTATCTTATAGGACATATAATATGGTCCTTTATGGTAATTTAAAATTTCACAAAATTGATTTTTCATGATTTTGTGTTAGTTTATTACTTAATATATTATATAAAGGATAAAAAATGGCATATCCTGATACACAAGACTTTCCAACTTTGTAAGGGTGGATATAAGGGTCGACTGTACACAGCCTTACCTTCACACTTTTGCAAAGAGACTATTTACTAGACTCAAATTCATTATATAACATTAAAAAATACATCTCTAATTATCATTGGTTTGACCAAAGTAGGATTGGTGAACTGTGAACCAATGTCTTCAGCGACCAGTCCATTTAAAAACATTAGATTTTAGATATTAAGATGACAATAGATGTAAAAATGAAGTTTAAATATGATACTAAATCTGCTATTGATTAACAATTTTGATGGAAGCAGCCCTCAATGAAACATTTACAAGTGCATAAAAATATTTCTTTTGCCCCAACACTTTTCTATAAATAAATTTGCATTATAGACAACAAGAAAATCATGTGAAAACAAATTATAACATGTCAAATTTATTATCAATGTGTATCAATAATTATTTTCATTATGATCATTTATGATAACTTAATTGGATCTCATTCTCAATTTTCCATAAGGGGTATATGAGAAGTTTTGAGAATTCAAGAGAAGGTCACGGCGAGACGAGCCGTTTCTCATTAATGATAGGTGTCAAGTGGAAGTATAGTGATGTATGCAGCTGAGGCATCCTAACAGAAGTTTAGAGTTTAGTGAAAATACCAAACTCAGTCACTGAGTTATATAGTGTCAAATTCTCTCCCTAGGCAAGTATAACTTTACAAATGAAATAAAAGAAAATAAAGACAATCATCTTCAAAATTTGGCAAATACGGAGACATGAATTGTATAGTATGCCAAAGAAAATATAGAAAGGTCAGTTTTGGAAGTAATATGTAGGGAGAAAATAGCTTAAAGTTGCAAGAATAAAGCTGCATCAGAGTTACAGATGCTAAGGGAGAGGAGAACCCACAAAAAGATAAGCGAAATGTTACCTTGATTCGTTCATACTCTTTATCTGCACAAATCTTAGCATTCTCAGTAACTCTAATGGCTTCTCTCATCTCTTCAATTTTCCGCATCCTCGACTTATCTCCACCAAATATTTTGGATGAAGCAACTTCGAGCTTCTCAACCCGTGAATGTAAAGAAGCTAGTTCTGATGAGAGTGTTTGAAAAGTCAATAAAGCACTTGATCGGTCAGAAAATGCATTGTTGATGGCTAGCATTGTCCCAAGGTATTCATGTAGTTTATCCTGTAACATAAACAAAATATTACTCATCAACAACCGAAAAGTGTCAGGGATCATACTAGGAGGCTAACACATCTGTCACCATGAAAGTTTCCATGGCAGATTTGTATACAAGCTAAAACGTTCTATCATAAGACATTAGAACTTGTACGCACCAAATGTTTGATTGTTTGTGTATTCAGCTCTCGATATAACCTGCTTGCTTTAACAGCTGCAGTTGCCACATTTTTCATGTCAGCAGCTCGTACTCTCTGAGAATCGAATATGGCTTCTTCCGTCTCAAATTTGGTGAGTTTTACAAAAGCCAACCCTAGTTCACCCATTGTTTCACCCATGTCTTGCTGAACTTTTACAAGAGATTCAGCCTGCAAGCCAATGTGGATAAACACAATCAAGCCTAGGGTTCAAAGAAGGAAACACAACACAGTTCTTCAATAACCCATTCAATTCCACATGAAAAAAATGGCAATGCAATTCTACAAAGGAGAATATTTTGAACAAAATCCCCTAAAAGAAGAATGTTTTTCAATTCAACCGAGTAAGTCAACAACCAAAACAACACAAACAAAATCCTAACCTGCTGAGAAACATTGCTAAGTTGGTTCTCAAACTCCATCAACTTGTCCTTCCTCTCCATAAACTCCTTATCTTCCTCAAACACCAAGGGTTTGGTTCCACCCCAATCATTGGAAACAGACTGCTTCAACTCCTTGAAAATTCTGAGCAAGTCTCTCCCAACCTTAGCAGGCTGAGACACATCATTCAAGTCCACACCCGCAGCCACCACAGCCTCTCCACCAAACAGCTGCCGGGGAAGATTCACCGCGCCGTCGAGCATTCTCGACGCCACGTCGGTGGTCTTCGCCAGTGGCAGCTTCCCCTTCACCTCCAGAAACACCTTCAGCTCCTCGCTCTTCCCAATTACAGGGTGCGCACCCAATTTTCTTAGGTACTTCTCCAACGCCACCCTCCTCTGTTCCACAAAATCCTGCATCTGCATCACCTGGCTCTCCACCGTGCTCTTCTCCGGCCGGACCGGGATGAAGTACCCCCGGTAAGTCTCCGACAACCGGTCCGACAACGTCACCACGTCACGAAACCTTCTCCGGACGCTGAATTCGGACCCGGGTCCTCCGAATTCGGGTAAGTTCGTTGTGGTGGTTATGAGGTAGGTGTAGTAGGTGTTGCCGCCGGGAACGAGGGAGTTCGTGAGTTCCTGCTCCTTCTGGGGATCGGAGACGGAGATGTGGAGGTAATCGGAACTGGATCCTGTGGAAAGTTCTAGGGTTTTGTCGTGGCCGTTGGAATCGAAGGAGGTGAAGATTGCGTCGGCGTAGGAAGGTGGGTCCAGGAAGGAATTGAAGGGGGATTTAGGGCTTTGCGGCGGCGGTTGGAGGTGGCCGGAATCGTCGAGGACGAGGGACTCCATTTCCCCGTCTTGGGAAGCGTGAACATCGTAATGATCCTCATTCATCATTTTTTTCCTTTTTTGGATGCAATGAATCAACAGTTTTGGGTGTCATCGGAAATGGGTTTGTGGGTCATGGTGAATGAAGAAGACTGAACAACACTGAGTCAGCGAGTCAGGGAGCGGGTATGACTCGGGCTTGTTGTTGAGTCAACTCGCGTAAGAAAAAGAAAAAAAGAAAATGAAGGAAACGAGGGAAGGTTCCAATTTGTGGGTTGGGTTCAAGTTCAATTCAATCAAATGGCTGCCACCTCACAACATGAGAAACCCGTTATTTGTTATGTGTCACGCACGCTCACGCCCCTCGTTTAAAAAAAAAAAACAGAACCGTTTTTTCAATCTGCCAATTAAACTGGTGGCAGCGTTTTCTGGTTTGCAAGTTGTAAACCAGCTTCAACGCAAATAGCTTTGGTTCTTCAATTTTGAAATGGATTGACCGAGTGTTTATTTTCTAGTGCAAATTTCTTTTGGTTCTGAAGTTTGCATTTATGATAGTTGTTACTGCTGCTTGAAACTTTTCCTCTCTCTCTCAATTAAATCCAATTCTATAATGCATTTATTTTACAGTTAATGTTTTCGACACATATATTATGGATTTGCTTTTTTATCGAGACGACAAAAATTAAAGTATTTTTGTAATTATAATTTATTTTTAAATTATAATAATTTTTTTATTATAATTTTTTTATTTTTAACTCAAAACGACGTTATTTTGAGAGCAGAGTATAAATAATTTATATATATTCACTATAAAAACATTAAAGACTATAGTTATTGCATAAAAGTATTCATTTGTTACTTTAATTCCTTCGCTTAATAATTACCTAATCACTTAATAATGTTTTTTAAGATCATCATAGGAATAAAAAACTGTAGTCAAGATAAGATTAACTTAAATTAGATATTTAACTAAATAATATCTAACATTACCTCCTAGATTCCTTTATTCCTATCTTCCAAATTACTATGTTTTCATTGTGCCTTTCAATTTGTCAACTTAGGAAAAAGATGTGCTAAGATTAAAGAAAGGGAATTGTTTTTATTATGTTACATAATCTAAAATCATCTTCTTACACACACGAATTTTATATGGGATCCATTTTAAATTTTTTCTTTTTTTCCTCTCCTCTCTCCTCTCTCCTCCTTTTGTGAGAGTAGGAAATTTGCTTTTAGGTTATGTTACATTACAAAAGCAATTCCCTTAAAGAAAAAGATCAGAAAAATTGCTATGAAAACTGATCCACACCGTACAAGAGCTTCTTTTTCCTTTCATCGGGCCATTTTGGATATTGTGAAGCAACGAATTGGATTAATATTTGTGGCACCATTAAAGTTATCAGTTTTTTTTTTTTAACGAGTTTGAATGATATCTTTGATACAAGGAAGCTTTTCTATAATGGATCCTTGGCCTTTTACACAAGGAAAAGAGACGTATAATATAAGGAAAAGAAGTAAATTCCAAACCACAGGCCTGGTGACTTGTCACTTGGGCCTATTTCTGATATTTCTTTCATTGTTATCACTTATTGCATCCGTTGTTTCACCATCCTGTTTGTCATTTCCAGCATTCGAAGGCCCATTAAGAAGAGATTTGGGTTTTATATATACAGAAAGCCACGACTGGCATTGATGTGAGTTTGATGAAATATCTTTTGTGAGCTTTTGAATAGTTTTCACTATGTAATTAGCATTACTCTGTTAAGAAATCAATTCTTTGTGAATACCGAGTATGTAAGTTGAAAAATTGGCAATTGAATGACGCGTTTGTTAAGCTGTTTGCTTTCGTTAATGCAGATTTGAAATGAAATATTTTGTCTTCTTGTTTCGAATGTAATTCTTCTTAAAGGGTGTCACGTAGGATATATATAATAAACATGGAATAACATTAACAGCTGTATGTCAATTCTACATTGACCAGCTGAAGTTTGGTTTATTGAATTGGCATTATGCATCAATAATTAATACTTTATTGCTGTGATTTACTCATAGTTCAAAATAAATAGTGCGTTAAGATTTTAATTGATATGTCGGAATCAATCAACATGGTAGGCCAGAATGATTTTTATCGCTCTAAATAATGCAGCTTGTGATCGATAGAGAAAACACTTATTGATGTACTTTTATTTGTTAGGCAAGTAGTCACACTGATGTGATAAATAGATAATTGGCTTTTCTCCATATAGAACAAAATCCATCAGACACGATTTTCCTAAAATTTCTCAAGATAATTTCTCTGAGCTTATACTTAGAAAAGGTCTGTGTGAAAATGGGTGAGCAAAAAGATGGCACTGCTGTTCAGATGCATATCGGTTAATCAGGCTAATTTGGAGGGAGAGATTTAAAGATAGTGTGATATTAAAGAGAATGGTGGGGAACTTCTGATTCAAGTAGATAGTATAAGGTAGTGTTTGGTTCAAATTTTTTGTTGAGATCTCCATGCATTTGGGCTTGGCAATCAATTTTGTTTGGTAGAGGAGATATAAAAACTTACCCACCAAAGTCATTTGCCCAGCAATACAGAATCAAATGCAAAAATAAAAGAAATACACTGTTGAAGTTGTTCAATCTCAATGTAGTATTTGCATATAACCGGGCAAGTGGGAAAAAGTTGACAAAAATTCACAAAATTTAACCAATTTTTCTGGTAAAATTTTCGCCAACCAAATAACTTTTTCTAACTTTTTTATCAAACTCATTTTTCTATCATATTCCTAGTAATTGCATTTACGTGATAAAAAAAAATATCACTTCTACCAAACGTCCCTAAGAAAAAAGAACAGAAGGAAAAACTTAGATATGCTTGATGCGGAAACATACCTCACAAGTCACAACTAGTGGATTCATTATTGTTGTGCCCTTCCCCCACTGTTCCACAGATTGGGAGAGTAGCTTCACAAAGAGTAGAATATGCATGGAATCATCTTATACTCCCCCATTGCAAATCGGAGAGACAGTTGTACATTATGATATTTCTCTAGCTTTCTAAATTTGGGTCAGTATATAATATATAGAGAAAAACTCCATTATCTCCGTACAAATTGAGTTTTTAATACTTCATCTATGTTATATAGAAAGCAGCGTTTGACAAGTGCTCTTACATAAGTTTCCACTTCTAATTTTTATTCATATTAGCCATGGATAAAGTATTAATTTCAAGAGTCTATTTTTAAATCTGTTTAAGATAGCACAATTTATAGAAATTTTCCCCATTTGTTATTCTTTAGGTTTTCATAAAGAAGTTAATTTTTGTTTGTAGTGAATTTGTAAATATACATAAATGACGATTTTAAGAATTGATTATTTTAAAAAACGTTATTTAGGTAGAATTAAGTGGAATGAACTAAGCTAATGAATAGGTTCGTATAGGTTTCATTCAAATCAAATTCGGGTATGTCAAAACTAGCTAGTTCATGTTAAATTAAGTCAATTTTAATATTGAAGTTGAGCAGAGATTAATTCCATCCCGATTCATGTGGTACAAAATTGGCGTATAAGATTTTACCTTTATGCCACCAACCAGGCTATAGAGTTTTTGGCATTTGCGCCATCAATAGGGACATCGGATGCTTCACACATGGAACATGCACACAAAAGTTCATACAGCATTATAACGATTTTGACTTCAATTTGAGGGCCAGAAGCTTTGATTTGATGAACTTGTAGAGATTCTCTCACTGAAACCCGTAATGGCTTCATGACTCATGAGTAGTGTATAACGTGCATTTTATAAGAAAGTAGATGTAACATTTTGTGCGTGATCTTTAAGAAGGCCCCATTTCGGATACAGGCGTATATAGCAGAGAATGATGAATTTGTAATTGTTTAATTTTATTTAATCTCTCTAATTACTTTGGGTTAGACAAAACATTGATGTTGGAATTAAAATTTCTCAATTAGGCACCCACTTGTAACTAACCATGAAAATGAAAACACAAGAAATCAAAAACCCAAACAAGAATAAACAAAAGATGGGAAATAATTATTTTACCAGAAAAAATGAAAAGTTTTTGAGAGAGAGAGAGAGAGAGACCAACCGGCAAATTTTGACAAGTAATGTGGGTTTCTGCTCTCGTGTCAATTTTCAGCATTCTTACTTTATTTTTCCAATTCATGTATAACGACTTTTGATGTACTTTTATTTTTCCTTCTTAAGAATATGAGAAAGTCAGTAACAAACTCTACCAACTTGTATATATGATGCTCTCTCTCTCTTTATTTATTGTTCACCTATCCAATCCTAGCCATTTTGGTTTCTCTATCTCGTGTGTTTAATCTTTGTCACGCTCGCCTTGAGTTTGACAGGCTTTCGTTCTCAGTATCTAACGGTTTTGTGACAAACCAAAAATAATCTATGGGGCTTGGCTAGATGTTGTTATCAACTCAGATGTAGCCATCATTCCTTGGCATTATCCGATTCAGAAAAAGACCTTCCTATAAACATAGAGTGATATACAAATTAATAGAGGGAACGTTCCATCTTCCTTGTCATTTAAGATTTGTATATTGTACAAAACTTAATACGTGGTTCGGGAGATATGATGTTAAAAATTAATTCAATCAGAAATTTTAACATCCATTTCATTTCATTTATTTTTTAATATTGTGCTGATTTTAACTTACATTTTAATTTTATAAGAAAATAGAGATTGTGAAGTTCAAACTCGTAACTATTTATTTACAACTTCTGATAACATGTAATACAATCAATTCAAACCAGAAATTTAAATTTATATGTAATGTTCACATATTAATGATTCTATATTAGTAGTTTTAACACATCCAACCATTCCTTAGACCAAATGCATTTTTTCATCACATATTTTTTGGATTTAATGGGAGTTATGTGAAAGAAACTAGTACGTCTTCTTAGTTAATTAATTTTGTATTTAAATAATTGAATTGGTAATCGTTCTGAAAATAAATAACATTAATTAGGGGAATCAAACAAACAGATCATTAGGGAAACCAAATCCTCCACATCACATAAAAATTTGAAGAAAAAGAGGGGGTGGCATAGTTCTCTTATTCTAAGTTGAGCAGTTTTCATCAAACGAGTAATGGGAGGTATATGGTCAAATATATCTGAAAAACCGTCAGCTGTGACATTTTAGTTTAACATGTGGCGCTACGGTGATACCCTAATATTGTTCGTCAAAGGGATGATGATGTTGATTATACATCCAAGTACGTACGTATCTTTGAGCATGACAGGTTTGTGTGTCGTAATTCGCTGTTGATCATCCATGTTTGAAATGTTGAGAGACAGGCCACCTAATTTAATACTCTTTAAGTTACATTTTTCATAAGTACCTATAACTAAATTCTTGTTTGACCCAATCAAATCACTTTAAATTCTATACTAGTTTATTAATTTGCTACCGCCGCACCTAATACGGCATCTACCTTTTTACATTCAATGTTAGTTTCTTCCCAATCAATATAGACACTTGAATTAAACAAAACCATTAGCCTAACTGTATATCCTAATATTCGCGTTCTTGAATAACTATTAACGATTAGCAGTCTTTTTAAGCGCTTTATTTTCCCCAACCACCGAAATAAGGTGAAATTATATTGGACTAACGCAAAATTAATTTGCACTTTGTTTACTTTCCAAACTTCTTAGCTTACAATTAAATTATATTCAATCCCAATCACAAGAATCACTAGATCAAAAGAAAATACATTAATTAGTTTAAAGGCGGCAAGGTTACCTGCACTGAATAATAACATGTAGTTTTTGTAGGTAAACCATTTCAGGCCATATGACAAAATTAATTAACAAATATGCATAGGACATTTTGACTTGTATAGATAAAAGATAAAAACATTTGTGCTGCTTTGCTTTTTGTTCTGGTCCCTTTGGAATGTCATACTTAGGTGAATAAAAAGACGAAAAGAAAAGAAGTAAATTAAAACGCGTCCTATTCTCTAAACAAGTCTCAATTATGGTTTGCGAAAATTCAACATCTAAATGAAGACTTGTGAATCAAGCAATCATGAACGCAATTAACTAGTGGGTGCAACAACTTTTATAGGGTTGAACTAAGTTTCTCTCAAGGAGTATGACCACATTGCCGTAACATAACCTAATTTGCCAACCTATACGACTCTAGCTCTTTCCTATAAAAGCATCCTCTCCCACTCTTACCAGCATTGCAATTTGCAACCTTAACCATCATTGACACACAGGTTTTAATTTGTTGCATGCTCCACTAGCTAGCTAAATTGAAAGATGGAAGCTCTCAAGACCATTCCCACCAAGGGAAAATACTCCATCTTCTTAGCCATTTTTGTTCTCTTAGCTTCATTGTCTTCAGCATTTGCCAAAATTCAGCAGCACGAGTTTGTTGTACGTTAATTCTGTAACTTTTTCTTTCTCTTTCATAAGGCCCTTTCTTGCTATTTGTTCTTTTCCTTTAATAAGAAACTTGCTATTTGTAACGAGACAGGTTCAAGCTACTCCAGTGAAGAGGCTGTGCAATACCCACAGCACCATCACAGTGAATGGACAATTCCCGGGCCCAACATTGGAAATCTACAATGGAGACACTTTGGTCGTGAAAGTCATCAACAAAGCTCGTTACAATGTGACCATTCACTGGTATAATATTCAAGCTAGCATTTTGGCTTTACTTTATACTCGCATACATATATATGTTGCAATTGCATGCTAAAATCACATGCATGAAAGTTTTAGAAGCAAATAATAATTCGAGTGATCACTTATTTGTTGCTCCTTGTAATTTTGTATATGTTTTAGGCACGGTATTCGACAAATGAGAACAGGGTGGGCTGATGGACCAGAATTTGTGACTCAGTGTCCCATTCGACCTGGAGAAAGTTACACCTATCGTTTTACTGTTCAAGGACAAGAAGGAACACTTTGGTGGCACGCTCATAGCTCATGGCTAAGAGCCACCGTTTATGGAGCTTTAATCATTCGTCCCAGGGAAGGAGAGGCCTACCCTTTTCCTAAGCCAAAGCGCGAGACACCCATTCTTCTAGGTAATGATTGTATTCCACATATAATTGATTTAAAATGTAATGATTTTTTTATTTTTTGTTTTTTGTTTTTTGGACAAAGATTATATTCATGATTAAGTTTATTTAACGTACGGTGAAAATAATGATGATTGTTAGGGGAATGGTGGGACGCAAACCCCATAGATGTTCTGAGGCAGGCCACACAAACAGGAGCAGCACCGAACGTCTCTGATGCTTACACTATCAATGGTCAACCTGGCGATCTTTACAAGTGCTCTAGCCAAGGTTTGATTCTTTGTTAATTTTGATGGAATTACTCATCAACATGTCACATGTCTCGCTTAATTAATTAATATACTTAAAAAAAGGGGCAATAGTGATAAAAGTCAAATTTAACTTTTTAGCAAAACAATCAAAATATAAAATTATTAAATCTTTTAATTAATTATATATTGTGTAACATTGATAAGTCAATATAGGATTTGATTAGAGGAAATAAATTTGATATGGTACCTAGCTAGTAAGCAGGGAAAAGAAAAGAAAAATGCATAGTAAAAACATATGAGTTTTTGAATGAATAACTTTTAATTGAATGAATCTATATCAAATAAAGAAAAAGAAATATGAATCTTTATACATTGATTTTATGAATGTGACATTATTTTTTTCCTTGACATGATTGGCAATGCAGAGACAACTATTGTTCCAGTAGATTCTGGCGAGACCAACCTCCTCCGAGTCATCAATGCTGCACTCAACCAACCCCTCTTCTTCACCGTAGCCAACCACAAGTTCACAGTGGTTGGTGCTGATGCCTCTTACCTTAAGCCTTTCACCACCACAGTCATCATGGTAGGACCTGGCCAAACCACCGACGTTCTCATCAGCGGTGACCAACCACCATCACGGTACTACATGGCGGCGCGTGCTTACCAATCAGCACAAAACGCTCCCTTTGACAACACAACCACCACTGCCATTCTTGAATACAAATCAGCCCCATGTCCTGCTAAGGGAGTAGCAGTTAAAACAGTTATGCCTTCTCTCCCTGCTTACAATGACACAAACACAGTCACTTCATTCAGCAGAAGCTTCAGAAGCCCAAGGCAAGTTGAGGTTCCCACAGAAATAGATGAGAACCTCTTCTTCACTATTGGCTTAGGACTCAACAATTGCCCACCAAATTTCAATGCAAACCAATGTCAAGGACCCAATGGGACACGGTTCACTGCTAGCATGAACAATGTGTCATTTGTTCTCCCAAACAACGTTTCAATCCTTCAGGCTCATAAACTTGGAGTTCAAGGAGTGTTCACCACTGATTTTCCGGTTAACCCTCCGGTGCAATTTGACTACACCGGTAATGTGAGCCGTTCACTCTGGCAACCTGTTCCGGGGACTAAAGTAACCAAGTTGAAGTTTGGATCAAGGGTGCAGATTGTGTTGCAGGACACTAGTATTGTCACGCCTGAGAACCACCCAATTCATCTTCATGGGTATGATTTCTACATCGTAGCAGAGGGATTTGGAAATTTTGACTCCAAGAAAGATACATCAAAATTCAACCTTGTTGATCCACCTATGAGGAACACAGTGGCAGTACCTGTGAATGGATGGGCAGTTATCAGATTTGTTGCTGACAACCCAGGTAATATTAGTTCAATTCCAATTTTGCTTTTCTCTAAATAAATAAAAAAAAAATCAATTATTTGATATTTGATCTCATATAATTGGGTGATGTATGTGATGTATGTAGGTGCTTGGATTATGCATTGTCACTTGGATGTTCATATCGGGTGGGGTTTGGCCACTGTGCTATTGGTAGATGACGGAGTAGGCCTATTGCAATCCATAGAACCCCCTCCGGAGGACCTGCCTCTCTGTTAGGATAATCAAAATTGTCAAATTCGTTAGCCCAGTTATCAGGGTCGTAATCTTTCTTAGTATTGAAGTTTATTGTTGTTTCCCTGCATTGGGGGCTTTTCTCATTTTGGTCTGTATCATTTTTCTTTTCATATATAGTATAGTAGATAAATCGGGTTTAGAAGAGATGGTGATGTGATTGCAACACAAAATGCCATCTGATACGATCACAAGCCCGACTGGTTACATTGATGTTAGATTTCATTTTTTCCCCTTTCATGGTTAATGTTATAAACAATGATTTGATCATATATCTGTCCCTCTCTTTCCTACTCTCTCGAGTATATATATATATATATATATATATATTTGTGAACTGTGATAGAAGAGTGAAACAGAATACAATGTTAAAAAAAAAATCACATTTCACTAAATGTCAGACTCTGAACATCATAACAATTTCACAAAATAAAAATAGTGCATGAAATAATTACAAATTGATGAAGTAGATTGTGGAGCTACGGTCTTTCTGTTTATGACGACCAAATATACTAAACACATTTGACTAGGTTGAGGAACTAATGGGGGTTTAGGATTAAGCAACTACCATACCATGCATGCCATACATAAAAAAATGGAAGGAGTGCTTAATCTGATACTGGCACGTATGCCGTGAAAGCATGGAGAATACTTCTTCGGACTATTTTAGGAAAACAAAATGTCACACTTTTACATGAAATTGCATTTAAGTGAAGGTCAATATGTGGGTACAACGGCAATGGGGGACAATTGGTGCACCCAAACAAGTAAAAACCAGGACAGAAGAAAACAAGTTACAAGTTATATAAAAGGCCATTCTATACAAGAAAATTAAGGCCCCAAAGACCCAATGTATTCTGGTCTCCAACTTTTTACTTTTGCGAACAAAACCAAGAATTGGGAAAAACGCAGAAAGCTGGATTAACGTTTGAGTTTCCTGTTAAAGTCAACGTTTTTTATAAGGCAAGCAGAAAAATTATTACACAAGTTAAATAATTACTACAGACAGTGAGACAGTACATGTGGTGTGTGCACGGCTGCAATATCATAGTATCAAACATTGAAAATTCCTCAAAAGAATTGTCAACATCTCAAAAATTATCCCCTCTTCCGTTGTCTTTTGACTCTTCCTTGGAAGATGTACAAACGAACCAAACATATTAGCCCAATGCCGAAACGAGGGAATAGGCTCTGAAGTAGCCAGGTATTGGGTAAGGTTTGTGTTTATGGTCCATAGGCTAAAAACCCATTGAAATGGGTTATGAAACCATGGCCAATTTGTGATTTTGGATTTTATGTGGACCTTCTACCCAAATGGACTAGCTCGATTATAAGACAATGTGGTGATAATTTTCAACTTCAATAAGGGGCATTTGGTTGAGCAGAAATTTTTTGAATACTAGGAAAATGTAATTACTAGGGAAATGGTTGGAAAGTGAGTTTGGTAGGAAAATGTAAAAAAAGTTGTTTGGTTGACTGAAATATTACTAGGAAAATTTATTTAAATTTGCAAAATCTATGTTGAGAAGAAACTTCGCACCTATTTTTTCACTTCTCCAGTTATCTCAAAATACCACATCTCAAATGGTATTCTGTAACAGTGAATTTCATCCAAAAATCAACACAAAAATCATTTCCCCATCTATGCTATTTGCCTAGTATTTTTTTCAAAAACCTGAACCAAACGTGATATTTTCCAATATCCACTTACACTTTTCCATCAATCCCAAAATAAATCTTCTACCAAACACTAACATAATAATATGAGAAATTTGTATCCAGCTTGATTCGTATTGTGTCTCGTGTTAGTTCGAAAATAGACACTGACTCGAATTAATTTCTTTCAAATTGTCCGTGTCGTATTAACACGATATTAGTAAAAATAACGTTGAATATAAATATTGTTCGTGTCACATCGTGTTAATTCATATAATAAACATAATAAGTTGAGTATATTGCAGTAGTTATATATTAAAACCATATAAGTATGCAATCTTGTACGTATTTTAAGTATTTCCGTAAAATATTTTCAAATAATTTTATCCATTTAATTGTCCTTGTATTTATTTTAATTATCCGCGGGCAAAATCATGAATTTTAATCATGTTTAGAATAATGACCACGTGGGCAAAATTATCCAAATGGACGTTTATGATTTTCTTTTTTAAATGTAAAAAGAACAAAGTTAAATATTCCAATATGCGAATTTTGGGCCAATTTTATCCTTTTATATATATATATATATATATATGGATAAATGATTTCTCTTGTTGAAAAAAAATATGTCTTGACACAAAACAAGGTGGGGTGCATTGAAAAGAAGAAAGAGAAAAAATAAAGTGAAATCCACACCTTATTTTATATGAGCAACACATTTATTCTCCAGTAACAATAAAAATCAATTTGGCCAAAGGTAACCCAGGTCCGACTGGATGTGGGCAGGGGTGTCAATATAAGTTTTGACAAGCGGGTCAACTTGCGACACAACACGAAAATTCGTGTTCGGGTTGACCTGCAAAAAAATTCGTGTCGTGTTCGTGTTGATGTATTCGTGTTCGTTTGACCCGTATTTTTTTAAAATTATTTTATTTTTAATTTTTTATTATTATTATTTTAATTTTTTTTAATATCGATCCATTTTTAAAAAAAAATTGTCAATTACCATTTTGACCCCTATTTTGCGTGTTATTCGTGTCAACTCGCAAAAAATTCGTGTCGTGTCAGTGTTGAAGATTTTGACAGGAATAAAAATTTGTGTCGTGTTAGTGTTGATGTATTCGTGTCGTGTCGAATTTGTGTCGTGTCGACCCGTTTTGACACCCCTACATGTGGGGGTGTTTTTAGAGATAGTACTGGCAAATGGCTATCTGGTTACTCTTATAGAATTGGTCATTGTAGTGCTATTATGGCTTATGGGGTATTTTAAAGGGTGTTCAAATGGCTTGGGATAATGGTTGGAGGAATTTAATAATAGAAAGTGAAACAGCAGTCACATGACTTACTGCAAGGGGTGAGGTAGCCTTTGAATCTCATATTGTTACTCGTATACGGGCATGGATAAATAGAGAGTGGTCTGTGGTTATCAAACACACGTATAGAGAAGAAAATTGTTGTGCGGATTGGCTGTCTAATTTTCCTTTGGTGTCTCCGGAGCAAGAGGACTTTTGTATTTTCCCTTCTCCCCCTTCTGGTATTTTCTTTTTGTATTTAGCTGATTTAGGTGGTTTTGGTAAAACTCGTTGTATTTGGCCAGTTTAGCCTGTTCTTGTGGGGGTTGTTTTTTCCCCTTCAGGTTACCAAAAAAACAAGAAAAATCAATTATATATATATATATAGGCTTTAATACTTTTACCGTGAATGTAGATAAGTTGGCTACATTCAATCCCGAAATAACGTTGTTTTGGGTTCAATATAGATAACTTATCTACATTAACTGCAGAAAAAATGAACTTATACATATACATATATATATATATAGGGAAAACATTTTCTCCTTTTAAAGGAGAAAAATTTTCTCATGTTAGTGACTCATAATATAAGTCGGGCCCACAAAATAGTGCAGAGAAAAAAAGTTTGAATGTGGGATCCACTTATGCTATGAGTCACTAACATGAGAAAAATTTTCTCCTTTAAAAGGAGAAAATGTTTTCCCATATATATATGGGATGTGTTATTCTGCCTACTCTTAATTTTTTTTATTTTTGCCTACCTCTCTCAACACCGTATGATTACAATCTGATCCAATGGTGGAGATTTATGGTATAAAATCAACCTTTTTACAAGATCCTCTCTCCCACCCATAACCCTTTCTCTTCTCTGCTCATAATAATAATAATAATACTGAAACAAATTTGAGGTTTCTTTACACAGAAAGATTGACATCATTAAATAAGAAGACATCATTTTATTCATTTAAATTAGATGACATCATTTTATTCATTTCATGATCATGGAGTGGGCAATTACAATATTTATGCAAATCAAGCGGGTAGAGTGCAATCGAAGGATTATATGTATTTTTGTCTTCTTGCGATATTGGAAGCTAAGCGGTAGAGTGGAATTGAAGGATTATCAAGCGGGTAGAGTGGAACCGGATGGAATCATGGAGTCGTATGCTATTTTTTATTTTATTATGTACACTGAATTTTGTTTTGTTCTGGATAGATGAGCATAAAAAGCAAAGAAGTAAACTATTTATAATTGAATTTACCAATACGAAAATGAATAAAATGATGTGATATTGTTATTTGGCTGCATGATTGAATTTACCAATCATCTTCCATTGTTATTGGATAGACGAGCATAAAGTGCTTCGCTGTAGGAAAATCGAAAAATCATTTCAGAATTTTGATGATTGCGGCGGCCAGAGGGGAGGAGAGAGAAAGGGTGAGGGAAGTGGGAGAAAGGGTGGTGTAAAAGATTATTTTATACCATAAATCTTTACCATCGGATAAATTGTAATCTAACGATATTGAGAGAGGTAGGCAAAAATAGACAAATTAAGAGTAGGCAGAATAACCTTATATAGAGAGAGAGAGAGGCAGGATCCTTTGACACCAGTGTCAAATTTGAAATTTGACACCTCATCTGAGAGTCGTTAGATCCAAAAAGATCAACGAATCTGATTTGTAAGCATGTGACACCATTGATCTTTTTTTATCTAACGGCTCTCAGATAAAGTGTCAAATTTCAAATTGACACTGGTGTCAAAGGATCCTACCTCATATATATATTTATATATGGATTAAAATCATAAGATATTTTACGTATTTTTATTTCTGCCTTCTTTATCTACTCAATTATAATATCCTTGGATCAGAATTTTATTTTTTCTTTCTACTTTTGAGATTATAATTCAGTAGTATTAAAAATAAGTAGGCAATAAAAAAGATACCTACACTACTAAAAAAGCATGGATTAGTGACGAAATTTAGAGACGGAAAAAAATCCATCTCTAAAAAGGACGAATTCAGATAGGGAATAACAATCCCTCATAAATAGGGAGGAAATTAGAGACAATAATATTTATGTCTCTGTTATTGACAGATTTAGAGACGGAACATCAATCTTTCTCTAATAGGTATCATTTCGTCTCTAAATCTGTCCCTAATAGAGACGACTATTTTTTCGTTTCTAATAGAGATAGATTTAGAGATAAAACTTAATATGTAGAAAATAATGATAGTGTTAAGTGGATACATTTGGATTTAGTGAGGGAATTCAGTGACAGATTTTTTCATCTCTATCAGTGATAGATTTAGAGACCGAACATTTATTTTCATCTCTAATTCCGTCACTGATAGACACAAATATTTTTTGGTCTCTATGAGTCAGGGATCGTGTTCCATGCCTACGAGAGACAGATTATTTTTTGTTCCTATTTGAGACAAAAAGTAATGTGTCTCTGTTTGGGACAGATTTTGAGACGAAAGTAAATGACTTGTCTCAAAATCCGTCTCTAATAGAGATACGTTACTTTTCATCTCAAATAGTGACAAAAAATAATCTGACTCTCTTAGGGATGGAACAAGATCCCTCATTGATAGCGATGAAAATTTTTCCTTCTTTAGTAGTGACGAAATTAGAGATGGAAATACATATTCAGTCTCCAATCATTGTTAGAGATGAAATTGTTTTATCTCTATTAGTGAGAGATTGTGTTCCATCCTTATTTGAGACAAAAAAAATTGTCTCTATTTGGTACAAATTTTGAGATGAAAGTAATTGACCAGTCTCAAAATTCATCTCTAATAGAGATAGATCACTTTCTATCTCAAATGCGGATGGAAAATAATTTGTCTCTATTATGAATGGAACAAGATCCCTCACTAATAGAGATGAATTTTTTTCTGTCTTTATTAGTGAGGAAATTAGAGACGAAAATGCACATTCCATCTCTAAATCTGTCACTGATCTATTTTCAAAATAGTACAAGCTTAGACTCATTAAAAGGCTTCTTTAGAAATCAAATCACAAACCTATTAAACGAGACAACCGCATCCGATTAACCCATAAGATATAGAAAAATAAGAGCTCGGAAGTCAGTTAATTGCACTTGAAGCAACAACTTGTGCAACCATAGGGTAAAAAATCCTAGTTTTGAAGCGATAACTTGTGCGAGCACGAAGCAAGAAAATTCAAGATTAAGAGTAACGACTTGTGTGGGACCATAGCAAGAATATCCAAGTTTTCATGCTTTCCTCTACTATCAGGTTTCTCCATCTTAACCTTTGGCTTACATTCTTGAGGAGATTCCTCCTTTTATTTCTTTACTCCAAGGTAGTAAACCTGATCTTGCGGTTGAACTTCAGGTGTGAGATCCTCTTTGTCAAAGAACTTGAATACTGCTTGCTCTCCGTCTACTCGTAAGATTAGCTCACCTTTAAGTATATATATCAATCAGTGCTCCTGAAGTTGCAAGAAGGGTATTCCAAAAATCATAGGAATAATGGCATCTTCCTCAGTGTCAAGGATGACAAAATCAACAGGAATGATGAATTTGTCTACCTTTACCAATATATCATCAATGATGCCATAAGATTGCTTTGAAGAGCGGTTAACCAGTTGCACTATTGTTCTTACGGGTTCACTTCAGTAATCCCTAGCTTCAGTAATCCATCCGCAATAGGATTCCTTCTCTCGATTCTTCAAAATGCTCTTCCCAAAAGCTCCATTCTTGAATGTGTCAGCCCTCTTCTCATAGAAGAAATCATATCTTTTTATTTTCTTGTGTGATCTTGCATTAAATCTTAAACCATATTTTTTAATTTCCCATAATATCTTTAATGAAATCTTTAATATAATCTTCAATCATATCTTTAAAATCTTCTCTTTTATATTTAAAGGAAACAACTTCCTAAAAAATATTCAAGAGAATCTTCAATAAGATCTTCAATCAATTATAAGATTTAATAAAATAAATCCACTTAAGCTCTCAAATATATCTTTTTATAGAGCTGAAAATTACTGCAAAATTTAAGAATTTGTATTAGAATATTTCTGAGAATAAAATAACATTTTAATTATAATTCATAACTTTTAATTACTTTTAAATCAATTGCATGCTCATATTAACGCTTAATACATAGTAAATTGGAGACTCATCAAGTCAAAAGATCTCCCCTTATAGGGTCAAGATTATTTTACACTGATGTAAGTTACACTCTCAATCTTATTTATTGATCCTATTTATATCTAATGGTTCCTATTTATTAGAATTTTGAGTTCGTTAGATTAAAGCAAATCAATCATTAAGATTAGGTGTAAGACTTTTTATTCTTATACCCTATATAGGAATATTCTGCCCACACACATATATGGGAGAGATCTTTTTTGACTTCGGTGTAAGACTTAGAAGTCCAAGATTAAGAGTGTAATATGTATATATAGGACAATTAAATGTGGGTGATCGCATTTAAATTTTTTGTAGTTGCTGTATGTGCGACAATTAAATTTGAGGAATTATAATCATACAAAGGTGGGTGATCACATTAAATGTGGGGAATCGTAACCAATCAACGGTTTAAATTTAATTTTTGTACGTACAACAGCTGTATAAATGATTTTACCCTATATATATACGTGTGTATATATATATATATATATATATATATATATATATATATATATAGGGTTTGCTTTTTCTACAGTCAATGTAGATAATTTATCTACAGTGAGCTCAAAACGACGTCGTTTTGAGGCAGAAATTAAGGTATGGAAATCAACAAAACATGACACTGATTTAAAGCATGAGCTTTTTTGTTAAAAAAGTAGTAATGTCGTTATGGGACTGGGTACGTGAAACCTAAATATTTTTCATAAATTTTTATTTTAATACTGTAATTATTACTCTCAGAAAATTCATAAAAAATTGCCACTTATTTTGTTGAGTTTGAAAACAAAAATAGAAAATCTAATAAAAGTCTTAAAACTAGTCTAAAAAAATAATTGTGTTCAGAAGTTAATTATATTTTCTCTTCAATTTACTTCGGTGGTAACAATTACATCTATTGTATCTACCATAAATTTGAGATAACCTCTAAGGATTATAGAAACTTGAATGGTAGATCTATAAATGGTTGAAATATTTAACTAAAAGCTACTGTGAGTTTGTAATATTTAGGTATTTTTATTTATTTGATATTGAATTAAATTTAAATAATAACTAATGTAATTTTTATAATTTTAAGATGATTTCTTGAAGCATATGATTGATCGTGACAATTCATTGGTGGCTGGGGTAAAGACATCCATTTGCCAATCTAATGATCTGTTATTCTAGCAAGTTGTTGGTGGTATGCACAAGAAAGGTTGAATATATGGTTCCAATGTAAAGGCGATGAATTATAAGTCTGTGCATATTTTTGTCAACTCGTTAGGAGTCTCCATATATGAGTATAATCGTATGATAAGAGACTTGGTCACCAGCTTATCCAACCAGAATGAGCAGTTACAATAGAAATATGAGAACATGTAGCAACAAATTACTGTTACGAAAAAGCAAATAGACCGGCGATTATTGTAGGATTATATTTTCTTCTCTTATTTTAATTTGTGAATATTACTTATTATCTCATACATTTATTATTTTTCATGAATTCGCGTTAAAACTTATTATATTATAGTGATTGGATTTGATTTGGTACCTCATTTTCATTTAGTATTAGCTATTTCATATTCTGTGTTGGTTGAATTTGCTATAGAATTATTGGATGATAAGAAACATTAGGTTTTAATAATAATAAAAAATTTCAATGTAACTTATTTTGAAAAAAATCAAATATTAGGGATGGAAAATAGAGATAGAAATATTCGTCGTCAATTGGGATGGAAAACATTCTCACTAATAGAGATAGAAAAAATCCATTACTAATAGAGACAGAAAAAGTTCTATTACTAACAAAGACAAAAGCAATCCATCACTAACAGAGATGAAAATTATCTGTCACTAACAAAGATGAAAAAATATATGTCATTAATAGAGAGGGAAAAAATCTGTCACTACCAGAGACAGACAACTTTCGTCCCTGATAGATACGGATTAGGCATATTTCAAGTGCATAAATTAGTGACGGAATAATATCACAGGGACAGATTTATCCATCACTATCAGGGAGGAAAATATTTTTGTCTCTGATAGTGACAGAATTTGTTCCGTCTCAGATAGAGACCGATTTGTTTCGTCCTAAAATTCGTGTCTATTAGAGACAGATTCATAATTCTGTCTCAACCTATTAGTGACGAGTCATAATGTAACGGATTTTTGTCCGTCCCTAATTCTGTCACTAGTTTATTTAGTGACAGAAATATTTCACTCAGTGACAGAATTATTCCGTCTCTAATTAATGTTTTTTTAGTAGTGCTATTCTATATATAAGGCCACAAGGGAATAGGCTATTTTATTTATATATTTTTCTACTTACTTTTACTTATTATTTTCTAACACCATTAAATCTAAGAGGAGCCTAGCTTCATTGACTCGACTCAACTCAACAGCACTAACCTGACTGGCCAATTGACCTTTTCCCCCACCACGCAGCTTGTTCCTCGTTATGCAACAGGAACAGCTACCATCCTTTGTTTATGTTCTTTTACTTCTTGCTACTCACTCATTCTCGAATCGCTATTCTCCAAGCGATCAGGTTTAGTCACTCGTGGATATTGTCAAACCGCATGTCATCAAACTGACGTGTTTCCATTCCCTTGCATAAAAGTGGCACCAACATCAATTTCCACGTGTCCCATGTGCATGCAATTTGCGCGTGTCTGTGCTACATAGGGAACATGTCTGATCCTTACTCCTTCGATGTAGGTCTCATGCACGAACCCACTCTCCACCCTACACGTACCTTACTTACGTGCCAATTATCCATTTCAACCATAATTTTTATTTCAAAGAATGTATATTTTTTTCACTTCTTTAATTCCCATTCCCCGTATAAAGCCAATAATTATCGCTTCAAAATTATAAAAACCTGATTTGGTAGCTATCTATCGCTTTGGAAATAGATTCCTTCCATATTTATTTATTTATTCGATCGCATATGAAACGGTATTTTTAAATTACAAATTTCAAGAATCTTTAAATATAATAAGTTGAATGTAAAAAGTGAATAATTTTACACCAAAAAATAAAATAAAAATAAAAATAAAAAGTGAATAATTAGAATTTTGTATAGTTGCTATTATTTTTTTCATCCAAACCATCAAGCGTCTTCCAATTTTATTTTTTAGTATTGTTTAATTTCTATCTTCTTAAAAACATCCTTTTGTGTAAATTATTGAAAAGAGAAAATCGTAACTATAAAACAAACAAAACCTCATCTTAGTCTCTTTCCCATCTCTTCCAAAATTAATTTTTATTAAATTCATTAAATTAAAAATTCCAATGCTATTTTTCAGCATTCTCATTTATCTTTGTAGGGTAAATAAATTAGACTAAGTTATGTTTTAGCTTAAATAAATTAGGTTTATGTAAAATATTTCAGGCTTGATTGATTTGTTAGTCTGTGTATGTTCAAATTATAAATTTTGTCTAACTTATATTTAAAAAATAAAACTCTTGGACTAAATCTGTTAGTCTGTTTAAAATTATTAGACATGTAATAATTAAAAAAATATTATTATATTATTCAAAATTATTAAAATAATATTTTTTTATTTTATTTAAAAAAAATATATGCCGACTTATAAACTTATAAGCCTGATGTATAAAAAAAAATTTATAACTTATTTTTAAAATAAATATTCTTAGATCCAAATATATTTTATTTGATTATATATAATAAATCAAATTTAACCTGATATAAACCGAGTCCTAAACCCCTGTACAACGGTTGGCTCATTTGCGTCTCTAATTAATCTAATGGTGTGTAAATTAAATTTCGCAATAAGTTGGATAGGCACTGTTCCATTTTAAAGGTGAACAAGCAGATCTCATACAATCGGGCTACGAGCCCAGCTTCGTTGTAAAAAGCCCACTTTTCACACTTCAGCAACAGTAAGATGCTGCAATTATCCTACTCAATATAATAATAATTAACATCAAAAGATATTTATCCAGTAAAAAAATTTAAAAAGAAAAAGAAAAAGAAATCACTAGATATTTAGGAATTAGGATCAAGTAGCAATGGCATAATTGAGAATATACGCGAAACAGGTGGACATATGGGAGAAGGTGAATAATAAAAAAGCAATAAAAAGAGCAATCCTTGGTAGGGAGGAAAGCTACGAGAGAGTTTTTAGTGGCTCGTGAAGGTTCGAGTGGCACGTGCCACAAGCTTCGGGAATCCGAAGCAACATAAACGCGACCAAGGAAACGCCACGTCACCATTATGGGTTTGCAATAAAAAAAGATCAGAAATATCTAGAGAAGGCTATAAATAGAGATTACAGCTTGATAGCCCAAAGATTTTATGAATCCGCTATAGCTGTGAACCCCCCCCAGTTTCCCAAACAAGCTTTTCAATCCAAGAAGTATCTTTCTCACTCCAAACACATCACAACGCCGTCGTATAAGGGATAAAGCAAAAACCCTAGGTTTTGTCTCTGACTCGTGCAGGTTAGTTGCTTTACATTCACCCATATCTTTCCGATTTGCTTTGTTTTTGTTCTAACTGGATTAATTTTTTCATCTTTTTCTGCAAATTCTTGTGCGTGATTACTCATTAGGGCTTTATTTAATTGTTTTTGTTTTCTGTGTGTGCGCTTCTTGGTTATTCCTCAGTCAGTGTAGTATTTTTTTAAGTTTTTTTTTTTTTTTTTTTTTTTTTTATAAAAAAAATAAAAAAGCAAGGATTTCTTGCCAACCAAGTATTTGCTTTTTAATTTATCTCTATCTATTACTTGGGGTTCAAGGAAATTCGATTCTTGATTGAATTTATTATTATTATTAATGAGGGGATGTTGTAAAATCCTATTTATACTTTTCCACCTTTATGCTCTCTCTTGCCCTCTTCTTGTTTAGAATTTTGGGTTTCTGAAGCATTATTAATACGGTTTTGTTTTTTCGGTAACAGCATATTGTTAAATCGATTGTTGAGTGTGGGAGCACTGTTAATTCGTTCGCGCGGTGTACGCAATTTGTCACTTGGAAAGTGGTTGCTGTGTGTAAAAAAGCTGCTGAACTCTGAACTCACTGTGATGGGTGTTTATGAACAAGGTTCTGATAATTCTGTTAGAAAGAGGAAAAGTAGGAGCAGAGGAGATGGGTCTAGATCCATAGCTGAGACTCTGTCAAAGTGGAAGGAATACAATGAGCATCTTTTCTCTGCAAAAGATGATGTTAAATCAACTCGTAAAGCCCCAGCCAAGGGTTCAAAGAAAGGGTGCATGAAAGGTAAGGGAGGACCTCAAAATTCACAGTGTAACTACAGAGGTGTTAGACAGAGGACATGGGGGAAATGGGTTGGTGAGATTAGGGAGCCAAATAGAGGAAGTAGGCTTTGGTTGGGCACCTTCTCTACAGCCCAAGAAGCTGCTCTTGCTTATGATGAAGCTGCTAGGGCCATGTATGGTCCTTGTGCACGTCTCAACTTCCCCCACATCTCAGATTATAATGCTATCAGAGAATCGTTGAAGGACTCTTCCTTGGTCTCAACTTCTTCTTGTTCTTCAGTGGCAACTCCTGCAGCCTCCGATACAACTACTATATCCAATCATTCAGAAGTTTGTGCGGCTGAGGATGCTAAGGAGAAACCTCGACCTGTCATTATGAACGATACGCTTAATGCTTGTCACAAAGCTTATGAATCTGCCTCACCAACTAGTAGAATGAAGCAAGAGCCTATGGATGAGCCTGGGGATCTGACTGACCCTGGTGGTGGGGAAATCCAACATGGAAGACCAGAAGGGACTTATGATGTCGGGCAGGTTGCCGAGGATGTAAATAAAGATCAGATGGATTTTTCGTGGATTGATGGCTTTGATTTTGATGGTGATTACTTGAAGAGCTTTTCTACGGATGAGTTATTTCAGGTGGATGAACTTTTGGGGCATATAGACAATAATCCAATTGATGACTCTGGGTTGATGCAAGGTTTGGATTTTGGACAAATGGGTTTTTCTGGGGACAGTAATTCTCAGGTTGAGATACCTTCAAGCTTCTTTTATGAATTGCAAAATCCAGATGCGAAGTTGCTGGGAAGTTTGCCCCATATGGAACAGACACCATCGGGTGTTGATTATGGATTAGATTTCTTAAAAACAGAAGAGCCAGGGGAATATAATGATGGAGGGGAAGAGCAGCGATTTCTTAATTTAGATAATGATCTGAACCATGATTCAAAAGGAATGCAAGCAAGGAAGGATGATTAAAGAAGGCTGCTTGCGTTAGTTTTTAATGATGATGATGTGTGGATTTCAGTCAAGGGTCTGCCTCACTTTGTCAATTTACGAGCATCAGCTTGTAACTTGTTTCCTTGGTTTTTTGTCTCTTTAGGTATATAGGTGCACAAAACAAATAGAGATGTTTCTTCTTGTTCTTTTGTTTTTTAAATATGCTGATTCTCTATAGGGTTTTTAAATTGGAGAATATAGCTAACATTTGTTTATTTTTTTACACATAGTTTGCCTTTTAACTTCGTGGGCGGATCTGAGGAATAGGCTACTTATGGTCCTTTGTGGGCCTAATACAGCATTTTGATCACTGATCTTGTCTGAAGTTTTCTTGTTATATACAACGGAAAACTAGCATAGCTCGAGTATATAAAATCATTGTGACTTTTGTGTATCCAAATTGAACGAGTAACAGAATCTACATATTGTGAACATTCTGAATATTGTTTGTGTTCATATTGTGTTCTTTATTTATGATTATACTGGCTGTTATCCTTGGTCATTCAAATGGACATGCAGAGTCTACGGGATGTATCCGGTAAGACTCTGGTTTACAACAGAGAAACATATCACATTCTTGGCTGTTGACTCCTTTCTTGACCTTGTGTAAACTGGTAAGCAGTTCCTTCTTTGAGTCTCCGGTGTGGTCGAAATTTTGATAGAATCGTTAACCAGATTGTTCTTGTGTTCTTTGGTCCATGTAAAGTGGACGTTGATACCCAACAAGTAAACATTAAAATTTTAAAGTGATCTTAGAATTTTTTAATATACAGGTGATCTTCAAATGTTCTATTAAGTTGAAAATTTTATTTTACCGTGATATCCAAATTTAGACATGTGATCTCCAGTTGTTCTAGAATTTTCATTTTCATTTTTGCAAATTAGCAAGACATTTTGTAAATAAAATTTTAAAGGGTGTAATTTTTTTTCTTAATTTTCCATCGATTCATTGACTAATACTCTGGGCATTAAGGGCTACTAAAATTTTCCTTTTGGTAACTTTCCAATGCCCAATTCGAGGACAACTTTCTAATACTATTGAAACACCCAATTCGGGGGTTTGATAATTGAAGTGTAGTATTTCCCAATTAAATAAGAACCTCCTTTCTTCCGATGTGCATTCGCACCTGAAAGAATGTGAAACAAACATACTCTAAAAAGGTCAGTTCACGAGAAAAGTGAAGAAGTAGAATAGGATAGAGGGATTCTAATTCTGTAGCTAATTTCGACCTTGAATAGAAACCAGAGAGTAACATGGGATTTTCCCCGTGAGCCTTAGGCTAAGTAATGTTATGGAAATTTGTACAATATTTTTGCCCGGTGAACTCTTTGCAATTTCTAACTCTATGGGACTTTTGACCCTTTTATTCACCTATAAACTATAAGGAAAAAAAATTGTAATTTCTCTATTACAGCCTTTTCTTTACCTAAAAAATAAAAACCATGGACAACAACCTGTTTTCTAGGGAATTTCTTTTATATCATTTGTTTCAACCTTTGATAGCATAGGTATGTTACACATCCGCTAAGCAAATTTTCCACCTTTTGAGCCTTGTACATAGGAGGCCCTGTATACATAAGTGTCTTTCTTTGAACACTATGCATTTGCTTGCTTATAACCATGCGCAGATGGAAAATATTTACTGTATCATCTAAGAAATTTATCATTCATTCTGCACCACAACATTTCTTAGGCCTCTTTCGAATGAATACCAAATTTTTACATAATAATTTTTAAATAACCAGGATATCATAAGAAAAAATTTCAAAGCTTAAATTTATTAAATTCAAATATGAAGTTAAGAAGGGATAAACTAAAACTATTATATAAATAATTTGCTAATTCTTTGAGATTCTTTATTGTAGTCTATAGATTTATCACTTTTATTGCATAAGAGTCATTTCTTTGAAAAAGTAAATGAAAAACAATAAGATTGTTTCCCAGTAAACGTATCAAAAGTCTAATGCCCAAGTTCATTTGTGTCAATAATATTTAACTTTTTTTTTTTGTTAAATAATATTTAACTTTATTCATCTTATCTCTTATGTTGTAAATTTGGGAACGAGTTTCGCAAACAATAACAAGCTGATCATAAGAAGAAGTATTAAAGAAAGCATAAAGAAGATGACACCAGTATTTTACAAGTTCAGAAACTCAGTATTAGTGAGTTTCCTACGTCCTAGGACCTAAAGAGGGTTAAATGCTCTCTGAAATTACTCTATATTCAAATTAAGTTCAGAACCAGAATTTACAATATACAATTTCAGCTATACAGAAATTAAGCATGCGAAGAAACTATAACATGAAACAAGACAACAAGAAACATTATCTTGATACAACACATCAAGATTAACAAACATAATCATAAGGTAAGGAGTAACTTCCCAATCTTTGAGCTAGCAAGGAAACGTAGTTCCTTTCACAAGATCTCCAAGTCGATCAACATCAGCTTCACCAATCTTCCTCACAAGGTTGAGCTTCCACTCTTTGACCGTCGATCAGAAAAGTACACCGATCAATAGAACCATCTTGTTGAGATGAACAAGTTTCTTCAAATCACCATAGATCAAATCTCAGTGTATCACTCGCTATTCTCAGAATGAATGCACTCACAAACCCTAGTGAACAACTTTGTTCGAGAGAGTTCCTTTTAAATGGTAGCAAAATCAGAAAAATCACATTATGACCACTGTGTGCTCAGCTGAGGTTAAATGTGTCATTTTGCCTTCACAAAGTAAAACGATGGCGTTTTACTTGTGTTGCAAAATGGGCCTCAGCCTTTCAATTGGGCCAGTAACATAAAGCAACAAAACTGAAAGAGCCCAATAGCAAAAATAAAGAGATTAACGTCTATGTTTATGAAATACGTATAATATCTTAGATAAATTTTAAGTTTAATCTAGTCTCGTGAAGAAATTACAACATGAATTTTGACAATTTTTGTTTGTACCAATGCAGTTTATACAATAATGTCAATAAATTTGCACAAAATTTTTTGGGTAAAATTCTCTATCGGCCAGAGCCTAATACAAAAGAAAACCAAATTATAAATAAATTTCAGGTGGTATAAATAAATAATAATAAAAAATAAGTTTTCATTATGGTAATACCTTCCTCTGATCAATTCAGAATCAAGTTAAGCATAACAAAATTATAAAAAATGCTCGCTAAACCAAGGGCAGCCTCTAGTAGACAATCTCAATAATTTAATATTTTAAAAAGTCTTGCTTATTAATATCCTTAGGACACTGGTTAAGAAAATTAAAGTGAGATTTTCTCCAAAATAACCAAATAATAATGTAATCACCCTTACAAGTGGTATTCGTCCATTTTTTTTATATTACGGTCTGTTTGTATTTTTTTGATTAGAAGCCATATTTAAAAGGTATAATGGTAATTATTATTTTTTTTTTGGAAAAAAGTAAAATAATAATAATATTTTTCTCAAAATAAAAAATATTTTTGTAACAAATTATATTATAAAAGTGTTTTTAAATTTTTTTATTTAAACACCGTTTTTACTAAAAATACTTTTGTCCTTTCAACATATCTTTAGAAAATTAATTAAGCATTATTTATATTTTTGACTTTACATTTAATACTAATAAGTGAGAGAAAATATTAATAAAATTATACTATTATTCAATAAAAATATATTTCAAATAAGGAAACTTATTTTCATTTGTTATCATTGATCAAGACTATTTAAGAACTTTCTTTATTCTTGTGTAACAGTCTTAAAAAATAATAATAAAGAATGAAGGTAAAAGAAACTAAAAATAGTTAATAATGTTATTTAATGAATTCTGTGAATATATTCATTAAAAAAATCTTATATCAAAAGCTCAAAAATATTTATTATTTTTAATTAAAAATTAATATTAAATATTATTTGTTCCTAACTGATGTCATTAGACCACTAAACATTTAGTATTTTGTTTCCATTATTGGGCCGACAATCGGTATTATGTCTGCACACAAATTGGACCCAAAGAAGCTACAAATGATTGACTATTTAATTTGTTTTCTCTAGCTTTTGACGTTTTTGTTTTTATAATTTATTTCTTTTACAAAAATTATATCTCTTTATTATACATTTGTTTTGTAATTTATTGACGATCTTATGTAATTATTTTTAAATTTATATATAATTATTAATTAAAATAGATCATTTCATATGTAATTTAACATGATTAGGTAATATGAAATAATTTTAACTATTCATAATTAAATCAATGATAGTCTTTTCATTACTCTCTAAGTCTCTATTCTAATATTTATCGCTTTCATATCCCGTCCTCATTGATAATAACATATTTTTTCTTATTATTTTACCCTTTCAATATTGGTTTCAGTTGAAATAGTTAGTTTTTTTAATTCACTTAAATGTCAATTAATTTTTAGTTTATACATTCTCTCATGTTTAATACTCTCTTCACAATTTATTCAAAAAACAAATATGATGAAAAATATTAAATTCGTGTTAAGATTTTTCAAATCAAATCAATGTTATAGGAATTAAGTGAAAGTTTTTATTTTTTTAAAAAAGTTAAATTACATACTAGAAAAACAAGCTTTTTGACTAAATAGATACATTTCACATTAAAAAAATACAATATTTAATTTACTTTTTAAAAAAAATTCCAAACTAAAGTGGTTAATCTAGGTTTGATCATACGGGACAAGTCTCATATGTCAATGATGTGGGTTTAATAACAACGCAGCAGCCACGGGACTCTTTAAGTCCGCACGTTGATCGTACAGAATTTGATGCCAACGTGTAAGTCTCACTTGTTTACCGTAAAATCCTGTTTACCATGTGGGATTGTCATGTTGACATTAAATCCTGTATAATCAATGTACGAGAGTTAAAAAAATCTTATATAGACTGCATTAGTTTAGAACATCTTTCAAAAAAGAAATTAATAAGTATTTTTGTAATAAAAAGGACTAGTTTGGTGAAAAAGCTATAACAATATATGATAGGTTATACTTACTATCAGTTTTTTTTTTACCACCTTGTACTACCAATTTTGCTATCATTGGTTTAAAATAAATCAATAGTTATAAAATAATATCAAGTGAAAGCCGTTAATTTAATTTTGATCCGATGATAACAAAATTAGTAGTAAAAAGTGAGGCTTTTCGACCTTTTTCAAAATAAAATTTTCATTATGCCCTTATTTTTATACTATTTAAAAATTTGACCATTTATTAAAATTTAACACCAAATTTCCCATGTTTAACCATTGACTGGTAGATATAATTAGTGTCTATAATAGATTTCTTTTGTATAATACTAATCGATTAATTACATGACTCATGTAATCGATTACATGGCTCAAATTTACCCTAAAACTTTGAAATGCCATGATTTATTGCTCGAGGGTCCGAATTAATTAATTTTTTATTCCACATAACTTCTTGAAATCTACACGCTGAAATGATTATTTTTTAGTATTGGAAAGTGAAAATAAGAATTGGAATTAAATAACATCATCCACAAAGATAAAATATGCAAAACGAGGCACAATGAAGTATTTTTTAAAACAATTTTGACCAATGGGGACTTGATAGTGCATTCGTCTCGAAGAGTTATCTGGAATAAAAAAATACCTGATTCGGGCCCCCGATGCCAAAGTTATGGCATTCCAAAGTTTTTCAGTAAAACATTTCAAATTTAGTGTTACTTTAGGTCTTGTGATACTACAAAGCCCCTCCTCAAGTCCAATACTATGAGAATGTGACCACAGAAAATCGTTTGATCCAAAAAAAAATCTCGTAGAAAAAAATATGTATGACTCCGTTCACTGATATAATCGACTATTGTATAATGATATAATCAATTACATTAGTTAATCGATTACATGGCTATTGTAATTGATTACATGGGCCAGTCGACAATCATATAGGTGCAAATTGGTGTATAACTTTGGGACGAGGGCAAAATAATAATTTTTAATTAAATGAGGGAAAAAAAAATCAAAAAAACCAAATAGTGGTAAGAAAAAAAAATGTGACAAATACAATCTTTCCCTAAAAATATTATTTATTCAGAAGTTAATCTTGTGGGATTAAATAACCATTTATGCATCATAAATACAAAGCAACACATATTTCAACAAAAAGAAGCCTTTAATTTGCTCCAGAAGCCGAGAATCATTGAATGCCCCAACGCTCTGCTGTCTTAAAAACATTTTTTTACACTCTCAAATCAATCCCAGCCTCGAAATATTTCCATAAATTTAGCGTAGTCAACTAATGTATATTAGATCAATTATGTTATTAATTAATATAATTAATGATACAATTGAAATTAATGTATCCAAAGTGTAATTTTTTTTTTTTTGGCATTTCAAAACTAAGTGCATTTACTATTTAGTTTAGGTAAATATTCTCTTATGTGACATCATTTGTAGGGTAGAATAGAATACCCCTTAAATTTTTGTTTGCCTCTATAGACTGTGATGTATATGCATAGCCCATTTGCTAGGACCTGGTACCTGGTCCTGCACTTTAACGCGAATATCATTAAACCACCATTTTTTTTCCTTTCTTTCTCTCTCTCTCATGCAACTGCACGAAATTCAAGGCTTTTTGGACACTTTTAGATTTTTCCGTGTCTGTGTCTGCTTTCATTCAACACTTTTTTCACATTCCCTTTTAATTTTTTCTCTCACTCTTCACTTCACTGACTTCATGCTCAACTACTACATTTCCAGCACCATTATTACCTCCTCTGTTTCCCTGTCTCTCTCTTTATCTTTCCCTTGAGGGATGCTGCAACCTGCGCTTTAGATTCTCTCCGGGAACCTGCTTTTTCTGGTTGGTAAGTAAGGAATCACTCAGCTCAGTGTATGCTTCCTCTATTTTTTCCCCAGAAAATCTAAATGGCTGTGTTGGATTAAACTATGCGTTTTAAGTCAAACTAAAGTCTGATGTTCATCAAGTGGTTGATCCACCTGGTGAAGTATGAAAGTCTATGTTTTTCACTTCTTAGGATGTAGAAATGACTTTGGATTCTTTTTTGGATATATATTTGTTTTTCAAAGGATGTTTTTTTTTTTTTTTTCTTGCCTTTTTTTATTTCTTGTGATACAGAACTTATTGCTATTTTTGTGGATGTATAAGTGTAAAGTGGGTATCACAAATATTTATTTTTTCCTTATCATTGTCTTAATATAATTCTCAGATGAAGTTCTGAACTCTTCACATGTAATAATGTGTCTGACTTATGCTAACTAACACAGCATTTGATGATCAACGGCCCTTTGCTTTGATAGGAAACTTGGCTTTTGGGGGAAAATGAAACAGTTGAACAGAGTTTTGTTTCTATTCTCCCCCTTTGTTTAGTTGACCACCCTACCTATTCTTGGAGAAATGATTGACTTATGAAATAAATGAAGTCCCGGGCTTTTCATACGTGTGTCTATTTAGAAGTACCACATTTTATCCTTCTTAATTTTCCTTTTATCTTTAGGAAGCAGAAAAGAACAGATATGAAATGAAGCACTTTTGCTCCAGTTTTTTAAAGATATTTACAATGCCATTGTATTTGTATGCCAATGAGTAGCCTTTTATTGCACTAGCATGATGAAGTTTTGATCTTGAGTTGAAGTTCATCTACATAATCACCTGCTGCAGATACAACATCAGCAAGTCAGTTAGCTGTTATAATCAACCATGTACAGAAAAAGGCAGTTACATCAATTGAATCATCCATTCAGTTCTCAGCGTAAGCCCTTCCTTGTCTTTTTTATCAATTGATCACTATGCATGAGAAAGAAAAGAAAAATAATGAACGGAATAAATACTAATGAGTTCCAACATTGATTCTACAATACTGAAAGGAATGTCAGTGCCTTGGTCAAGGTAAAAAAGGCATTGTAATTTATAAGACAAACTTAATTGACTAGTTCTTGTCCAACATGAGTGTCAGTTGCTTACAATTTCTGTAATCATGCATTCACATTCTTTAGCAAAGATTCTTTTAACATATTGACTTCCTCAAATTTTCTTTGTAAACAGCCTTTGAAGCAGTTATCTTTGGCTCGTGGCAAGCTGTGGAGCTCCTAAAAATCGAGTCAGGAACTATGACCATGCATTTTTTAGATGATCGTCATATGGCTATGGAGAAAGGCCCCTCCTCAGACATTCGTATAAGGTCAAGGAAAGCTACTTTATCAGATTGCTCCTGCTTATTACGTCCTGGAATTGACATATGCGTGTTATCAGCCCCTCAGCGCACTGATAATTCAGATGAATTTAGTCTCGAACCTGTAAGTGATCCTCTTAAGCTGAAATTTAAACTTGTTATCTTTTCAATTAAGGTTCTTGAATTTCATAAATTATAACATTTAAAACAGAATCTTCAAGTCATCTTTTGTTGCAGTACACCTTAAGATAACCCCAATTGGCCAATGCAATTTCACACTTGAAGTTTCTTTTTTAGCTCAACTGAGTATGATGCTTGCATAACCTAATGTATTTATGCAGTGGATAAGTTCTAATTCTTCCTTTATTTTGACTTTTTTTAATGCATATTTGCTGAAATAATGTGTTGGAAACGGTACTTTGTTTTCAAGATCTCCTTATATGAGATAATAGCAAAATAGAGCACATTTACATGGTTAATATTTTCTGCTTTATTAGTGTGAGAAATTTGTGTTTGGCATTTACTAAGTGATAAATATGGCTTTTCCCGTCTTGATTCTCTTCCCATATCACTTGGCCTTTGTTTAAGTCCTCTCCTTTTTCTTTTTTTTTGGATAAAATCCTCTTCTTTAATTTGAGAGTTGTAGTTGCCAAAATTTAAAGTATGATTTACTGATTTTTTTTTTATTATAGGTTTGGGCTGATGCTAAAATAAGTTCTATACAGAGAAAGCCCCATGAATCTGAGTGCTCATGTCAATTTTATGTCAACTTCTATGTTAATCAAGGTTCGCTTGGTGCAGAGATAAGAACTCTTAGTAAGGAGATTAAAATAGTTGGAATCAATCAAATCTCTATCCTCCAAAGACTTGAACATATTCCTTGTGAAAATCAGCCTTACCGGTGGGCTTCATCTGAGGACTGCTCTGCATTATCACAAACTAAATTGCTTTTGGGAAAATTTTTATGTGATCTTTCATGGTTAGTTGCTGCGTCTGTTGTAAAGAAGGTTTCATTTTGTGCAAGATCTGTAGAAAACAAGCTAGTGTATCAAATTTTGGGAAGTAATATTATTAGCACTTCATTGAACACTGAGTCTCATATAAATGTTGTGAATTTCAGAATAGACAATGACGTATTAGTACCTTTTGTTTCTCAAGTTGTTACACATACTATCGAGAGAATTGAGTATGCACATGAATCCCATGAAGATAAAGTGTCTCCATCTTATAATATTGAGGGCTTACGACGTTCCAAACGCCGGAATGTACAACCTGAGCGTTACCTTGGTTGCGATGATGTTTCTGAGTTCGAAGTTGGTTCTTTTAGAACCAGGCCACCAGTTAAGATAGACACATGGGAGGATGATGAATTGTCATTGCCATTATCATGCCTGTTTGGTTTGCAGCAAAACTGTCCAGAAGAGGATGTTAACAATTGTCAAAAGGTCAAGAAGGTGAATACCTGCCGGGAGCTTGTAGTGTACAAGAGGAGGGCTAACAGGAGGGCTAAAACCGGGGAGGTAAAGTTAGGCGATGCTAATCAAAATGAGCATCAAAATCAACTTGCTATTATTCCTTTTCCTGATCAAGGTGATCCAATAGCCCTTGAGCATTATGATGTAAATGACAAGGTTACTAGAAGTTACGGGCATGAATGTACTGAAAATTCTTCCAGATATCATCATCTGAAAAATAGCCCTAAACTAAAGGGGAACAATGTTAATCTGTTGACTTTTGAGCCCTATAATCTGCCTGAAAAATCAGATGATGCAGAAAAGAGTGATGATTTTTCATGGAATTATCATTATAGTTTTGGCACCCCTAAATTACAGAAGAGGAGTTTATGTGATCTGGATGACATGGATATTGGAAACAAATGGGAAGGGATAAATTCCAATAAAGGAACTCAAGAGAAAAAATATCATTCTACATATTCAAGAAGTAGAAATCTTGGCGAAGAAAAAACTTATAAAGGCAGAGACAGAACCTTAAATGCAGCTGCCTACAAGGAATTGATAAATTCATACTTAAAGAAAATGAATACAAGACCAGCTAAAGAAGAACCATCTGTTACTGATCAGTGGAAGCAAGTCCAGGCAACAAGCATGTTTGGCCAACCGAAGGAAACAGAGTTATCACATAGAGAGGAGGATGAGGAAGAAATGTCTGAGATAGATATGTTATGGAGAGAAATGGAAGTGTCATTGGCATCAAGTTATCTTAACGAAGACAAAGAGGTGTAACCATTGGCCATTCCTTTCCCCTCTTTATTCCTTTTGTTTGTGTTTGTGTTTTGTTTTGATTTTCATCTAATGCTGATTCAGTTCAACTATTTAATTAGGGTTCAAATGCTGACAATTGTGCTGAGGCTCTGGAGAAATCGACTGAAGTTTGTGAACATGATTATAGATTGAACGAAGAAATTGGAATTTACTGCCTAAAATGTGGCTTTGTGAGGATGGAGATTAAATATGTTTTGCCACCCTTTGTAAGTCGAGTTTAAAATCTATAAAGAAATCTCCATTGTCTTATGTTCCTGCATTCTGGCAACCAAGTCACAAGGCTATTATCTCACACTATTATGCAAAATATATCATAGAATAGTACAAACGAAACTGTGATTTTAGAAGGAACATGTATGCTATCCCAAAATCTATCTATCTGAAACTTAGTTCCTGATGTTAACCACAGTTTTGGTTAGATATTTTATCTCTTTCCCCAGACAGTGTTTGATAACCTTTTTGGTGTTGGCAGATAGAACGTTCAGTGTGTCACCAAGAGGATAAGCAGTGTGGTGGAGAATATTCAGGGTCCAAGACTGATGAAGATGATGATTTCCAACTTTGCGCAACTTATGCTTCTCCTGATGAACCTATTTCTGAAGAAAGTGATAACGTTTGGGCATTAATTCCCGAACTTAGAAAAAAGTTGCATGTCCACCAAAAGAAAGCTTTTGAGTTTCTTTGGCAAAATATTGCAGGGTCTATGGAACCAGCTCTTATGGAAGCAGAATCCCGAAAAAGAGGTGGCTGTGTGATATCTCATTCTCCTGGAGCTGGAAAAACTTTACTCATTATTGCTTTTCTTGTTAGCTACTTGAGGTTATTCCCCGGGAAGAGGCCTCTGGTCCTTGCTCCAAAAACAACGCTCTATACTTGGTATAAAGAATTTATCAAGTGGGAAATTCCTGTACCAGTGTATCTGATTCATGGCCGTAGAACCTTCAGGGTATACAAGCAGAAATCAGCAATGGTTTTTCCTGGATTTCCCAAGCCCACTGAGGATGTAAAGCATGTTTTGGATTGCCTGGAAAATATACAAAAGTGGCATTCACACCCAAGTGTTCTAATAATGGGCTATACTTCATTTTTAACATTGATGCGAGAGGATTCAAAGTTTGCACACAGAAAGTATATGGCTAAAGTATTGAGGGAAAGTCCTGGGCTCCTGGTACTGGATGAAGGGCATAATCCAAGAAGCACTAAATCAAGGTTGAGAAAAGTTTTAATGAAAGTAGAGACAAAATTGAGGATATTACTTTCGGGTACATTATTTCAGAACAACTTCTGTGAATACTTCAACACTCTCTGCCTGGCAAGACCAGTGTTTTCTTTTGAAGTTCTGAAAGCATTAGACCCAAAATACAGGAGGAAAAGGAGGGCACCAGAAAAGGCATATCATTTAATAGAGTCACGGGCTAGAAAATTCTTCCTGGATAAAATTGCTAAGAAAATTGACTCAAATATTGGTGACGAGAGGATGGAAGGTCTAAACATGTTGAGGAATGTAACAAATGGTTTTATAGATGTTTATGAAGGTGGGAATTCTGATAGTCTACCTGGTTTACAAATTTACACATTGCTAATGAATACAACTGATGTACAGCATGAGATTTTGCAGATCCTGCACAAGAGAATGGCTAAGTGCAGTGGATACCCTCTGGAGTTAGAGCTTTTGATAACTCTTGGTTCAATACATCCTTGGTTGGTCAAAACAGCTGTCTGTGCTGAAAAGTTTCTCACTAGGGAGCAATTGAAGGAGCTAGATAAATACAAGTTTGATTTAAAAATAGGGTCAAAAGTAAGATTTGTTTTGAGCCTTATCTATCGTGTTGTCAAGAAGGAGAAGATTCTTATCTTTTGTCACAACATTGCACCTGTCAAATTATTTCTAGAATATTTTGAGAAGTACTTTGGATGGAGAAAAGGTCGTGAAGTTTTGGTACTAACTGGGGAACTAGAGCTCTTTGAACGGGGTGTAATAATGGACAAGTTTGAGGAGCCTGGTGGAGTATCAATGATACTCCTTGCTTCAATTACAGCTTGTGCTGAAGGCATTAGTTTGACAGCTGCTTCTCGTGTGATTATGTTGGATTCAGAGTGGAACCCATCAAAAACAAAGCAGGCTATTGCTCGTGCCTTTCGTCCTGGTCAGCAAAAAGTGGTTTATGTGTATCAGCTCTTGGTAACAGGCTCATTGGAGGAAGATAAGTACCGAAGAACCACTTGGAAAGAGTGGGTATCAAGCATGATTTTTAGCGAGGCCTTTGTGGAGGACCCTTCTCAATGGCAAGCTGAGAAGATTGAAGATGATATACTAAGGGAAATGGTTGAGGAGGATCGGTCTAAATCATTCCATATGATTATGAAGAATGAAAAAGCTTCAACAAACAGATGAAAGGTAAATACTCTTTTTTCCTGTAAAAATGAAGCATCAACATATATCCTTCATTCTCCCCGAGAGAGTGCAATATGTGTTTTAAATCTCTTGCATATGCTTGTCTGCATTTACATTCAGTGTGAGTGTTTGTTCAAAATTACTATATAGGCATATTATGTTACATTAAAATTTAGCATGAAGCAATGCATCGTGTTTGATCTACTTTTGTAATTTTACACAATGTTCTTCAGCATATGTAACATTGCTAAAATGTTCATCCCCCACAAACAGCTGGCCATAATCCACACGTAGATGATTAATTATGATTCGATAAAACACTGTATAATTAGCCTTTTAAGTATGAAGTGCTCTGTATTCTGAAGACCAATAATATGGACTTAAAATATTCACTTCAAATGGTAGTCTCATGGTTCAGTCTTTTGGACTATTATATTTGTGTCTAGATTACAGTCCTTCACTAAGAGACTTCCCTACAGCCACTGAATATATGCAAAGCTAATGTGGACTTTGAATGTGAAACCACATAGTAAAGCTATCCATACAGACTTCTAGACACATCACATCACACCTCATCTGTACAATATGATTTTTGCTATCTGATTGTAACTAGTCCCACCAAAATTTCTACATATCTCCACTCTGATTCTGACACCTCACTGGTGAGACAAAAAAGCGATGTGCAACAAGCATTTTCTGAAACCACATTATCTGTAAAGGAACCCTCAAGCCCATGGTTGGGATGTGTTGGTTAGAAGGAGCATGCATCTATGTCGTAAGTATGCATATTTCATACTTGCACCATGTTTTGTTGTCTTATGTGCCCTCCTTTGTTGTACATATCTATTGATCATGCCATACAATTTTTTAAATGCAAAAGTGATTCCAAAAATGATAAGCAAGTTCCTTATCCAATTCACTTTCAAATTGTATTACTTTTGTATGACCATCGTTAATGACTTTGAAGAAACAAAATGGAAATTTTCAAACAAGTCTTTTAATTATTTCAATTAACCTTATTGCTTGTTGAATCTGATTTCAAATGGATGTGATTCTAATAGCATTCCTTTGCACGTACAAAACTATGTCATTCCACATGTTAACAATGGTATGGCCAAATGACAAACCACAATAAGTGAGTCGACACCACATCTCAACCTAAAATTTTAAGACTGTAGATTTATAGATCTTTCGCTCTTATACGGTCCTCACTTGGTTCATATTTAATCAATGTGGGACTTTATTACTACTCACTTAAATATTTCTAAAACCAGAAGCCATCTCACTCTATGAAAATTTTGCTTGCGATGAATGATGTTAAAGTGGATTGCACTCTTGGTGACATTGTTGCCAAGTAACATTGATGCAGACATGGTTTTTTCGGTTACAATTGTTATGCTTATTGGTTAAAACTCATTTTCACATTTTCCTAATTTCCTTACTCAGAACAGGACCATCCGAAGCTTGAGATTGCAGTAAGAGCATCAATAAAGGACCCAACCCCACTTCTTAACAAGCTTTATGGGGAGCCCAATCTGTCTTTTTATTTTTTTTTTGTTCTTAACAAGCCATTGAATTTATTCAGGCAGATTCTAGTTTTTGCAATTATGATAAATTATCGACAATTTTATTTATTTATTTAATTAGTACATTGGAGGTTCACCTGGGTCACCCTGGTCTTAAAGAGGGGATCCATGCCAATTGAGTTGCAAAGCTGTTGGCAAATTTTCAATATTTTAAAACTCTTTTCCCTCTTTGGCAAATTTTATTCCATCACTGCAAAACTTTACTAGCCTAACTGCACATTTCTGCAACTTGTACTTTCATTCATAATCAATTCAGCTTTACCAAGAACACGTTTGTAAATCTTCTACTTTCACCTCTTTTTTGGGTAAACTATTTTTGCCTGTTTATGACGGTCAATTTCTCAGCAACAGGATTTTCTAGTTAGTTTTGTCTTTCTTAATTTGAGCCTTTGCCCGACTTCTATCTAGGAGTGTAAATATGTTAGGTTAAGCTAGTCTTTGATTTAAATAGGTTAGGTTTGTGTAAAAAAATATTTGGTATGACCTGGCCTGACCTATTAGCCTGTATAGATCTCAAATTATAAGTCTGGTTTGACCTGTATTTAAAAAATAAAAACCTTGGCTTAAGCTTGCTAGCCTGTTTAAGTCTATTAATCATTTAACGATTAAAAGAATAACTAAAATAATATTATTTTATTATTTAAAATTATTAAAATAATAATTTTATTTATTATATTTTAAATAAATAATATGATATAGGTCGGCCTATAAGTTTATAGGTCCGACGTGTACAAAAAAATCTATGACCTGTTTTTTAAATAGCTTTTTTTAAAAACGTAGGTCTGTTTTATTTTACTATTTATAATAGGTCAAGTCTGGCCTAATATAGGTTAGGCCGCTGTAGGCCGACCTAGTTCATTTACACATCTAATTTTACTTAAAAGAAAAGGGAAAAACACTTCTAATGTGTATAAGAAATATTTTTTTATATTGTGACTCTTTGATTTGCATGTAATTTTCTTTTTTGTATTTAATATGTGTGGGGTTTATCACTAGTTAACTCATAATACGAGAATCCAATTTTTATGTCACGTAAGAAAATCAAAGTCCAAAAGAAAATTGCAAAACCTTCATAAAATTGAGGTTGGCGTTAAGGACAAATTGAACAAAAAAATGATAATAATGAGTAGAATGAGCCACTATTAAAGATCGTATTGTCGTTATTACCAAAAAAGAAAGAAAAAAGATCGTATTGTCGTACATTTGGAAATAGAATTCCCACTTTATATGTCACATGTCCAAAAAAGAAAGAATAAGAGAGATTACATACGAGAGAGAGAGAGAGATCCATTGTCAAGTGTAGTTTTTATTATTATTTGATGATGTTATTAAATTATTAAATGAGTTTTATTATGATAATAGTTATTTGAAATGTTGAAAACTCTTTTAATGATGCGATGACATGTGATTAGATCGTAATTTAAAAATTATAAAAAAGAATAGAATAATATTTCTGCAGTTACTGCAGATAAGTTATCTGCATTTATTTTAAAAATGATGTCGTTTTGAGATTAAAAAATAATAATTACAAAGATTATAATAATCCTGAAATAAATTAAAATTACAAAACACCATAATTTCTATCCCAAAACGATATCGTATTAGGCTTATTGTAGATAATTTATTTGTAATTACAATAATTACAGAAAAAGCGAACCCTAAAAAACAAAACTAATAATATTCTTTGGTTAATATCATAGGGCTTTATTAATCTCATGCGACATCTCTTATGTCATAGAGATAGTGATGAGTGGGACCCACACACTTAAAGAAAAAGAAAAAAAGAAAAAAAGCAACACGAAAGTCGATGTATGTGTAGGAGAGAAAAATACTCTCCTACAACATAAGATAATATTTTTCCAATATCATATATTAGAGGTAATTTTCCTGATAAAGTTTGAGTTGTGGGATTGGACCTGATAAATACGTTAGGCACTTTAGTGGAGATTTGCATGCCCTTTTTTGTTATTGGACGTGTGAGAGATCTGATCCGATACGTAATTTAGACCTGATCAATGACCACTAGGACAACTTATCTGAGCATTTAGGCTATATAATTTGTTCCATGTATTGAATTAGGAAAAAATGTGTGTCATTTTAAAGGATGTAAAGGTGTGTTATTTTAAGTGAGAGAAAGAGATAGATCATGGGAGAGAGGGTGGACAAAAATAAAAATAAAAATAAAAATGTGGATCTCATCTTTTTGTAAAAGTGAAATGAAGTTATGACATTTAAAAAGACAAATATTTTTTCTATAAAATTAATTTTTAAGTAAGCAAGGTGAATTATATCCACGTAAATTATTATTTAACATGTATAATATTTTATGAACTGTGATAGAAATATATTTTAAAAGTATTTTATGTTAAGTAATGATTTAAGTGTTTAAGAGATATAATATAAAAATCATTGATTAGGCATTCACATACAAGCTTAACCTGCTGAGTTGAATTGCGCTTTATAGTGGTTACAAGTTTGATCTTTACCGTTTTTATTCTATTAATAAAAATATTAAATATTACGAAATTTCTGAATTTAATGCATCATTCACCCTTCAAGCTTATATAGCCTTTGCATGAGAATGTGTGTTGGAGAGATATAATATAAATACTATTAAATGCTCATAAAGGTAGAACCTAAAAAAATGGGTCGATGCAATATTCATTCTTCAAACCCAAATGTCCCTTATGTGAGGAGGTTTACAAAGATATAATATAAAAATTATTCAAGGTACATCACTTATTAACTTAAGTTTTTAGGTGAGATAATTGTTTATGAGGCCATCATTTAATAATTTAAACTTTTGGATTGAATTAATTCATCACGTGATTAAATTGTTTTTAACTAATACTTTTTCTTTTGAATGTCCAAGGAAAACTAAACCAAGTTGGGTTTGGAGTATGACAATATGATAACAAAATAGTCTATAGATGTAATAAATGGAAAATTGTATATTTGTTGAATGGTTCATATGAGTTCATCTTGGAGTTTGAAAGGGGTTTGTGAAAATCAAAACCTAGCATGCAAGCATGACTCTGAGAAGTTATCTTGAACCAGATTAACATTACCATTCATAAGATTTGATGATATTTTATTTATGTAATCAATTTTCTAACATAAAGTCACCAAGGGTTATTACATTTATAATCATTTATTTGGTCTCGCTAGTTAGTATCCTTAGTTAAGAAGCATCTATTACCTTTCAATAAATCATCTTAATTACTTAATAAAAAAATTAAATATTTTATGAATGTTTAAAATATCAAATATCTCTAATTTTAATATAATTAATTATATTTTAATTCTTATTGAAAGTGAGAAGAAATTGATTCATTGAAAAGTGAAGTATCGATTACAAGGTACTGATATTTATATCAGTAAAGAATGAAATAACCAACTCACATTAACTAACAACTAACAGTAACTAACTAATGAATTAATAACCAACTAATTAATACTGTGATAGCCCCCCTCAAGTTGGAAGATGAATGTCCTTCAATCCCAACTTGGATAGTAAAAAATGGAAAGGAGTAGAAGGAAGAGCCTTGGTTAGAATGTCAGCCAGTTGGTTAGCAGAGCTGATAGGAAGAAGGTGAACTAAACCAGAATTCACTTTTCCCTGATTATATGGCAATCGATCTCTATGTGCTTGCTGCGTTCATGGAAAGCTGGGTTGTGAGCAAGGTAGATAGCTGATCGGTTGTCACAGAAGAGGGAGATAGGTTGTTCAATGGCAATGCAGAGGTCCTTGAAGAGGTGAGACAACCATTGAAGCTCACAAGCAACTGCAGCTAAGGCTCTATATTCAGATTCTGAGGAGGATCTAGAAACGGTGGATTGTTTCTTTGATTTCCATGAAACCAAAGTATCTCCAAGAAAGACACAATAACCCGATATGGATCGTCGAGAGTCTGGACAACTGGCCCAATCTGCATCTGCAAATCCAGAGGGAACAAGGTTGTTGTGCCTGGAGAAAAACAAGCCCTTTGAAGGTGAAGCTTTAATGTATTTCAGAACTCGCATGGCAGCATGAAAATGAGAGTCCCTTGGGTCAGCCATGAATTGGCTAAGCTGCTGAACAGGGAATGAAAGATCAGGACGTGTAGTAGTTAAGTACAACAAACGTCCTACCAGTCGACGGTATGCAGCAGGATCTGAGTAAGGCTTGCCATGTTCTTTGCTTAATCTGATGGTAGGATCCATAGGTGTTAAAGTTGGTTTGGAAGCAAGCAAACCAGCATCTGAGATCAGTTCTAATGCATATTTTCGCTGATGTAGAACTATACCATGTTTGGAATGAGCAACCTCAAGCCCCAAAAAAAATCTCACTGGACCTAAGTCTTTAATTTTGAACTGCTTGTCTAGGAGTTGTTTGACACGAGAAATCTCAGCATTGTCAGTCCCTGTAAGGACAATGTCATCGACATATATCAATAAAGCAGTGAAGGACTTATCAACTTGACGTATGAGTAAGGAATGATCTGCTTGGGACTGTGTATATCCAATTGAGAACAGAAAAGTGGTTAATTTGGCATGCCATTGCCTACTAGCTTGCTTGAGTACATGTAAGGAACGCTGGAGTTTACAAACTTGATTGGAATTCTCAGATTTGATTCCTGGTGGAAGAACCATGTACACATCTTCATGAAGGTCTCCATGTAAGAATGCATTGTTGACATCCAATTGTTGGACATCCCATCCTTTGGCAGTTGCAATGGAAAGCAGAATGCGAACTGTAGTGAGCTTAACAACTGGGGAAAATGTGTCTAAGTAGTCTACCCCTTCGAGTTGGGTATAGCCTTTAGCCACTAATCTAGCCTTGTACCTCTCAATGGAACCATCAGCCTTATGTTTGATCTTATAAACCCATTTACATCCGATAGGTGTAGTGTGTGATGGCAGATCAACAATCTTCCAAGTATGATTTTGTTCAAGAGCCACGAGTTCATCATGCATGGCTTTCTGCCAACACTCAAATTTTGAAGCTTGGTTGCTTGTTTTGGGTTCAATGCATGTCATGGTATTAAGACATAAATTTTTATAAGATGGAGAACAAAAAGAATAAGATAGAACAGAAGATAAAGGATAAGAGGGAGTACCTGACTTTGATGATGGTTCAGTTATTGCATTCGATAGAGAGACATGATAATCTGTCAAGTAATCTGGTGCTTTGTGGTTTCTGGTTGATCTTCTAGGGGGTATTGATGATTGGACAGGATCTGTTTGAGAAGATATGGAAGAGTTCTGATCTGAATCAATTGGTTCTGAATGTTCATGGGTTGCTAGTAAAGGAGTGTCTTCTGTTTGTAAATTTGTGATGAATTCGGGTACATCATATAAAGTGGTGGGATGGCAGATGGATATAGGTTTGCTATCTTTTGAAATATGATCTACAGGATTGAATGGGAAATGATTCTCATAGAAAATGACATTCCTAGAAATGAAAATGGCCCTTCATGACAGATTGAACATAATGTAACCTTTCATACCTTCTTTATATCCTAGGAAGACACATTTAGAGGCTCTGGGTGAAAGTTTGGTACGGCCTTGTTGAAGTGTGGAAGCATAAGCTAAACAACCAAAGGCTTTAAGATGTATGAGGATAGGTGTTTGATTGTGAAGAATTTCATATGGGGTTTTATTATCAAGTAAGGGAGTGCATAATCTGTTTATTATGTGTGTAGCATGTGAAACAGCATAGGACCAAAGGTGTTTTGGTAAGTTAGCTTGAAAGAAAAGAGATTTACCAACATTAAGAATATGTTGGTGTTTTCTTTCAACTAAGCCATTTTGTTGATGAGCTTCTACACAGGACTTTTGGTGAATAATTCCTTTGGTATGGTATAGCTCGATCATGGAAAATTCGAGTCCATTGTCACTTCTTATTATCTTAACAGAAGACTTAAACTGGTTTTCAACATAGGAAATGAAGTTTTTAATGTGAACTCTTGTTTCAGTTTTGTTTTTCATTAGAATTAACCAAGTGAATCTTGAGAAATCATCAACAATAGTCAAAAAATAACGATGGCCATGAATAGATGGTGTAGAGATAGGACCCCAGATATCAGTGTGGATTATTTGAAAAGGAGAAGTCAAATTCGAATTACTGGAAATGTAAGGTAAACATCTTTGTTTGGAAGTATGACAAATGTCACATGGACTAACATTTTTACAAGATATGAAAGGAAATTGGATACACATTGATTTAGTTACAGAATGTGAAGGATGACCTAGTCTATAGTGCCAAATGAGGGAAGAATCTTTGTGCTTGATAGAATCATCATGTAGAATGTACAATCCATCGACTTTCCTAGCTGAACCAATCATCTTGTTCGAAGGTACCTGATTAATAAAGCAAGTTGAATCATGAAAAAGAGTGTAGCATTTTAGATCATGTGTGAGTTTGGTAACAGAAATGAGGTTTACATGAAAGTGAGGAACAAGTAAGACATCTTTAAGATGCAAAGATTCTGAGATATAAGCATTTCCAGCTTTTGATGCAATAATGTGTGCACCATTAGGCAGTGTAATGGTAATGGGTTTAATGAAATGAATAGAAGTCAGAAAAGATTACATGCATGTTATATGATCTGTGGCTCCTGTATCCAAAATTCAAACCTTGAAAGATATACCTGATTCTTTTGTGTTAGAATTGAAAGCAGAGGAAGTCACCAGATTGGATGAGTGTGTAGGTGGAAATAGGTTCTTTTGATTCAGCATTCCCATCAATTGTTGATATTGATCCTTTGAAAATCTGAAACTGTCATCAGAATCTTGGTTTTCTTTGTTATCTTCCAATTCATCAAACTGGAGGTAATTGGCTGTGTGAGATGTTCTTGATCGAAAGCCTGGTGGAAAGCCATGCTTCTGATAACAATTCTCAATTGTATGATTTGGCTTCTTGCAATAAGTGCAGAATTTTCCATTCCCTCGTCCTCTCCCTGTACTGTGATTGAAGCGACTGGTATTTCTCCCATCATTTCTGGAATTGAAATTAGGATTGAAACTGGAATTGAAACTAGGATTGGAATTAAAATTGGAACTGGGATTGGAATTGAAACTGGGATTGGAATTAAAACTGGGATTGGAATTGGAAGATTCATTTCTGTCTTTGCGTTGATCAAAAGCATTAACAAATGCTTGGGAATCATTCTGATTGATACTGAGATCAAGATTAAGACGTCTTTCTTGTTGACTTACCAAAGAAAAAACCTTATTGATAGTAGGTAAGGGATCAATCATCATCACCTGAGAGCATACATGGGAGAATTGGTCATTGAGACCCTTTAAAAATCGAATCACTCTATCTCTTTCTAGTCTACTCTTGATCTGTTCATGAGAACAGTTGCATGTTGGTTGACAATTACATTTGGGCATTAGTTGCAGGCTATCCAGCTCATCCCATAAAGATTTCAACTCTGTGAATTATTCTGCTACCATCTTCGTGTTCTGTTGGATTTTCAAGATTTCATCATGTAAATCTGAAATTCTAAAGATATCCGATTGTGCAAACCTTTCTTGCAGATCTTTCCAGATATCTTCGGCTTTATCCATCCATAGAACAGATTGCACAATTGTATCAAAAATGGAGTGTTGCAACCAAGACACCACCACTGTATTGCATCTGTCCCAAGCTCCATAAGTGGGATCATCAGTTCCTGGCATGGTAATTGTTCCATCGACAAAGGAAAGCTTATTCTTGGATCGTAATGCAATTTTCATAGCTCTCAACCAAGTATGAAAATTTCTTCCATTCATCTGGGAAGAAACAAGAACTAATCCTGGGTTTTCATTGGGATGAAGGTAAAAGGGATTCCCAATGTTATTAACGTTTTCAGGCTGGGCTGCCATTTTCTCAGAAAAGAAAGGCGGAAGAAAGAAAAGGATTCTTGGGAGAAATACCAGAGCTCAATTAGAGCTCTAATACCATATTGAAAGTGAGAAGAAATTGATTCATTGAAAAGTGAAGTATCGATTACAAGGTACTGATATTTATATCAGTAAAGAATGAAATAACCAACTCACATTAACTAACAACTAACAGTAACTAACTAATGAATTAATAACCAACTAATTAATACTGTGATAATTCTTCAACTCACAAGCAAATGCTCAACTTTGTATTCCACATTAGCTATGGTTTTATTGTATAGAAATCTTATTTTTCTTTAAAATTAGTGCACCGTACGAGTAAATGGAAATTATCAGCTAGTTACGAAATTCGAATGCAATTGGTCAAAACTCAAAAGTTCGCCATGCGCAACATCAAATAAACGATTCAATTGTGGTGCATGGCATTATAACATTCGGATGCGGACAAGGCACTACGAAACAAGATCTACAAAGATTTATGCGTCATAATAGTCAGATATATACAAGGCATATGACTTGGCTTCTCCATAGTTTTAGACCCTTCTAATCAAGTGGCTAATTTAAAATTATATTCCAGACAATTTTACTCGATGTTGCTTCTAGCTAAAGATTAGATTAGACCACTGAATCATCGAGGCCAAAAAAGAAAACGAGCATTGAATTCTCACCTCTTTTATTTATTTTATTTGTGTGCCTTTTCTCAACTCTCCAAGAGATCAACTGCTAAATATTACAAATTAAAATAGTGACTAGAATGGCCTTTACTGTACTTATCAAATATATGCTGGGATGGTTTATAATTAAAAAAAGAAAAGAAAAGAAATAACAATGGTTTATAAAATGTATAATTTATGGCTTTGGCTTAGTGATTAATATAAAGATTTTATACTTCTCATGTTATATGAGATGGGACTTTTTATACCATAAAACAAAAAGTACGTGAAACTCATATGTTAAAAAAATCATATATAAAATCTATGTCAGCAAAGAACCAAATCTTATATAAAAAATGTCTCTAAATATAAAACCCTTAATATAATGCATGCTTTTCCAGTACTGATAATTTGCGGTGAAAGTAGAGTATGATGTTAGGTGAATTTTACCTACAATGTTAAGAGATTTGAATTCTGTAGTTGCTATTTCGAGGGTCCATTAAAAGATGTGGATTTCCTACGGATAAAAAATTGTGGTGGGGCCATTAAAAATTAAAAAATAAATAAATAAAATGAATGACAATTTTAGGATAATATTATATTTACAAATTCTTAGAAACTTATAAACTATACTAAATATGACTCGTTAGACTTCAATTAAAAATATATGATTAGTCAGATATAATATAGTTTATAAACAAAAAATTTGTAATATAACATTTCCCACAATTTTGATATCTCTACAGCAAGAGGGAGTTGTTCTGCAGCAACAGTAACAGGAGAAACAATTTTTCCTCCTTTTCATATCAAAAAGTTCAATTTTTCCTCCTTTTCATATCAAAAAGTTATTATTTTTTAAGAAGAAGGTTACACTTACAATTTTTTTTACAATCTCTTACAATCATATCTTAACACCGTTAATTTTCGTCAATCAACAGTTATTATTTTCGTAAATTAAACTCATTAATTAATTATTAATTCACAATAAATGATAACCGTTGATTTCCGCAAATCAACGGTGTTAAAATATGATTGTAAGAGGTTGTAAAAAAAAAATTGTAAATATAACCTTTCTCATTTTTTAATTTAAAAAGTAAATGCCATAAGTAGGTTGGGTCAGTTTTCGTTGGGTGGTTTCATTCCCCTGTAGCGGAACTAGAGGCAAATAGTTGGGGGTTAGACTTAATCTAATATAAGCTATTTATACAAATTCAAACTATGTTAGTATCATTCAAAATTATCACCAGAATATTTTATGCAGTAGGATGAAATTGGCCGTCAGTCATTTTAGAGAATGCATTTTCTTTTAATTTATTTATTATTTTAAAATATTAAGAGTATGCAATTTTTTAAAAAAACTTTATCCTTATATATATCTACAAAGTAAAATGGAGGAGAATATTAATAAAATTAGGAGTTTATTGGTTAAATATAATTATATATTTTTTTAAATTAAGAATATATAATAACTTTTTTAATTCTTATAAATAATCTTAAACTATTGATATTTATTGAAAAAAAATAACTAACTGCATATCGCAGAACATTTTATTTGGGTGGTGACATTAATTTTGTTGGTGAGGTAAATATTCTATCTTGGTAAAATTTAATGTAAATCAAAGTCAGATTAAACCATTGCGTATGAAACGATTATGATAGATAAAGAGTTGTGTTGAATCAACCGCTATATATTGACAAAGTCTGCTATGAATCAGAGTTAGATTGAATCAAGATGTTTGAACTGGTAAGGAATAAGTAGAGAAAACTTGCACTCTGACTATTAATTTTAGGTTTTGACGTAGTATTCAACGTTTGATCTAAACACATAATATAAAAAACGAGGTGGATTGAATAATTGCTATTGGCTAATAAATATAAGTAAAAATAATAGTTTTTATTAATCTCATGAAATATAAGAGAAGTTTTCTCATGCTATAGAAATAATCATGTGTGACACTCATCCATTTATAAAAAATACAAAAATTGATGTATATGTAGAAGAAAAAAAATACTCTCCTACAACATAAGAGTATATTTTTCCAAAAATAATTGCATGACAAATCAGATGAAGTGATCGAAGAAAGCTCTTAAAAAAATGGGCTAAATTCTTTTTTTGAAAGTCAGGGAAACATTATATGGATTCACATATAATAGTTTTGCCACATACTTCACGTACTGTAATCGTTATTATCATTATTATTTTTATTATTATTATTTTTTTTTTGGATAAATCACATGTATCCTTCACAGGAGGTAATTCTGTTCAAGGCGAGTCCAGTATTCAGGCTTTAAACTCCTTCTTAAAATATGTAAACTATGTGAGGCCATTTTTAATTATGTGCATATAACAAGATTTTAAATTTTTAAAATTATGGATTTAATATTTCTCATACTATAGGAGATAAATTTATCTCTTATGAATACATAAAAATATGTGGAGACCATGTGGTCCATGTGAAGAGAAGATAAAGAAAGAGAAATATAAGTTATATATTTTTTTATGTGTTGTATGAGATAAATTTATCTTTTTCGACATATAGTGTATAAGAAACACTAAATCCTAAAATTATAGTGTATGTATGAATTAGCTTATTTGAAAAAATAATTACTTTTTTCAGATTTTTTTTAAATAGTTGTTATTTTTTTCAAAAATAAACTACAATAAATACTACATGGTATGGAAAAATAAAATTATATTCAAACCCACATTGAAAATAAAATGAATGTACAGGTTATTAAGGACAACTGCACTCACATTAATTTGAGTGAAGTCCGGGCAGTTGTTATAATCCATGTGCTTATTAAGGATTTTTTTATATTTAGTTGTATTTTAGATGTAAAAGATATGTTATTAAATTCGATCTGGTAATTGATTTGATTGAGATATTAGGTTATTGGTTCAACCGCATGACCCAGTAAATATATATAAATCTATTATTTATATTGAAAAAACTATAAACATACTCGAATACATGTAAAATAACATACCTCTTTGTAAAATAACATATTGAAAAAACTATAAATATACTAGAATACATGTATTTTAATATAAAAATAATGAAACACATTTCATTATCCAACAAATGATCAAACAAATATATAATGGTTGTGATACTAGTACATAAGGTTGAGTAGACGATATCTCTTTTTTTATTTTTTTGTATATCAGTAGACGATATCTCTAGTTATAAATCAAAATTCTTTGCATAGTGTATAACCAAGATAATTTTAGTGTCATAGTAACATAACCTATGTAAGTTAATAAGCAACAAATCACTCAAATATTTCAAAAGAAAACAAATTATTTGTGAATTTTAAAAATAATATTCTTTATGAATTTTTTTGGAAACAATTTTGTTTTTTATGAATAGAGTCGAGTCATCGATTTTCACCAAAACCGACCAGGTAACACTGATTCATACTCCTTCCAATACTTGGTCGATTTACTATTTCACCCAGACCGGTTATATGACCGATTTATCAGTTCCCAGGTCGATAGAGTTTATTAACATTGTGTAAAAGTGTTACATAATTGAAAAATAAAAGTTTAAACTAATTTGTAAGTTTTAATTTTTTTAAATTTTTAAATAAGTCCCTCTATTTCACTTTTTAAATTAGATCATTATTTTAAAAATAAAATAAAATTGTGCAGTCTTTAGATTGTCCTATCATTTGAATGGTACAGGGACTTGGTTATTTTTTCTTTCTAAAACTATAGATATCTAATTATAAATTTTAAATAACAATATAATAACTTATTTTTTAAAAGGATAAAAAGTTTTTAATTGAACCGATATAAAACTAAACTTTTTCTTGTCATTACTTATATAAGAATATATTAATTCTCCAAGCTAGCCATCTAGTTTGAGTTTCATCAATTCTCCACAAAAGTACATTTATTTTTTCTCAAATGATAATGTTATATTTTTTTAAAAATATTTCTTATTTCTTTTCTTTTTTGGAAATAAAATATTTCTTATTTCTAAATGGGACAATGCAGAATGTGGATTAATTATTAAATAAAAAGGGGTGGGGAAGAAAAACAACTTGTTGAAGTTGGTGAGAAGAGGGGAAGAAAGATACGAAAACGACAAAAAATAAAGTTCACGGATATAGAGTCATTCGAAAAGTTGTAAGAGTAAATTAAACGGAAACCAACTTCCATGGATGATTGAAGTTGATAGGACCATAGGGGGGTGGATATATAAGAAAGAGAGTGAAAGGGGAGAAAACGGATATTTATTTACAAGATGTAAGTTTCAGTATATATATTTATACTTTCTGTAAATTTTTTATCAGCATTAAATTTTATTAAGGCATTATAAAAAAAAGTATTAATATATTTGTTAGATTAAATATTTTTATGAAGTAAATTTAATATTCATAATTTATATAATTTAAAGTTTTAAAGTATAAGTAGATTTGATAATTAAATTACATACTTATGAATGCTTAAGCTATTTAATTTTTTTTTTGATAGCCAAGTTATTTAAAATTTAATACACATGATCATTGAAATAATGCCATCTGATTTTATGGTTAGACTTAGATTGGTAAATTTCGTATTCTATAAAAAAATTACTATTATGGAATCATTCAATTTCGTATATGATCAAATGATTATTGACTTTTGTATAGAAAATTAGAAATGCTGTGATATATTATAACGAGAGTTGGAATATACATGTTAATCAATATTAAACAAACCAATTATCGATACGAAGCCATGAAATATTCATCTATCAAGAGTTGGGTTGGGATTGTAACTAAATGCTATGGCCGTGCCAGCAATTTAATTTGATTTTGGGCACAATTTTAACTTGTCTTTCTTGCTTTAAATAAGGGGATTACTTCTCTCATATTCAGAGAGATAAATAAAGTAGGTCTCATCAAATTTTTAAAAAAAGTAAAAAAGAAAAAAGAGCTAGAGGCATACTTTTCTAAGTGAGAGTAACATAAGAGATTAATCTCATGCAACATAGAGTATAATTTCCCTTAAATAAAAAAGGCTTGGAATTATCTTAAAGATGCTTTGTTTGTTCACGCAAAGTATAAACATATGCGATGGTTGTTAGGGACTCACTCTTTAACTTTTTATCCTACACTAGTAAGAGAGAGGTTGAACAAATATATATATATATATATATATATATATATATATATATATATATATATAGGGGTAGGATTCTTTGATACCAATATCAAATTTTAAATTTGACACCTCATCTAAGAGCTATTAGATAAAAAAAAATCAACGACTCTGATTTGTAAGCATGTGATACCATTTATCTTTTTTGATCTAACGGCTCTCAAAAGAGGTGTCAAACATCAAATTTGACACTGATGTAAAAGGATCCTACCTCATATATATATATATATATATATATATATATATATATATATATATATATATATACTATGATGCACACACACTGACACGGGACACGACACGATACGACACGCTGACACGTTAATTCTAAAAAAGGTCATATTTCGACACGTTTTGATATTAAATAATATTTTTAATATATATAATATAATTTATATTTAATACATATAACAGCTTATAATAAGTCATATAACCAATCAAATATTCAAATTTCATAATATAAATATAAACGAAAATAATTTTTCGTACCTTGTTAATTTTTCCTGTAAATTGCATAACAGAAAAAAATTAATTTATAAATTATTTTTAGTTAATAAAATAAAATTAAGAAGTAAAAAAAAAAAGTATCTGATGCGTGTCGGAGCGTTGACCGCGTGTCCTAAAATGTTGACCGCGTGTCAGAACGTGTCGGTGTCCGACACACACATTTTGAAAAAAAGAACAAGTCTGTTCTTTGTTGTATATATATATATATGGAGAAAAGATTATATTTACACATTTTTGGTTTATAAATTTTTATAAATTATATTATATTTTATTGGTAAGATACTCTTTAGTGAAGTCTTTTATAGGTAAGACATACTATTAAGTTTGTAAAAAAAAAATTGTCGATATAACTCTCCTATATATATATATATATATATATATATATATATATATATATATATATAGTGTAAGAGTTCTTTTTTTTACACGCCCTGTATAGAAATTGATTTCGTCCTTTCAATTATGTAAACATTGTACTGTGGGAAACTTTGTTAGTAGTTTTGATTGTCTCTTTTGCATAATAGACAAAAGATATTTGAGTATGCCATTACGTAATATATATATATATATCCATTTTATTGACTCTATTAGGTTGATGTTTATATATAAACCAATGGAGTACACTTCAAATTCAAAGTGCACTTATTGGTCAATTTATGTTACTTCTTGTTACAAAATCATTTTAATACTTAGCTCCTTTGTAATTTAATTTAATTTTTTCAGTGTCCCTCCTTTTTGCTCAACGTATAAAATTCATTAATTGATAAATAATAATTCGTTAATTATAAGTTTTATATTTCAATGATTAAATATATAACTAGGATATCGAATCACCTCAACTGAAAAATTTTCTTTATAATAGTGTAAATTCGTTACTTCTCCATAAAAAAGTTTAACTTTGTATAAACTTTATGATCATGAGTCCCTTACAAACTCCAAGACATATTCATTTAGATCATTGATAAAATTTACGGAGAAACCAAGGTATTATCTAATGAGTTATATATACGAGAATTTGGTAGAGTTTTTCTTAAGATTTTATTTGAAAAACTACAAGTTTTTTAAATTGTTTTTAATGAAATATATTTTGGTATTTCCAAATCTTATAACATATAAGGATTTTCTTGATACAAATTTAATTTGACTTGACTTCGACTTAATATTTTAAGAGAAGAGTTATATTGTCAATTTTTTTTTTTTACAAATTTACAAATTATATTATGTTTTACCGGTAAGATTTCACTCAAGAGTGTTTTACTCGTAAGATATAGTGTAATTTGTAAGAGTTTATAAACAAAAAATTATAAATATAATCTTTTCCATATTTTAATAGAGTTAATTTTGTAAATCCGGTCTAACTCATATCTTAATAATGATTAGGTCAGATCTGAATTCATATGATACTTTTTATAAATGTATAAATTTATAGGATATTAAATTATAATTTTTTCGAAAATAAAATAAAAATAAAATATATTCTCTAATATATAAAAAATTACATAATTATAAATACATTAAATGCGTAAAATGTAATAATTTTCAATTCAAAGTATTTTATTATATATCACCAATTATTAAAATGATTTTTAAATTTTTAAATATCATATAATATCTGAATAGATTTAAATAACTAAAAAAGTAATCTAAATCTGGAGTCTAATTTTTAAAATCCAATCTTCTTCTGCTTAAATTAAAGCCAGTCGGAGATGTGGTGGTGAGGGGAAAAGATGTTAAATACCCATACAATCCTGTAGATTTTATGCATGTGGTGATCGCGCGAACTAGTTTTTTTTTTTTTTTTTTTTTTTTTTTTGCCCTTTCAGGTACATAGTTTCTTTTACTTCAAATGTAGACAATGGAAAAGTATCCATTGAATTTAAAATTATTTGCATTAAAAAATATGTATACCATTTGAACAATATCGCAGACAAGTTGTTGATATGCAGGAGTTTCTAGACTGTTCTTTCCAATAATAGTCTGTTTTCAAAAGATGAGTTTTATTAGAGTTATGTTGTAAGAAAATGATTGTGTAATGTCATAGAGATTTGTTTTGTATGTTTTAATTTTTTTTTTTTTGCTTCAAAAAGTGCGAACTCCACAAAATATTGTGTGTAGAAAACTTTTTTGTGTCATGTGACATGATAGATGCAAACTCCTCCAAAGACATGTAGGAACGAGAAAAACTTGAATACATTAGCATTATTTAAGAAAGGAAAAATTTTCAGATTTTAAAAAAATATAAAAAAATACGGATTAAAAGATGAAGAATTTTTTTTTAATAAAAGTTATATTGAATTTTTTTACCCAATACATGGCATGACTTTTAGTTTAAAAAATAAAAGGAAAATTAATAAGAAAAGAAAAAAGATATGACAATGTCCGAGCGAGTCAAATCAAACAAGGAGGATGGTGGTAAAATAAACAAATATTATTTAAATAATAATATTAGTTTAAAGTGAACTTGGTAGATCAAGAAATAATATTTTTTTTTTTCAAGTTAACAAAAAAAAAAAGGAGTGGCAAAGTTGCAGTTTGAGATAAAGAAAAGGAAAAATTGATAAAACCAAGTCTAAAGACAGGTGCAAGTTGAGGATCCACTTGCAAGGTTCTTGGCTGCAACAATTCAATAGCAATTAATCAATTATCTTAACCTTCTCTCTCTCTCACCCTCACACACTAAAACAAAAAAGGAACAACGACCACAACATAGAGAGAGAGAGAGAGAAAGAAAACCGTATTTCTCTCTACGAAACACAAAAAATATTCCAACTTGGACTACAAAAGTATCAACCCAAAATGTCGAAAAGCAAAACTAGAATCTGTTGCTCTCTCACACTCTCGAATCCTCCACATATATATGGTTGCTTATTCAACAACAACAGTATATACACAAACCACTTTAACTTTCACAAAAACTAACATCTTTGGTTTGTGGATATATAGCCCATACAGGAGAGAAACAGAAAACACATTCATATTAATACGCACTAAAAATGCCTTCCCCTGTTCAGCTCCACCGTACTAACACCGCCGCCGCCGCAAACGGCGTGAACTGCCCCAAGCACGCCCAAACGCCGCCGCCAGCGAGCCGTCTCGCGATCCCCCTCGCCAAAGTAAGCGTCCCGGACACGGTGGCTCGCCACCACGCGCACATGGTGGGGCCCAACCAGTGCTGCTCCGTCGTGATCCAGCCCATAGACGCCCCCGTGTCCACCGTGTGGCCAGTTCTCCGGCGCTTCGACAACCCGCAGGGATACAAGCACTTCGTGAAGAGCTGCCACGTGGTGGCCGGCGACGGCATTCGCGTCGGCGCCCTCCGCGAGGTCCGCTTGGTCTCCGGTCTCCCCGCCGCGTCGAGCACCGAGAGGCTGGAGATCCTGGACGACGAGCGCCACGTCATCAGCTTCAGAATTGTCGGCGGGGACCACCGTCTGAGAAACTACCGGTCTGTGACGACCCTGCACGGCGACGGGAATGGCGGGACAGTTGTCATCGAGTCATACGTCGTTGACGTACCGACGGGTAACACAAAGGAGGAAACGTGCATGTTCGTGGACACCATCGTACGGTGCAATTTGCAGTCGCTGGCTCAGATCGCCGAGAACATGGCCACTCAACACTGAACAGTGAACAAAACCATCTTAATTTCTCTTCTTACCTTCATTTATTATTCCCTCTCGGTTTATTTTATTTTTCTATTTCTTTCTTTTAATCTAATGGGTTATGTCTTCCGGGTTTTTCGTTTCGAATACGGGTTCGGATCTAGTATCCTATATGGACATAGATACGTGCGCCCGTCTTGGAAATTGGTGGGTGGGTAAGCCAGTAGGTTTTTTCGGAGGACTAAAGGTCAGACGGCAATGGTTGAATCAATGTGATATATGTATAATATGATATGATATGGTGATGTATATGTTCGTATATTTAATATATGTAGTTCTATCTTTTCTTCTTTTATTTTTCAGTTCTAACATTCATTCTGATCGAGGACTGCTGCTGGTGCTTCTTTTGCATCAAAAAAATGGTCGTTGGTTGTATCCTCTACCATTTTGTTTCGTAGCAGAAATAATAGTTATATACGAATTTATAGAATGTTTGTGCAATTCCTTTTTTAATTTTTTTGCTGATTTGTTTGCTTTTGCGGTTTTTGTTCCCGTTGTAAGTATATATACTATCTATAAAACACCGATACTTTAAAAATACTGACGTGTCGTGTCTGACACTTTTCGACACTCACTGACACTTCAACATTTTCCGACACTCTAATATTCATTGCAAAGACTCAAAAAAAAAAATTAAATGTTACGTTGTGTTGCATTTTGAGTTTCAACTATTAGATTCGTTAGATTACGATTACGACTTTGTTGAGTTTAATATAAACATTTGGAATATATTATGTTTCTTTGCAAAATTGATGGATATCATATGTTTAGTGTAACAGAAATGGAATATATCGGTAATGAAACGGTAATGGAATATAATGGTAATGAGTATATCTCAATAACTAGTACTTATAGTTGTGCTCCTATAATAGTGTCCTTATTTTAATTCCTTAATTGTAATAGTGTTTTCTATTGTAACAACCTTCATGGTTATAAGTAGGTGTGTGGCGGTTAAGAAATGATATCAGAAAATTGTTGGAATTTCTCTTCTCTCTCGTGACTCTTTCTCTCTCAATTCCCTCTTCTCCTCTTCTTATCCTTTCTGCATTTCTTTTCTCCTGTAACAACCGTTACAATGGTGCTTTCATCGATCTACTCTTCCTCCATAGCTACAAGTAACACCCATCCTCGTCCACACCAAATCATTGATCCCCAATTTCACCCTTCCATCTCACTTACCATTACATCATGCTGCGATGATAGCACTGTAGCACTTCATGCAATCGACCAATCCCTTACAAAATCACGTGATGACTTAGCAAGGGCTAAGATGCAATATGATTTCGCAAGGGTTCGAGCTGAGATGCAATTTGATTTCGCAATGATTAGGGCTGATATTGATAAGATACACGCGAATCTGGAAGATATAGCTGCTACTAGGATTCAAAGGCTATTTCGTGGATATCTTGTGAGGCGTCAGCGATTCAGGAACCCCGAAACCCCTACGACTACAAACCAGTGGATGGCGTCCCTCCCACAATCGACGAGCGTGCCCACAAGCTTTGCACTAGCTCCGATTGGTGGAGCATCCTCAGCCTCCATGTCGTTTGGTGGATTATTTGTTGCTAAGGGAACACCCTCGTTCATTGCAAATCCTTCCTTCCAGTTCTCAGATGTCCCGAACCACCCTCATCCATTCCAGGTTCCTGTATTTGAACCCCCTGTGTACGGTATTATTGCTCCACGCTCTGCGATCTTTGGTGTTGTGGTTCCCTACACACTGAGTGTTAAGCCACCCTTGCCTAAGCCACCAGATTCAACTTGTGCAACGGTTTGTGACCCTAATTTGGCTACGCAGAGATTATCTTGTTATGCACACAAGATGTTTGCTGAAATGGCTGACCATGATGATACCTATAACTTCAAGCTGCTACACTCAAATTGAAAAAATACAGAGCTGCTGTTCAAAGAGATGATGCCTCTGCCTCAGCTTTTGTTGCATATGAAAGAAGCATACAAGGAAGCCAAGGAGGAGTTCTGCTCACAAATTCGAAGATTTACTGATATTGACAAGCAAACCAACGTTGGCATTAACAGTTATGTATCAATTGGGAGGTTTCTCTATTCTCCGGATGTAAGAAAATCACCACAACTAGGTGGTGCCCTTGAATCATGGCGTGGTTTCTCCCAGAGTATAAGACCTACTCATATGGGATTGTCACTTAACATTGATATGTCATCAATGGCATTCATTGAACCACTACCTGTAATTGAATTTGTTGCTCAAATTTTGGGAAAAGATGTACACTCAAAACCATCGTCAGATGCAGATCATGTCAAGATTAAAAAGGCACTAAGAGGTGTAAAAGTGGATGTTACACACAGAGGAACATTTCGCAGAAAGTACAGTATATCAGGACTGACTTCACAGCCAACAAGGGAGCTTATTTTCCCTCTTGATGACCAAATGGACATGAAATCAATAGTTGATTATTTTCTAGAAATGTATGGATATACACTCCAATTTTCTCATCTACCTTGCCTTCAAGTAGGCAGCCAAAGGAAGGTGAACTATTTGCCTATGGAGGCATACAAGATAGTTGGAGGCCAGAAATTTACAAAAGGACTAAACGAAAAGGAGATAACTTCTCTGCTAAAGGTTTCATGCCAGAGACCCTGTGAACAAGAGACAGACATTTTGCAGACAATTCAACAAAATGACTATGCAAATAATCCCTATGCAAAGGAGTTTGGTATTAGCATAGACAACAAGCTTGCATCAGTTGAGGCTCGGGTTCTTCCTGCTCCATGGTTGAAGTATCATGACACTGGACGAGAGAAAGAATACTTACCACAAGTTGGTCAGTGGAATATGATGAATAAGAAAGTTATAAATGGAGGTAACATAAGATATTGGGCATGTATTAATTTCTCACAAAGTGTACAGGAAAGTACAGCCCGTGGATTTTGCCAACAGTTAGTTAAGATGTGTCAAATCTCTGGCATGGAATTCAATCAGGACCCTGTGATTCCTGTATATTCAGTGAGACCAGATCGAGTAAATAAGGCTTTGAGGTCTGTACATTCTGTTGCTATGGAAAAACTTCATGGGAAAGAGTTAGAGTTGCTGATTGCCATTCTTCCAGACATTAATGGCTCTCTGCATGGTGCTGTCAAAAGAATCTGCGAAACAAATCTGGGGTTGATTTCTCAGTGCTGCCTTACAAAGCATGTATTCAAGATTAATAGACAGTACCTAACAAATGTGGCACTACAAATCAATGTCAAGAAGGAAGGAAGAAACACAGTACTTTTGGATGCTATAAGTTGGAGGATTCCACTGGTTATTGATATACCAACAATAATATTTGGAGCTGATGTAACTCATCCAGAACCTGGAAAGGATTCTTGCCCATCTATTGTTGCTGTTGTAGCATCCCAGGACTGGCGGGAAGTAACAAAGTATGCAGGGTTGGTCTGTGCTCAGCCTCATAGCGAAGAACTCATTGAAGATCTTTTCAAATGTTGGAAAGATCCACAGCGTGGTGTAGTTTATGGTGGTATGATCAGGGAGCTTTTACTCTCATTTAAGAGGGCACCTGGTCAAAGACCATTGCGAATAATCTTTTACAAGGATGGGGTAAGTGACAGTCAGTTCTACCAGGTTTTGCTGTATGCGCTTGATGCCATCCGCAAGGCTTGTGCATCCTTGGAACCTAGTTACCAACCTCCAGTAACATTTGTCGTGGTTCAAAAACGGCATCACACTAGACTCTTCTCAAATAATCCCAATGACAGAAACAACACTAATAAGAGTGGTAATATCTTACCTAGTACTATGGTGGATTCTAAGATATGTAATATTGTTGGAGATGAGGTATCTGTCATTGCACCTAACACTCCATCCCTTTATGAAGCTCATTTCGGGATTCCAATGGCAGGAGCTGTACTGAACACTATTAATATTCGGTTAAATGCATCAACAGTAGCTTTCCTTCTTCGTTATTGTTCAGCAGCAGTTGTAATCGTGGATCAAGAGTTCTTTTCCTTGGCAGAAGAAGCTTTGCAAATCTGGTCTGAGAAAAGCAAAAGCTTTAAGCCTCCAATTTTAATTGTCATTGGTGATGAGAACTGCAAACCTAATGAACTCAGATATGCTTTGGCCAAAGGAGCCATCGAATATGAGAAATTTCTTGAAAGTGATGAGTGGCAGAGCATTGCTTTGGGTTACACATCTGGTACCACTGCTAGTCCTAAGGGCGTGGTATTACACCACCGAGGGGCATATCTAATGTCTCTAAGTGGAGCTCTTATTTGGGGAATGCAGGAAGGTGCTGTGTATCTGTGGACATTACCCATGTTTCTTTGCAATGGCTGGTGCTATACTTGGACACTTGCCGCTTTTTGTGGGACAAACATTTGTCTTCGTCAAGTAACAACAAAGGCAACTGCATTTGGGATGTCATGTATTTTTATCTTTGACCCTGGTATTGTTATAACTTAACCTCGAGGACGAGGTTGGTCTGAAGGAGGATGGAATGTAACGGTAATGGAATATATCGGTAATGGAACGGTAATGGAATATAATGGTAATGAGTATATCTCAATAACTAGTACTTATAGTTGTGCTCCTATAATAGTGTCCTTATTTTAATTCCTTAATTGTAATAGTGTTTTCTATTGTAACAACCTTCATGGTTATAAGTAGGTGTGTGGCGGTTAAGAAATGATATCAGAAAATTGTTGGAATTTCTCTTCTCTCTCGTGACTCTTTCTCTCTCAATTCCCTCTTCTCCTCTTCTTATCCTTTCTGCATTTCTTTTCTCCTCTAACAACCGTTACATTTAGCTTTATTTTTTTGTTAAATTATTGAATACTAAATATAATATATACTATATAAATTAAAAATATTATATAATATCAAAACGTGTCCTAACATGTCGGAATTTAACATTTTTTAGAATTAACTTGTCGGAGTGTCGTGTCGAATCCCGTGTCGGTGTCGGTGCAACGTAGTATATTATGATATTTGATTATTGTTCATAATATATGAATACCTATTATATTAACTTTTTTTACCTATTATATTAAATTAATTTACAATTTGTCCTGATTTTCCCCCTTTCATTATGATTTATCTTGCTTTTTGTCAATTTCAACTACAACTTCTCATATATATATATATATGTATGAAAAACCTTAGTCTACACTCAACAAATTTATTTAAATATTGAAATAAAAATTACGTAAATGACTCTCAAATCGGAAGAAAATTTTGAGTTTCGATAATTTTATTTTATACAATTTAAAGGGAAAAAACATAAACATTTAAGTATTAATAGCCCACAGATACTGGATTTTAAGTTACATTCAAGAAAATTTGTTCAGTTTATAAGTTTTGTACATAAACAAAAAAAAAATGTTCATGACCCCACTTTAATAGTTTATAACTTTTTATTGTGGAAATTCTTTATATACATATGTATTTAGTGTATATTACATAAGATTTAGATGTATTCTGACTCTAAGTCAGAGGGAAATAGATCTTCTTATGTGAAAAAAAAAAAACATGATATGGTCATGTGAAAAGATCACAATCATACTAAATCAACGATTATGATTTCGTAACTATCTATTTTAATATTTTTTTTTTCTCCTTCTTTATTACCATTAATTCACCTTTATATAATTATAATTCCCCATATGACATGATCATGTGAATTTTGACATATGAAAGAATCCAGATTCAAATTAGAGTTTATATGCAAAATGAATGTAATAAGATATATGTAAATCTACAGTTATAGTTGTCTCCGAGATCAGTGTGTGGGTGTGTAAAACAGCAGATCTAGCGTGGGTTATTTTTATTACTTTGAATAAAGTTATTAAAAATATTTTTAAAATTTTCTTATATTTAACGCAAATGACATAATCTCAATCAAAAAAGAAGGAAAGAAAATATCAAATTTTCAATCACATTCTATTTATGTGCTAATAGATCAAAATTTATGGAATGTATCAACCCTAAGATTTGGCATATCAGGTTATTGGAAAATGAGTATATGGTGTATGCGTAAATTTGAAATTTATTATTATTACTTTGAATGAAGTTATTAAAAATATTTTTACAAATTTATTAATTCTAACGTAAATTTCTTAATTGTATTTGAGAGGTTATTATATTTTTCCAACTAGTAAGAACATTTATTTTTTTGGTTTTTAATGTTTTGGTCTCCCTCGGCTTTAGCAGATGGGACATGGAGAAAAATAAATTAATCACGTGCCGTACCAATTGGAATCATAACCTTTGGCAAATCAAGACTCGTTATTTTTCCTGTGGGCATCTGATATGTATATTTGTTTCAAACCAAAATCAATCGTCATAAAGCATATGTATCCGCCGGATAAACCGCTGTAGAGTTGGAGTAGTACTAGTAAGTAATAACTCTCACAAGACCGAGCGGGTGTTACAAGTCACCAAATTTTGAGGTTAAAATGTTATTGTTCTATAGTGTATATAATTATATATTCTTACCAATCTAATGTTAACTAATTTTTTTTTTATTTGACCGTGAAATGGAGTAATTTTTCTCTCGTCACAATCACAAATAAAAAGAAATTACTCTATTTTTAGTCTTAAAGTTAATTAATGTATTACACAGAAAGCACGCACATGCAATTTGATTTTGTTCTTTTAAACCCAGCACAAACCACATTACATCCGGCAGCAAAATGCATTACGTAACTACCAAGTTAGAAACGAAAGCACCATGAATTTTTTGATTTATCCATTCTCAACGTGGGAGGCGGTGCATGAAGGTTCGCTTGGACTTTACATGTTTCTTTGAAGCTTCTCTTTTCTTTTTTCTGGCCCTAAAGCGAAGTACATGAATCCGCAAGAGTCAAGAAAATACATCAGAAATGAAACCCCAATGAAGAAAAATGTTTTTTTTTTTTCTGTGCAATAAGGATTGTTATACTTTTATATATATGGATTAAGACGTCATTTTAGTATTAATTTTCCATGGTGGATGTGAACCAACCTCCGAACTGCAACTTGCCTAGGCAGAACTCAAGTTGATGTGCAAAAAAATCAAATTGAAATTCTTTGCCTCCTAACTTGTACTCTCTCTATTATTATATATAAACGTGAGCTGTAAGGTGGAAGCGATCGATAGAATGACAAGTTGGCTTGCAAGTGGGCAAGAAGGGCCTTCATTAATTTGTTTACCATAAATAAATATATATAGGTAAAGGTAAATAAAAAAATAAGTGGCGTATATATCTCTAGCTACCTAGAAATTAATATATTGCTTGATGTAGGCAATTTACCTAGCAGAAGTGTTTACTGTGCGTGTGTGTGTGTGATGAACGCCATGAAGAACCTGTTTGTGGTGTTCCTTATCAGCCACATCCTAAAAGCACTTATGTGCAGTTAGACTTTACTCTGCGTCGATTTTTATTAGCAATTACCGCCAATTATAATATGTAGGTAGGGGTGAAACTGGGCGGGGCCGGCTTACAGGGGCCTACGGCTCGGTCTACGTCAGGCATGACCTAGTATATTTCCTAAAATAGGTCGGATTTGGGTCTTGAAAAGGTCATAGGCCTACTTTTACAAGGCCCCCCGTAAGCCTACAGGCCGGCCTATATACTATTTATTTTAAATAAAATAAAATAGAATAAGTATGCGTTGAAGAAAAAACAAAAGAAATAAATTTAATCAATTACAAAAATTTATAACTTAATTATATTCGATTATATTTTAATAGAAATCTGACTTTATTTCTTATATAGAAGGAACCTGAAGGAAATCTTAGATTTATGCGGAAGCGGTTTAGGACCTAGTACATTGGTATGCTTACCGAATCATCCTTGTTTCACAATTACCTCTCGGTGCGCAGGTCTCGTGTAGAATCTTCCCTTGTAGGATTCCTCTTCACGAACAGCTCACCTCAGCGCCGCAGCACGAACAACCTCCTTGAAGCTGGACTGTGGCAGATCTTCCAGACTATCTCTCGAAGAGGATGAGATGGTTGTGTGGGCAACCGTTCAGATGATGAACGTCTGCCTCTTGGGGTTTGTTTCTGATGATCTATTCACCTTGGAGGCACAAGAGGAGAAAACTATGAATATATAGGCTTAGGTCTTAGACATAACTCAACCCTAAGCCTCATGGGCTCATGTGTCACTGAAGCCCAATAGGACTTTAGTGACCAAAAGAGCATATATCCAACAATCTCCCACTTGCTCTTTAAGATACAAACTTGAGTTCGTAAACCCAAGGCCATGTAGCCCATAAGCTATCATCATCTGATAATATACCTCATCCCTTGTCTCGAGCTAGCCTGGGGACCTACCATTTGTCATTGATCAAGGCTCCTGATAATCTTTGAAAGATTATCTAATTCGGTGCTACTCCACTAAAAGCCCGAACGTGAACTCCAAGATTAATGACCTTTATAACATGAATATGCATCGCCCCTTTGTAGAATGTCTATAATTGATTGGCAAGTTTTCTGTAACTCAATCAATTATTTATTTCCTTGACTATGATAGTTTCTCTAATGGATTACATGCACTGGCCAGTGTCTTTAATATCCAAGTACCGAAACATATCAAGGGGACATATCTTACAAATTCCATGTTGTTTATCTCATAAATACCGATAATCAAATAATCTCACTCCCAAAATACCGAGTTATTGGCCGTCAATAGATCAAACCTCACCCGTTGGTAAATCAAAGAATGAAAACTATTTGATTACCTATTTATAATAAACTCAGGATTAAGAGCAATCACATAACTATAGTTAACTGGAGATTTGATACCTTATGACAGAAAAACAACCTTAATCAAATCTCTCCTTGATCCTTTCAATGTGAATGTTAATTCACACCAATATTTTACAATGATTCGAACAAAATCATTTCATAAAATATTGCAGCCTGAATAAAGTGCCCAACTTTATTTAACGGCTGTGACTCCATTCATCAACTGTGAGAACCTATGATCATGTCCTCCATGAACGTATCCATATGATCATATACTCCACAATTTGATCCGGACCTTTATGTTTGTAAATAGTGCGCAAAATAAATAAATAAAACCTTATTTATGAAATTCAGAAAATTATTTATTGTTTCATCGTTTTACTCCAAGAGCACAATGAAACCAATAACTCTCACTTGCTTAATGCAAGTCTGAGATCCTCCTAAGACCCAAAGAAGTAACATGCCTCTCGAACACAAATTCAGGCAAACTCTTAGTAACTGGGTCTGCAAGATCCACCTCTAATGCTATCTGAGTTTAGTGAAAAACTCATAGCTCGAGGTTGATTTTCTTGAGTCAACATCCACTTGAAATAACTGAATTTTTAAAAACTCAGCTTTTCAAGACTCCCACTAGAGTATACCAGCATATAATCTCTCGTTCTCCAAAGATACTTGAGTACATGCTTAACAATTATCTAGTATTCCTCTAGGTTCAAAATGGTATTATCTCACTACTCCCACTGCGTGACAGATGTCTGGTTTAACGCCCAACATGATATGCATGAGTCTACCTTTGCCAAAGCATAAGATATCTTGCTCATGCATTCTTCCTTCTTAGAAGTCTTTGGTCACTCCTTAGGAAGATGAATTCCACATCTGAGAATTATAATTCTTCTTTTAGAATTCTAATGTTGAATTTTGACAAATGTTTTGTCAATGTAAGTAGCCTGAGGTGATGCCAACAACTTATTATTCCGGCCTCATAAGAGTTTTATACCAAGAATATAATTGGCTTCCCCAGTACTTGCATACCAAAACACTAACTTAGCCAACTCTTTATGCTTGATATTACCTCCACATTGTTTCTAATAAGGAGCATATCATCTACATAAAGTACCAGAAAAGCTATTGTCTTCCGTTGTATCCTTTACATACAAATACACATCATTCATCAAGGTTCTCTCAAAATCAAAATTTTGATAACCTGATCAAAACTGATGTTTCAAGACCTGGATGCTTGCTTAAGTCTATGAAATAGACTTTCACAACTTGCATACCGTGTGTTCCTACTCATTTGCTATAAACCATTTTGGTTGTTGTATGTAGATATCCTGACATCCAACTCCCAATATGAAATCTCATAATTGAGACTTATAGCAACTAAGAGAATCTGGATAGACTCAAGCATGGCGTCTGGAAAAAATGCCTTCAAGCTAGCTTTGAAGGTTTTCACCTTTCTGTCCATCCTCTCTTTGCCTTTTATGTCCACATGCACCTTGTGGGTTTTACCCCTCTTGGTGTCTTTACTAGGACCGAACGGAGTTGAAATACAAGTATTTCATCTCATTGTTCATAGCCTGAGCAACACTTGATCAACAACATCTTCTAGTGCATTATCGTAACTAGTAGGATCAATGTCACTCAATAAGAAACAACTTGAGAGTTAACAAGGTTCTCTCCCACTACGAATGTACTGCACTAGACCTTGTGTATTTATAGGTAAAATAAAGAGTGGGTCAAATGATGGATCTTCAATTTCTTGAGGATCCGCTTATCCTTGATATTGTTCCTTTACATGTGATACTAATATTTCTACTAGTTTCACTTATATATTATCACGTTGAATTTCCAATCATGGTTCTCTTGTTTGTTCACTTAGAGATATATATATCCCCTCTTGAACAATCAAGGGAACAGTGGATGAAGCTTCTAGAGATTCTGGAAATTCTTGATCTGAGATAAATCTCATCAAGAATAACCTAACTTAAGAGCTTATAATTTCTTATCTAGTCCTCCTTTAAGAAAATCATGTAAGTGCTCACTTAGATTATCTTGTCCTTAAGACTAAATAAGAAATCATCCCTAGTTCTCTTAGGGTAGCCAAAAGATATGCACTCTTCCATACAAGATTCCATCTCATTTGACTGTTGTTGTAGGACGTGTGTCGTAGCACCCTAAATCCGAATATGGTTTGATCTGGGCTTGCACCCTTTCCATAATTCTTTAGGTGTCTTTACAACAAACTTTTGACGGAATCAAGTTAAGAAGGTACATTTCCTTCTCTTAGGCATCTCCCTTGAACAACATTGACAAAGATGAATAATTGAACATGATCTTCACCAAGTCTAGAAATGTTTGATTTTTGCATACTGCAACTTCATTCAACTAATGCGTTCTTAGAGTTGACAGTTACAAAAACTATCCCCTCTTAAATCAGGTAAGACCTGAACTTACCAGACAGGTAGCCAACACTTTAGTCAGACCAAAGTGTTTTTGATTTGAACACCTACATGCTTTTCTGCCTCAGACTAAACCTCTTGGAATTTCCAAAAGCTTTAGACTTATGGCGCACTTGGTTCATCTGTCCAAATCCAGAGTAAACATTCATATAATGAAGTACTTATCACCTCTTCTGGTCTGAACACTAATTGGTCCACATACATTAGTATGTACCAGTTCCAGTTGAATAGTTGCGCAAACCTTTTTGGCCCTTGTAGGATTGCTTGGCCACTTTACCTTCCAAATAGGACTAACATGTAGCTGTTAGTTAAAAGATTATTGAACTTTCAGTCCCTCTTTTAACTAAAATATGTTTCCTACTTGAGATAATATGACTCAATCACAAAGGCCAAAGTGATGTTTCATTTGAAACTTTTATTTCTTTGGTGAAAGTTCTTGTTCATCATCTTTTCCATTCAACATAACAAATTTAAAAAGGGTATAGGACATAGGTAATAAAGACTATATAAACAATGTACCAGAACAAACAAGACGAAGATGAACTTCGAAATGTAACTGAGGAATCAATTGCATTGTCAACCCATGTTTTAACCAAAACAACTAACAAAAATTGAATTCCTCTTGAAATCTGGAACAAATAAGCAATCACCCAAAACCATAGTCTTATAAATAACTTGTCTTACTGCAAATGCAGACACAAGTTCCCATTTTCAAGCTTAAAATATCTGTCCATTGCTGACAGGTATGCCATGTTTGAACTACTACAAAGAGTAACAAACATAATCAGTGATTCCTGAATCAATAATTCATTCACTGATCAGGCCTTGATATGCCCATGTCAGGTTCTTTTCATCACCTCTGGACAATTTTTCTTTCAGTATCCCTTCAGTCTGCACTTGAAGAACTTGCCTTGCGGCTTCTTCATAGCAACTGGTTTGACAACTGATAACCAAGTCATTTTGTTCTTGTTACCACCCTTGGGTTTCCCTTTGGATTTAACAAGACTCTTAGCAAAACCTGCACCGACTGCATTCTGTCTAGCAGAGCTGCTAGACGCAGCAAACATGTCATTAAGAGTCTGAAGCATTTCTACTCCACTCTTAATCATGTACACTTGCTTCTGCAAGTATTTGGAAAGACTGACAATAATATAGCAGCGAACTACCATATCTGTCCTTTCCTAATCTGAGAAATGCATCTTAGTTTCCTAAGACGCATCCTCTGCAGGTTGCTATGGCCCTCGCATTGTCAGAACAAATTTTAGCTTCCATGTTTTAGAACAATATCAAAAAATTTGCTTTTCACTTATTCATAGTTGGTACTATCTAGAGGTTTTCGACTCAAAATCATTTCTAAGATATTTTCTGAAAAACATATAAAGCACACAATTACAAACAAATAATGCAATAAACAAACGAAGTGCAAGTAGATTCTCATAACTACTCTTGTTTATTGTTAACAATCCTTCAGTTTATCCTTACAAGGCTTACGATGGGCAAGTCACTTGTAAAAACCAAAATTGTCATTTGGGCCTTCAGTGCCATTACCAGAGCCTCGATGGGAGGGTTAACAATTTTACCAAAGTTGAATGTAATTAACCATTGTTTAATTTCAAAATTATCCTTAGTGTCTAAGCATTGCCGACGATGGGCCGTACAATACTTTACTAAAATTTTGAAATTATTAAGATTTAATCTAGTGAAATCTGATTATCCTTATCCGATGGGGCTTCAGCGATAACCATTTCACTAATAAACCCACAAATGGAGCCCGCAGGTTTTAAAATTAATTAATTTTTAAAACCTTCACCCATTCAACATTTTTGTTTGAGAATTTTCATAAGCCCAGTCGAATTCATTGTTTAATTTCAAAATTATCTTTAATAACTTAGTATTATCGACGATGGGCCGTACAATACTTTATTAAAATTTTGAAATTATTAAGGCCCAATAAAATCCAATCATGCTTATCCGTTGGGGCCTCACATGATTATTTTATTGATAGGCCCACAATGCGTCTGGAGGTTAAATTAATTTCTTAATTTAAATCTCCTCCCATAGATATTTAAGTCCAATCTAATAAAATCCAATCATGCTTATTCGATGGGACTTCACATGATTATTTTATTAATGGTCCTATAATGCGCTTGAAGGTTAAATTAATCTCTTAATTTAAATCTCCTTCCATTCAACATAAGCAACATTTTCTAATTTCCAAGAATTATTTAATTGAGAGTATCTTTTGTTTAATTTCAAAAACTATATAAGTAAGAGCGCCGATAAACGTGCACTAAGCTTAACATAATTTTGAAAGCATTAAGGTCCTGAAATTCGGTCACTTTACGTCAGCGTGTGCTCCAAACAATCATGATACATGAAGGTTGTATGCAGCGTGTGTTATTCCATGACCATTTCAGAAAACCCACAAATTACTCGCAAAATAAAAGAATTCTCTTAGGAAATTTTCTCTAATTATTTTTCTAGATTTAAATCATCCAAATAGCTGACGTAATTATTAATCTAGATTGCAACAATCATAATAATTATCATTTATGAGGATAATTTGAAATCAAAATAATTTCCATAACGATTATTTGTCTTGATGTTAATTATCCAAAATTAATTAATTCAATTATTAATCTAGATTTTTAATAAAAATCATAATAATTATTAATTAATTTCTAAGGATGATTTAAAATCAAAATAATCCCATAATAACTATCATACTAGTCGCTGAAGACATAATAGTTATTATGCTCATGCAATCATACAAGTTATGCAACAATATGGCACCACCTATTCTATATGACATGTTATCGCAATAAAGCATGTTATCAATCATATAATTTATACCAATCAATAAAAGCATTAAATAATAAATCATAATTACTTTAATCCATGGCCTTCCTATTTTAAAGAAAATTAAATTAAATTAAATTAAATAATACAACTTTGGAATTCGACTTTCGCCTAGCCCATAGTATCTGTCTCAAGCCCCTTTAGGGTTTCCATGGGCCCAAAGCCCAAAGACCCAATCCTTTGGCGAGAAACCCTAGGACGCGAAAGAGGAACCCTAGCCGTCAGGTCTGCCGCGCCGTCACCCGAAGTCAAATCAGGGTGAAACTCCAGGGGAAGGACCGCCACGTAGAGACGAGTGCACCGCCGCCGGAACCACCCAAAAAAGTGGCAGGACGCTCCCTCACTCTCACATTCTTTGCCGGAGAGTGGCGGCCACTCTCAGCCTCTTGTGGAGGCGCGTGGTGGAGCGTGAAACCTCCGATGGCGGTGATCCACCCACCGTTGTGTTCGTCTTTCCGTCCTCTTTCCAACCATATATAGATCGCCCTATTCCGAGATCGGTAAGTCCTCGAAAAGTCTCCGACAGTGCTGACTGCGCATCTTCCTCGCGATTTCTCGATCTTGAACTTTTACAAAATATTGAAAAAATACAGAGAAATTCCAAAAATAAACAAAAACAGCAAGGAGGAAACCTAATCATATGAGATTAGCCTCCTTGTTACAAATCGAGAAATACACGAGAGATCCTAACCATGGATTAAAGCATTTTTATCGATTAAAATTTAAACTTTTATGAAAATGAATTATAAAATACACATGCTAGATTCATACCATAATCCTAGAACCCTAGGTGCCACATTTCAAGAAGCAAAACTAATTACATGAATAGTGAAACTAGATTCACATACCAATGTACAGCCAAGGCTCTGATACCAATTGAAGGAAATCTTAGATTTATGCGGAAGCGGTTTAGGACCTAGTACATTGGTATGCTTACCGAATCATCCTTGTTTCACAATTACCTCTCGGTGCGCAGGTCTCGTGTAGAATCTTCCCTTGTAGGATTCCTCTTCACGAACAGCTCACCTCAGCGCCGCAGCACGAACAACCTCCTTGAAGCTGGACTGTGGAAGATCTTCCAGACTATCTCTCGAGGAGGATGAGATGGTTGTGTGGGCAACCGTTCAGATGATGAACGTCTGCCTCTTGGGGTTTGTTTCTGATGATCTATTCACCTTGGAGGCACAAGAGGAGAAAACTATGAATATATACGCTTAGGTCTTAGACATAACTCAACCCTAAGCCTCATGGGCTCATGTGTCACTGAAGCCCAATAGGACTTTAGTGACCAAAAGAGCATATATCCAACAGAACCAACTCAGCATAAGCATCATGATGCGTTTGTTGGATTCATGTAGTTATTTTAATTTACATAGTATGGATTTGTTTGTTGAATCTGATGAAATATATGTTATTTAGTTTGAGCATTTTACTTTTGAAGTGACTTAAATGCAGATTGTATGAGTTTTGTTGTGATTCATGAATCTGTTTGGACGTTGAAATTATGATTTTTGATTTAGCAACAAAATTTGAGTATTTTGTAAAGTTGATTCATGATTTTGCTTGGAAGTTAAAAATTAACAGGCTGATGGACTAGGCCAGGCCAATTGTTTTTTTATAAACGGGCCAAGTCAGACTAACAGTTAGACTCATGCAAGGCTTGAGCTAGGCCAAATTAAAAATTTTTGCGTAGGCTTAAACTTTTCGGAGCAAAACTTGGCCCAGCTCAGTCCACTTTCACCCTATAGGTGCTCCCGCAAGTTCAAAGATTTAAAAATTATTCACATCCGCATACAAGAGGATGAGGGTGATACGCTACAGAAACCATATATCTCCCACTCCGTTTCATGGGGCAAAAGAAAACGGAGAATTTCCTCAACTGAACAAATCAATAACAAGGAAGGGAATCTTCGATATTCACCTTATGTAAGTTCGTATCTATCCTGTTATACGCCGTGCCACACTTCCAAACCCAAAATTGTAAAATGGATAAAAACAAGGATTTTAGTTTTTTTTTTTTTAAAAGAAAACAAAAAAAAAAGAATAGAGATTCGCATGGCATGGACTCTTATGAATATTTGATTTGGACGCGGAAAACAGAGTTAGATCAATGCACTAGACTGGTATGTGAACCTTTAATAATTTTACTTACTAATTAATTGCTCCTATATTTTCATCTGGAGTAGTAATATATAGTATATAGGGATACAATATTATACCTACTTTTTTATCATGGTTGCCTTACTTACTCATTTTCAATATTATTGGATCAATATCTCAATTAATTTTTTTTTCTTAAAATTCTAATCCAATGATAATAAAAATAAGTAAGTAAATAAAAAAAAAAATAGACATAGTATCTTACCTTGTGGTATGAATAGTTTTGTACGAAAACGTTTACGAATTGACATGGTACCAACTTGTTTGGCTTTTCAGTGACCGATTATAAGGTTCACGTAGTATATAAGGATTTCGTCACCATTTTCCATTACTTTTCCATCTGTTGTTATTCTGGATGTCTACTTCCATCTTTAATACAATTAGTGGTGTGGCGGACCTGGTATCGTACGTGCCAATATTAATGCACTTTGGAGAAAATATATTGTTTGACCAATTAAGATAATAAACATAAAAAATTATACATGTCGACAAATTTTGTATGTATAATGCGTGATTATTAGACGGAGCTAAACACATAATTATATTGAACTTTGATTTGATTCCCGCTTATTTTTTTTTAATTTTTAATTTTATGGATTTCTCATCCGTTCGATCGGTTACAATTTGCACTTTCAACGTGAATTTATTTGATTCAACTAGTGTGGTTGGGTGAGAAAGACTCTCAATTTCATGATTCTAGATACTCCATTTAGTTGAAATTCATATATTAATTGATTCATTTGGGATAGAGACGACTATCTACCAAATGATTAAAATTTAAGGTGTATGTTTGGCAAAAGTTAATTAGGTCACAGGTCGTCTGTTTAAGCTTTTAAAAAAACATTTTTTAGATATATCTTTTTGTTAGAACCTTTTATCAGAAATTACTTTTTCTAGTTTTTAAGAAAAAAACTAAAATAGTTTTTTTAAATTTTCTATATATGATTTGTAATTGGAAAACTCTTTTATTTAAAAACTTAAACAAATGAACTTTGAATTTCAGAGAATAATCGATTTTTTTCCTTAAAAGTAGTGCATGTTTGATAAAACTTATAAATTCTTAAAAATATTCATTTTTTAAAATAAAATGTTCAGTAAACTTTAAATTTAAATCATTTAAAATTTAAAATATATAAGCTAATTCAAATCCTACTAAAATTAGAATGAAATAGTATTAGATCCCCACCCAATGCTCAAACATGATTTTACTTGGATAAAATGCTAACACAAATGGCTGTATACATATCTGGGCCTGAAATACATTGTAGTTCTCTTAATTACTTTTAGCTGAGAAGGCCCACTTATAAAAACTGTATGTTGTGAGAAGCAAAACCAGCCCAATCACTAGTACAACAACTATATGAAAGACTAAATTAAAGGAAATTGACTATTTATATATCACTTGTGTGCAGAGAAGGATTTTTGACGAATTTTACTTTTGAGTTAATCTCTTAAAGTTTGTTATAACTTAAAATAGACAAAAGTTGAAGTTATATAAACATTACTTTTGATAAGAACCTAATTTGTGATACTTTATATTCGTTGAGATTCTTGCCCAGAAATATAGAGAATTAGAGATACTTCAGGAAGTTTTAAAAAAAAAAATACTAAAAATGGAAAAAGTGATTATCTTTATATAGGGAATTGAATGTAGATTTTCGCCGTTTGTTTATTCTCTCAAAAATTTCAGAAGAGTCTTTGACTCTTTGTTTCCTTATATATTATAAAACTATTTATTTGCGGATGCTAATTCATATGTTTGAAGATGATTAATTCAATGAAAAAAAGAGAAGAAAAAATTTAATTCAAAATGTTAATCTTCTTGAAGATATACACTTTGCAATCACATTAGGTATAGCCTACAAAGTACGGACACGCTCTGTGAGAAAAAATAAAATTTGCGTGTCGGACATGTGTCCGACATGGACACGTTCCGACACGCTCGGACACGTGTCCAACACGGACACGTTTCGACATGCGGTCAACATTTGAGGACACGTGGTCAACTCTCCGACATGTTTTTCGGACACGCGGTCAATTTTTTTGGACACGCAGTCAACGCTCGGACACGTTTTTTTTTTTAAATAAATTTTTTTAATTTTGTTATCTAATTATAAAAGAAATAATTTATAAATTAATTTTTTTCTGTTAAGAAATTTGACATGAAAAATTAACAAAGTACGAAAATTTATTTATATTTATATTTATGTTATGAAATTTAAATATTTGATTGGTTATATGACTTATTATGGACTCTTATATGTATTAAATATAAATTATATATTATATATTAAAATTTTTATTTAATATCAAAACGTGTCCCAACGTGTTCAAATATAAAATTTTTTAGAATTTACGTGTCGGCGTGTTGTGTCGTGTCCCGTGTCCGTACATCATACGGTATAGCTAGCTACTTGAGCATTTATAACCACAGTACGTGAATAATTATAGGCTCAATCGAATTAGCAAAAAAATTAAGATCAGACATAAGCACTATATGTAATTTATTTATAATTATTATATTGCATATTAAAGTCATGAATGAGGATCAAGAAAATAAAAATAAAAAGAATTATGCACACCCCTGTCAGAATCAAGTATGAATGTGTAAAGAATCACTTCAACCCAACACGTTAAGGTGTTGGGTGAGGGTTTTTTTAATGATTTATATTATTCTTCAACCCAACACGTGAAGTGTGGATATTGCACAAGCCTAAGTTTTGGTTTACCTTTTGTGTTTTTATTTTAATTCCACTTAGGCGGTGAGGATCGAACACTTGACCTTAAAGTGTTGGGTGAGGATTATTTTAATGATTTATATTATTCTCTAACAGAATGAACTATTTGTGCAGCCACATAGATAGTCGTATCTCAAGAGAAGCCACATAGAATGTCATACAAGGCAAGATTAATACCGATTTCCTCAGTCACATGCAAGCTACAAGGTTCTTCTCCTCAGTTGCGACCTCAAAAAATGGAGGGAGAAATGACAGACCCACAACTCATTCGCGCCATTTTTCACACGTATATCACTCAACTAGCAAGCAGCTCAATCCACTGTGTACCATCACTTCACAAATTGTACAATCCCTCGAGGTTATTTTCGTAATCTTTTTCGCGCTTCAGATTTCACTTCCCCAGACAATGATGAAAGACGTCTTTGAGATGGACAACTTATTTTTGTTGTCGTACATGAAATCACACATAAAAAGCAAAAGACGGGACAACTTGTTGGCCGAAAAAATTCCTATTTTTGTGGTACCAAACATGGCTATCCTAAGTTTCAGATGTTGGTTTTCCAGATAAGCAAAAATAATTTGCGTACCAAACGGAGAGAAAGTTATCCTTTCAAGAAAGTTAAAAACAATATAGGGAATTCAATGCAGCAAAAACTATGCACATCATGCTGGGGAACAAAAATCTGGCACAATTTTGAGTTTTGGCATTTCAGCAACAGTAAAGGGGGAAAAAAATCAATTCAATTTTCTCATATTTGTCCTCCTCCTTTTTGAATAGCAACTATTATGGTATACAAATCCTCTTTCTTTTCTTTGATTCTTTGGTTACCATCCCAATTATCACTTTAAAAAAAAAAAAACAGATTAATGGCCGCATGCCAGGACTTCCCATTTACAATTTGACGTGCCATATATGGAATGACCCAAGTCCCAAGAGAACAAAAGAGGGTCTCTTTTAAGGATAAAATAACTTGGCAAAAAGAAGCTCATTCCAAGTGTCTTGAAGGCCAGGCAAACACCAATGCACACAATCAGCGTAGCTAACAGGATTAGCTAATTGCTCTTGAGTCAATGGGTTCCATTGCTTCTTGTAGATTGAAGTGTGTGCATCTCTGCGGTAATTGGAAAGCTGGGTTATATTGAGAAATGTAATGGGCACTTTGGATTTGCTGAACACTTGTCCAATCACTTGCATTACACTCTTCCTACAGTCAGAGCCCCAGTATGCAGGATCATCAATCAGAGTTGTTTCGTTGTAGCAGTTTCCTCCTGGTTCACCTCCCCAGTCTATGCTCCTGCCATATATTTTTGAATTATTGGGTCTGTCATTGATACATGGGATGCAGAGAGAGGAACCCTTATACCATCATAAATCATAATGTATATTTTCGTAGCAAAGAAAATTATGATGGTTATACGTGTGCTGTGTGCGATGTTAAATTTTTTTATATACGTGACTAATATAAATTAATTAGTTTTGTATTTTTAAATAGTTAAATTAATAAAAAAAAATATTTCAATTAATATAATAAGTTTTGTGATCATCATAAATTTGGCTTTTCGCATCCATTGGTACTAGATTTAATTGGGTATTATGTCTAACTAATTTCTATGATAGGTAAATTTAGCATACATACGTTAGGTCTTATCTCTAACCTATACATAATAGAGTTAAATCTTATGAGTTGTCGTGGTTCCATGGCACGAAAGCTTTGTCATATTTGAAATAGGTCATAGAGAGAAATATGTTAACATGAAAATCATAATCCATTCTGATCAGTTAGAGAGATGATTTAATTCGTTATTTTATATTCCCAAAAATTGGTATGAGTGTGGTGTTTTATTTATGATGTATAGTACTAAATTGGTGTAGGGATGTGATTCTTAGAAATTTCTTTAAGTGAACTATATATACTCACTTTCCATGAGAAGGTGACATGCTTGTGAAGAAGACTCTAGTTTTCTTTGGATCCATGTTCAGCCTCACCCATCTAAGCATACTTTTCATAGCCATACGATAAGCATCCTCTGTAGTGAGCTCCACAATGTCTTTAACTTCATCATCAAAAGATCCAAGTCTGAAAGTTTGAGGGGAGATCGAGGCATTATTTTCAAAAGCCATTGGAAAAAGAAATGAGAGAGGGGGTAAGCAAATAGCTGTTTGAATAGAAAATAAGGAGGAACATACAAGATCTTCATCTTCAAGCCAGTCATCCACCAAAGATAGGTGTTGAATACCAAAATGTCAACACCTTTCCAATTCCGGCCATGCTTATTGATTGAACCTTTTCTAACTATCCTATCAGATACCCTATGAATGACAGCATTGTCCGAGTTTGATTCAAGAAGAAAAGGTGCCCAGTAGAACTCAATCGTGGCATTGTATTCCTAAGTAAATACAATAAAATGAACAGAGAGAAAAGGGGAGGCATAATCTTGTAGCTAAAAATAGAAAACACTGCCAACTGTATACATCAAATGGTTGCTTTACCTTGGCTGTGAATACAGTGAGTGAATCAAAGGTTTCCATGGATTTGGCATCTTCAGGAATCAGTTGATGGAGAAGGCATACCAAAGAGACATATTGGCCACGGTTGAGAGAGTCTCCAACAAACATCATCCTTTTCCCACGAAGTGTTTCAAGCATCAAGCTGGCATTGAATCTGCAGTATTGGTCACAAAACGTATATTATATTTGTAATTTTTGCACAGTGAATCACTGCATGATGATCACTTTAGAGTTTAGAGCTTATTAATTAAAACTCACTGTCAAGGACTTACTTCTGTGTTTTTTTTCTAAGTTTAGTAAGTCATGCACGGAATTCTCGATAGGTAGAATTTTTTTTATCCAATTAACAATTTCAGCTACAGGATAATAGACATTCCAGTAAAAAGTCAATGACTTCCGTAATAATTGCGCTGAAATTAGAAATAGTTAATTACAAAATTACTCAAAAGTCAAAATCATCGCAAAATTTTCAAAGAGAAACCAATTAATACAAGATATTGTTACAATGCTTCTATAAAAGTTTACCCTAACAATAATTTCTAATTTTCTATACACTGATTAGTTCAATTTTAATATTAAATAATTCTACATTCTCATTATATCCCATTAATAATTATTTTAATTATTATTAACTAAAAGAAAAAATATTAAATACTTTTTACGTTAATAAGACATTAAATATTTATACTTTTCATTTAATAATTACTATTTTAAGTAATTAAGAAAATTTATCTAGGGGATATGATATTACTCATAAAAATATCATTTTGTATGTTATCAAAAAAAATATATATATATATCATTTTGTACGAGACTAATCAAATAATCAGTATTAAAAAAGGAATATGATATATCTTCTCCTTTCCATCTGCTAATTTTTGTATAAAACGGTCCAAGCATATATAATTGGTTATGAGATTTATTAATTACAAGGAACATTATTATGTTTTTCTTTGTCGAACAGGACATCCTCTAATAATAATAATAATTATAATTATAATAATAATAATAATAATAATAATAATAACAATAAACATTTTCATATGTCGTTAACATATTAATTTTATGAACATATTTCGTTAAAATATCATTAATGTATTTTCATTTTAAATTTCTTTAATATGTGCCCAAGTTAATATTTTTTAATCGTATTAACCTATTATTTTAACAAAAGAATATAAATACGAAAAAATAATATTTCTTTATAAAGAAAAAATAATATTATTTATAAAAACAACATTGTTGTACAATTTTATTTTTTTTATTTATGAATGCCGGATCGGTCGCTCAAGACCTTTGGTCTCTACCCCGACCTGATGAAAAAAATGGGATCATTTCTTATGGGCTCGTTGAGAATGATTTTGATCTAGTTCATGGCCTAACCTAACTAAAAGAATAGGGTTTTTATACGAGAACTTTATACCATTCCTATATCATAGACATGGATATAGGAATATTTTCGTTCCTTGCCTACCCTTTCTTCCACATTAAAGAAAGTTTGAATAGCAGTATCCGTTGTTACTTGAAACATTGCGGTCAGTAACATCGATGAATTTGATAAAGGTGCGGAAAGAGAGGGATTCGAACCCTTGGTAAACAAGAGCTAGAATTCTAACCTTGTGCCAGGACCTACGGGCCAAGGGACAGTCTCAGGTAGACAGTTTTTATGGGGCGTAGGCCTCCCAAAAAGTAACGGAGGCGTAAAAAATATAAAATTAATATATGATAATTATGATTAAATAATATTAAAAAAAAACATTCAAAGATAGAGCACCAAACGATTAATCATCGTTAATTAATGCGAACCTCAACAGTCTCATTTCCGCTGAGTCTGACACCGGTTCGAGACTCAGTGAGTAGGAGGGTCGTCCCCAGAGAGAATGGTTCGAAAAAGCAGAGAAGGTAAACAAAGAGAAATTGTCCTACAAAGGCGTGGGTAGTGGGTACCTCCATTCGATGTTCGGTTTAAGCTACGGACCTTGGTTTCGATACGTACAACATTCAAGGTCGCGTTTTGCATATTAAAACTAAGGGAAAAGTGATTATCCTTTTAAATGACACAACTTATATCTTCTCACTCTCATAAATGGGACCCACACCTTTATTTTTTTTGTCAACTCTCTCTCTCCCTTTATCTATCTCTTTCTCTCTCTTAAAATAACATAACTTTACATCCTTTAAAATGACACACAATTTACCCTAAAACTAAAACACGCAAGGCACACAATATTAAACTATACCATCATACTATCATAGCATCTTCTCTTACAGGATCAGTGTTTGTTAGTCAAAATTATTGTGTTTTATGATAATAATAACAGAAATTATGATAGAAAAAAGTTGGAAATTTTTTTTAATTTAAATTTTAAATAAAAAATATTTATTTTGACTAAAATACTCTCCTTTCAAAGGAAAAAATATTTTTCCCTATCTTACAATAATAATAATAATAATAGCCGCCAATTCAAGCATTGAATATCTTACGAAACTATCATTTTCACCATCCTGTATGTGTCTTTCAGGATGTTAGAGGTGGCAATATGGATACATCCCTTCGACCGCCAAAATTGGAGCAGAATAAATATGCCCGCCATTGAATATGGGTTAAAAAATGAAGCCATCTTATTTTATGGTGGATTAATGGATCAACACTCAAATTAAAAGTAATAATTAAAATGAAATATTAAATTAATTTTATAAATTTTATAATATTATTTAATTTTTTCATACTCTTCTTAATCTTTTTCAATATTAATCTTAAATTTATACTAATATTCAATTAAATATTTTTTAAGAATTGATTTGTCTCCACGTGTAAATAACATTTGTCATAAGTAAAATTTGTATTCTTTATTTTTTTTAGAAAATATTAAGAAAAAAATTAGATATCACAGAAGTTTAATAATAAATAAAATACAATTTAAAAAAAAATATATATCACCCAACAGATTGAATTCGTTTTGACTCTTTCTTGGGCGGAACAAATTGGAGTTGGTTGGCTGATTAAAAACCTTAATCCAACTTGTCCCTCCCTTTTTATCAGGTTGACAAATTGACCCGACGATCTTAACGCATACCATATTGCCACCTCTACTCCAGGCTACATGTACCACCGTGCGTGGCGGAAACCCATCCAACATACTGACCCGACCCACATAATACTTGACCCGGAAAAAAAGAAAAGAAAGTGGAAGAAAGAAAACTGAAAGATTTACTTGGGAAGATCACAAGCGTGTGGTTGCCACCTCCATTTCTGATACTCCTTATCGGGTCGCCCGTGTTCTTGACAAGTCAATTGCGGCTGTATGTACGGACAGTCCGATTCCTCGTACAGAGGCCGAGTCAACTCGTCCCGAACCCACCTCCCACTGAACACGTCACACCCTTCCGCCGCTTTCCCCACCGCAAACGGCAGCTTCTGCCGCTTCAACCTCTCTGTTTTCAAAATTCAGGCCACCAAACATAACAAAACCCAATATTCAGCTGAGCACGTATGCAACATGACATGACATGACAGTCCCAAATAAACATAAAAAACAAAAAACGGTGGATTGAATATTGTGAATGTGAGTGAACTCACCGGTTTGGGAGGAGGAAAGTGTGTCAGGGTAGTTGTAGTTTTGGAGCTGTTGGTTGAAGATGCACATGAAGTCCTCGCCATAGAGGATTGTGACAAAGAGGATGAAAGCTAGGAGTGTGAAGAGGTAGGGAGAGAGTCGAGGTTTGTTTTTCAGAAGGGAGGAAGAGGGAGATAATGGTGACTTCATTTGCATGCATTCGCCAAACCTACTATTATTTCACCTCTAGCTGCCACTAACTATTTTTTTCATTAATATAGCAAACCATTCTGCTCTCAAAGCATAGGAAAGGGAGAGAGAAAAAAAAAAAGGAAAAAGAAATTATTCTACCACTTACTATCTGTTAATATACATTGCCACTTTAAACATTATTTTATTATGTTTTTTTATTGTAACTATGAAAATTAAATACGTGTCCACCATTGCTTTGGTCAAAGGAAACTTAATCCTATATTTTACATATTAATTAACGAGTTAATTACTTCCATTTTTTTAACTTAACTTACACATTTTCGACTTTATTTCTCTCTTATTTCTCCAAGTTCTTTCGACAAACATGAAATTCAAGTGAGTTGATGTATAACATGTTTGATATTAATTAATTTCTAAACAAATTAATTTTCATCTCTTTTAATGAATATTTAATTATAAGTTATTTTAAATATAAAATAAGTTTCCTTTCTCTCCATGCACCGTCATTTTCAAATTGAGTTCCTTGTGTATAGGCAAGTGCATATACAGCATAAAATTTCTATGCATTTATTTTGAAAAAAATTATATTTACAAAAAATTTGTTTAGAAAATCTTATAAATTATATTATATATTTCGAGAAGTACACTCACTTGAGAATGTACTTCCCAAAAAACATATTATAGTTTATAAACAAAAAATTTATAAATACAACTTACCTTTTATTTTAATATTTTTTGTATATAGAAGCCCCCGAAGTGACAGGATAGCATAAGTAAGGTTTTTTTTTTTCATTTTTAATTTGTATATATGCTGACGTAATTATTAAAACAACATCTTATTTTCATTCCATTTCTTGTTTTAATATTTTATGTTTATAAAAATTCCAGAATCTCATCCCCAAAATTTTTAAATACGAAACAAAATAAATAAAAAAGTAATGTAATATTTTTGTATCCATAAAAATTTATTAATTATAAAAAAAACAAGAGATCTTTTGGGAACTCTATTTTGGGTGATTTTAATACCTTGAGACATTTTATGCAGGAACGTGATAATATACACGATATATAATCAACTCTATCTGCCATGTTGATTATATTAGCATGCGCGTAGCATTAACAAGAAAAAAAAAAAGTAAGAGAGATAATTACAACCGCTACGAACTATAGCTGAATTAGTACGGTGGGTTGTGGAATCCAGATGGAGTGGTACTGCAAGAAGAGCATTACCTTTGGAGGTTATAAATGTTGCTTGGCTTCAAAGCTAAGGGTGCGTGCAAGATTGCTAATCATAATCACTTGTCTTCCCCTTTTTCATATAAATGATTCTACCGAATAAACAAAGAGGTATCAACAAGTATGGCCATTTTTTTATTAACTTTGTTTTGAACATTAGGTGAAGGGAGATTAGGTATTAGGTGACATTTAGCTATCATTTGGAACTTACCTGCTTCGTTACTTTGATTCTCACCAAAACAAAGAAATTTCGGACTCTGCAGGTGTTGCTTTGTAGGACATTCAGAAAATGTTTACAACGATGGATCAACTAAAAACAAATAAAGTAACTACACTAAGTTACAAAGAGGTGGCAAATTGGGTTGTTAGTTCCGACCGCTCCGCCTTCAATTCGTCAAAAGATGAGTCGCCTATTTTGCTTTTGAAAATAGATTAAAAATCTCTCTGACAATCTAAATTTATTTTACACCTCCACCCGGCCAAATCATTAACCCGCTAAAAAAAGAGTCAGTCCACCTCACCTCATTTAATTGAAGAAGCGAATTTACTCACCAAACCGAGCCCATTTTACCCGTAGTAATTTACAACCAATTCTTCCTAATCCATTATTCTTTTGCAAGTTATAGGCATTCAATGAGTGTTTTTGTAGCAATCAATAAGAAAGAATATAATAACTTTAATTTGACATAATAATAAATTATGATTGGTATATATATATATATATATGAAAAACATTTATCAAACAGTTTGAGATAAGTTTATCTCCAGCTATTCCAAAACTACGTCATTTTATTTATTTATTTTCTTATATTAATTGATTTATTTTTGAATGGTTATGATTCTCTTTTTCTCTCTCTTCTTTTATCTCCATTGATCCATCTTTGTACGGTTATGATTTACTAGTCGGAGATAAGATTATCTCAAGCAGCTTGAGAAATGATAAGCCCTACATATATATATATATATATATATATATATATATATATAAAGTGTGTATCATTTTAAAGGACACAAAGTTATATCATTTTAAGCAAGAGAAAAAGATAAATCATGAAAGAGATAATGGATGAATTTTTTTTAAAGATATGGGTCTCATTTTTTTTTATTTTTTTTTGGTGTGGTGGTCTCACTATTTTTGTGAGAGTAAAAAGATACATGACGTGTCGTTTAAAATGACACATATTTTTGCCATATATATATATATATATATATATATATATATATATATTATATATATTACGTGGTCTACCTTTGACTTTGAGCGCACACATCATCGGATATATTATTCTCCGTACTCTGTTCGTTGGGGTTCTACAATATCACAGGCGCTTCTTATATGTATATATATTCGGTAGGATTATATTATATGTATATTTTTAAACGGTACTATATTTAAGAAGTTGGGCTCGATTTCCAAAGTCTTTTTGAACTGTGACTCTGATTTTATCAGTCGGTATATAATAAAAGTTTTATAATTTTCATTTTACATAAGAATTGAAATCTTTCTATATAATTTTTGATATTGAAATCTTTCTACACATTCTTTGACTTTCGTACTGATGATTCATTCTACACGTAATTTTTTGTAACCTATTAGTCTCACATATTTTTTGTTTCTACAATATAAAATTTTAATTCTTATGTAACTTCATAATTATAAAACCCATATAATAAAATTCTTTTGAATGTCCTCGAAGAATAGTTCTTTCACTTCTTTGGACTTGAACGTTCATTTTAATCTCACGTTATAAACTGATTATTTTAAAAACAAAAAATATTATCGGTTGAGCTCGTAAGGATTTATTTGTTGTCTTGGATTCAAATTCTACTTCAAACAAATTCTTAAAAAAAATTTAAGAACCATAAGAATTTTTTTCTTCTCGATAAGAGATTAGTCTCATTTAGAGGGGTAAATAGACTAGGTCGACCTAAGAAGGCTATGACATAGCTTATATTATAATAGACTTAGTCTATTACAAATAGTCAAATAAACATACTTAGGTGTTTAAAAAGAATCTATTTAAAAAGTTGGTCGTATGTTGTTTTTGTACATATCAGGCTTATAAGCTTACAGACCGGCCTAATATTATCTATTTTAACTACAATTATTATTTTAATAATTTTAAATAATAAAATATTATTTTAATTATTATTTTAAGTAATATATCATTTTAGTTATTAGTGACACAAGCCCACAGCCCAGTTGATCCACTCCTTTATTTTATTATTTTTTTAAAAATATTTTAATTGATTTATTGCTTCGCAACTAATCCAATTCAGAGCGAGTCCAGGATTAAGGCTTTAAATCCCTCGTGCATATTCAGTTAAACTAGGCTGGACACTTATTGACTCTAGCTAGCTCTTGTGGCACATGAACTTGGACAATGTCTTCTATCGGTCCAATACAAGCTAAAGAGCTTGTAGAATGCAGGCCCATGACTTAGTGGACCTCGTAGACGAAATCCACTAATATTTCGTTGGCAGGTTCACTTTATATTTTGTTTGAACTTATATTTAATGTATTTCGATACTTAAATGAAATTATATTCTTATATTTTAATGGATTTATATATTAAAAAAAATGATAAATGATAAAAATTATTTAATCTAAGCTAATTTAGATTAAAATAGATCACATTTATATATCAAATAAAACAAACCAGATTTTAAATATAAAATATTTATTAAATTAATTTTTTCTCATGATTAATTAAATTTAATTTTCGAACTCCTTAATATAAGAATGAATTTAAATAAAAATTTTAAGCTTATTTTAAATATATATATATATATATATATTTTAAATTGTCTGATTAATATAATTTTCTATACATATTTTTATTAATAACTATGAGTCAATGCAAATAAATTGATACTAGTCAATGTACCATGGGCAAGACACCGTACATAGTATGATAGTACAACAGTTTCATTTTCCATAATATGACAATTATTATTTTTTATTGAAAATCGTCTAATTATTATAATTTTTTTGAGTAAATACCATTTTTGGTCCTCAGCAAATTTCACGAGGTCCGTTTTAGTCCCTATCAAATAAAAAGATCCAGTCCCTAAAAAATTCAAAATGGACCCATTTTAGTCCTTTTGAGGACTAATATGGGTCTTTTTTGAATTTGTGAGGGACCACAATTTCAACTAAATGAGTTCATTTTGAATTTCTTAGGGACCACGATAGGCCTTTTTATTTTCTAGGGACTAAAAGGGGAATCGTGAAATTTGCTGAGGACTAAAAAGGATATTTACTCTAATTTTTTAAACATATTTTACCTAAAAATACGACTAATGCAAATCAAAATTTATATAAGTCAAGTACCATAGGTAGGGGTGCTAAACAAATCAGGAGCCTTTGAGGGGCCTTTGGCTCGACTCGTGAAAGTCTGAGCTTACATGTCTAAAATTGGTTGTTGGCACAAGCTTGGACTTTTATAAAAGCTCGTTCAATAAAAAGGTCTCAGACTCCAATTTAAAAGCTCGGCCTTAAAGCCTCCCAGGCTGACCTAGTATATTAATTTTTATTTATATTTTTTATTTTGTATACTACTTGTAATAGCTATCTCTTTCTTCTCAATCCATTTCTCTCTATTTTATTGGTTAAATAGACATTTTGAATGATTTTGTTGTATATTATGTTGTTTGGATATAAATTGAATTTATGAATATTTATGGAATTACTAGGGTTGTTGATTGTATATTCTGTTTGGATAAATTTTTGTTGTCTTATTTTTTTAACAGGCTAAACAAGACTTTTATTTTTTGTAAATAAGTCAGGCCAGAGGCCGATAGTTATATTTATAACAGGTAACAAACTTGGTCAGACTGACACATTTAAAAACAGACATAGCCTTTTAAGACCAAAACTCGGCTCGGCCCGACCCGTTAACACCCCTAACCGTAGGCATGACACCATATATAGCAAATTACTTCCGTTTTCCATACTACGACAATTATTTTCAAAAAATGTCTGATTATTATAATTTCGTAAACATATTTTGATGAGTTTGATCTTTGACATTTTAAATAATATAAACTATGTAATTTTAGAAGAAAGATAGACACAAAAAATAAAAATAAGGGAGGAGAGAGTGAGTGGATTTTTTTTTAATTTAAATTTTAAATAAAAAATTTGTTTTATATCTGTCTCTCCTTCTTAAAATTACAAACATTTTTCTTATAAATATGAGTCAATGCAATTCGATTGATATGAGTCAATAAACCATGGGCCCTAGCACGCATCTTTCCTTTTCGGTCCCATGAAATTTCTTGGAAAGTAGGAGTTGGTAACCCGCATTAATTGTCATTTGAAAAGTCTGGACTCGACATAACATTAAAGTCGGAAAAAATGGGAATGAATTTTTCCAATGTCTCAATTATTTACGGGATTCATAAGAATAATGTTTTAGGAAAATGATGATATAATGTCGCCGGTTTTTCTTAAAAATAAAAATAAAAATACAACCACACATTTCCGACAGATCCACTGTAACATGAACAAATTATAACCCATTATTTATTTCAGAAAATATTTCTACAATATAGATAAATTATTTATATTTACTCTCAAAATGACATTGTTTTGGAATTGAAAAATTAAAAAGATTCTAATTATAAAGACAAAAATAATCTTAAAATAAATTAAAATTATAAGTAATATTTTTAACGAAAAATAATAGTAATATTTTTTTAAGTATTTTTTATTATTTGATAAATATTTATATTAGCTAGTCTCACTAAATAGTTAGACTTTTTTTCATATTAATAAGACTAATGAAATTTTAATTACTAATAACAAAGGATTAAAAAAAAGTGCTGCTTCCTACCAAAACAACAAGTGCTGCCAATATTTCTCAATTACTAATCAATGACTTAATGAATAGAAATTATATAACTAAAGTTTAAAAAAGTAAAAAATATAAAAAAAATATACTTAAACGATATAAATAAAAAATCAAATGAATAAAAATAAATATGTTAATATAAAAAAATATAAGAAGCAAAATTTAAATATATAAAATCTTACTTAAACCAAATTAAATTCTTAAAATTTTGTCATAATTCCTTACTCTATAGTCTGTCACTGGTCAAACTTCCAAGTTATATACACACTCTCGCACTTCAGTAATGGTAAAGTCATTGATGATTGATGGTACTCTGTTTTGGATGAAATTTCCCACCAAAAGATATGAAAATCTGGTGAAGTTACTTTTTTTTTTCAAAAAAAAAAAAAAAATCTTTTTAAAGAATTTTATGTGTTTGGATAACAATTTAAAAAAAAAATTAAAATAGTAATTTTTTATATAAAGTCACAATTCCTTGTTTCTAAAAAAAATAGAAGTTAAAAGTTAAATATTTTTTTTTTAAATCTAATTTTATCTCAACCCCACTCCACCCCACTACCACCATCACATATCCATTAGTTTTATATATTAAAAGTGCTTATTAACTTTTAAATTTTAAAAAAAAAATCATTCTAAAAAAAATAAAGCATAAAAATCCTTTTTTAAAAATGCATCCAAACTGGTGAATAAATGAGGTGCGTCATAGTAATAGGTTAGGTTTTGAGTAATTTAAAAAAAAAAAAATCGCCTTTTATTTGATAAAATTATACAAAAAGAATTTGATTGTAAATTATTTTAAAAAGTGACATGTCCTTTTTGTTTAGCAATTAAAAAGAATTTAAAAAATAAATAAATTGATATCTCGTTTCCAAAATTGTTTGACGTTTGATCATGCGCTGTTGTGAATACATAACGATTAGTGGAAAAATTTCTATGTAAGCATGACTTATTGTAGATTGACTACAGAGGTCAAGGTTTGTCCACATGCATGCCACGTGATACCAATGGTGACTTGGTCTTGTCGTGTTGTGTACATCGCTGTAAGTAACTTGTTACGGTTTATTGGTTCCTCGTCTTCTTTTGAGTCTATAATATATTATATAACGCGCCAATTCTTGGACTGTGCAAAACGTACTTGTTTTCGTTCTCCAAAGCCTAGATGTCTCACTCCATTTCCATGTCTGAATTTGATCCTAAGAAACCCTCCGTGCCCATATCTTATCCAATCAAGACCCTCAAGGAGCTGAAGTCTCGTTCTTATTTTGAGTCCTTTCACTACCCTTTTAACAAAGCTTCTGTTTCCAATATTCAAAGTGGCTCTTCTGCTTTGCCCAATCGTGGTAGATTACTCGTGTGCCATGATATGGCTGGGGGGTATTCAGATGATAAGTGGGTTCAGGGAGGCACTAACGCTGATGCATATGCCATATGGCATTGGCATTTGATAGATGTTTTTGTCTACTTCTCTCACAACTTGATCACTCTTCCTCCTCCTTGTTGGACTAATACAGCTCATCGCCATGGCGTTAAGGTACTTGCTTGTACTGAATTTTAGCTTTGGCTTTTCACTCGTTTTCATTTTATTGTGATGGGTTTATGTTAGTTCTTGAAATTGGTGAAGTTGAGGTAGAAATTATCTATTTATTTATTTTTTGGGGGGTTGGTGTGTTTGTGGTTTAATCTTTAACATTAGGCTTTTTTACATGACCAAGAGTTGTTGAATATTAGTTTTTATGGCCATATTGTATATCAGCTTTAAAAATTTGACATATGAATCTTAGTTTTTTGGTGCTCCTAAAGTTGGTTTAGATTAACTGATATGAGATTAGATGGCAAATCTAGCCAAGATTCTTTTCTAATGTTTTGTGGGCAACTTCAGGGCTTTTGGAGGTTGTTTCTTGGACATGTTTCTAACATTATTTATTGCTCAATTTTAAATCAGAATAAGCAGATAATTCCGTTGAATCACCCGTCTTATAACTAGTTTCGAATTGAATAACTGCAAAAACTTTTAACTTGAACTTTCTTGTTTGTAATTGTACCCTTAATCTCTTAGGTGCTGGGGACTTTCATCACAGAAGGGGATGTGGGAAGGGCTATGTGTAATGAACTGCTTTCAACAAAGGAGTCCACACAAATGTATGCAGAACATTTGGCAGAGCTTGCTTTCAATTTAGGCTTTGATGGGTGGCTGGTAAATAATTCGTCATCTCTGTGTGCTTACGATTAGAGTTTATATAAATATCTATTAATCTTTATATTATATCTAAGTTTTTAGAGAGGGCGAACCGGAACAGTGATAAAACTGTTCTTTTGTGACTAAAAGGTCACGGGTTCGAATCCGGAAAACAGTGTTTTTGCAATTATTTGCAAGAATTGCCCTTATTATATATCTAAGTTGGGGAGTGGTTTTTTTTATTATATCTAAGTTGATAATAGATTTCCGTTCACTTTCATGATATCGATTTTATTTTATCTATGTAGTTCCAAATTTATTCTTCTAGAATGGCGAGTTCAGGTTCTATGAAATTGGGCTCTTATACTGAAGCTGCATGAAGATTTGTTTTACCTAACTAAATACCGCCAGAAAACAGAAATGAATAGGTTCTACTAGGAAAAATAAGTAGTGTCTCTGCTGCAACTAAAGTTTGCAATAACTTAAATTTTTCTTCTATTACCTTACAGCATGACATTTTTGTATTCTTTTCAAGACTCAAATAGTTGCACTAAATTGCAGATGAATATGGAGGTAAAATTGGACCCGGGGCAGATTTCTAATTTGAAAGAGTTTGTCAACCATTTGACATTAACAATGCATTCTTCAGTGCCTGGATCGTTAGTGATATGGTGAGTATTAGAAGATACACAATTTTTGTACTTCTTTCACTGCAATGGATGGTCTCCCAGCAATTGACTTTTGTATCTTTTCTTGATCATTTAGGTATGACAGTGTCACTATTCAAGGTGATTTATGGTGGCAAAATCAACTAAATGAACATAATAAACCTTTCTTTGATATATGTGATGGGATATTTACAAATTATTCATGGGAGGTATTGCTTTTGTTGCCCTGGCATGCGCCTGTGATACTGTTGTTTGATCAATTGTAACTTTCCTTATAGTTAATTTTATTATTAAAAATACCATGTAGGAAGACTATCCAACGCGATCTGCTGCTGTTGCTGGTGATCGAAAGTTTGATGTGTACATGGGGATTGATGTATTTGGAAGGAACACATATGGTGGTGGACAGTGGAATGTATGTGGTCTGTGTGATATACACTTCTTATTTGATAGTTTCATGTTACGTATTTATTATCTCAATTTCAAGCTTTATTTGGAATTAAACATTTAATTGTCCTGAGTGAAATTGCAGTATTTGTTCTGTAAGACTCATGATACTTGTAGCTAATACCCTTTTGTTTTTACCAAAAAGTTAATCAAATCTGTTTTGTACAATGGCGAATTTCATTTAAAATATATATATGAGACGCCAAATAATAATGGACAGGTATTAGTCTATGATTGGTAAAGTGCAGTAGGGATATGTGTTTTTTCTAGTGCTTTCTTGACTCTATATTATGGATGTGCCAGACAAACGTTGCTCTTAATGCAATAAGAAAGGATGATGTCTCTGCTGCAATATTTGCTCCCGGCTGGGTCTACGAGTCTAAGCAAGCACCAGATTTTGAGACTGCTCAGAATCGGTAATGTTTAGCTACCAGTTTTACAGTAACAGATTAAAGTTATTAAATAACAAATTTTCCCTTTCCTCCAAATCTCATGCCACAAAATTTGAAACATTTTCTTGAATTTTCAATATGTTATAGTAGTGGATACCAATTTTATATGGTCAATTTTTATTTTTTATAAATATTAATGATGAAGATCAAACCTTGATATAATTAATTCCATAATCATTGCCATACATTTGGATTGCAGTTGGTGGGGTCTTGTGGAAAAATCATGGGGCATCCTGCGAAAGTATCCTGGAGCACTACCATTCTACACAAATTTTGATCAGGTTAACAAATTTAATTATTGTCACCTTTTCAGAATGTTTCTTCCCTTTTCTTCTTGACATTTTTTGTGTGTGTGGTGCATTTGGAAGCCTGCTGATATGAATTAAAGGTCCAAGATAATTTGTCTACGTTGAATTTGACATGATTTCTATTTAATTTAATTAAATAGAATAAAATGTGAATACCAAGAGGCAAATGTGGGTGTATTTGAAATATTTTACGGCATAAAAGAAGGAACTTCCATTATTCACCTTTAGCTTAGTTGAATGCACTGAAAAATTTACTGGATTTTAATGTGTATCATATATAATTTGTTACCTCCTAAATGATTCTCTTTGGCAGCCTTACTGGTTTGTTAAACTCTTAACTGAAACAATGCAACTGGTCCATGAGGTTGATATGGGTTTGCATATTTTTTATAAGCCAACGTTGTGGGAACATCTTACTTAGAGCATTTGAGACTTGAGAGTGGTATCTAATTATCTATCCCTCAGTTTGTCTGTGGTTAGATATTAGGCCTAGCCCCCTTTGTTTCAAGACATTCTTTATAAATAATTCACTCAATACAATCTATATGAGATGCTTCACATTTTTTTATGGCTTGCTGATACTACTTTTGTAACTAGATCATAATGGAGAAGCAATGCACTTTAGATCAGATACTTGTGTATCCTGATCTTTCAAATGTTGCCATTCTTTGTTACTTTCAGGGACGCGGTTATCATATTTCAGTTGACGGAGACAAAGTATCAGATGCTACTTGGTGCAACATCTCTTCCCAAGGCATTCAGGTATGCACCTTGTCAGGCGGGCCCATGGGGAGCCCATGACGACAGATCCACCACCAATGGACTAAGTTAGAGCAACCATATCAAGTGGGTCCGACATCATGTTACGCTGGTGGAGTACTTTGAGCCTAGGTACTCGGTTGAGGAGAAGCATATCAATGTTAGGTTTCACACTTGAGGGGAGGACTGTTCGGATATTCAATGTAATGAGTCTCATATTGGTTGATAATGGGAGGATCAGTTTTGGGTTGAGATGTGGTATCGGATCCACTTAATATGGTGGTGTAGCCCTAACTCATTGGTGGTGGTTCCCTACCACGGGCTCCCCATGGGCCTGACATACCTGATAAAGACTCTTTCTATTGTTGGCTCAATTATTTACAATCCTAATAGATAGGGAACTAGAAAAGAATCTATATGCACCGTCTTTTGAAATCTTCTTTGTCATTTCTGATATTAAGGGCCTGGTTTTAAGTAACATCATTTAATAAATCTGGAATGACAAGTTAAATATTGTGATTATTTGAGAAACACATATTTATCCCAAATCTCCAATTTCATTGTCAATATTACTTTTCTTGTGCAATGGATGATTGAATGACAAACTTGTTTTCCTTTAATCATAACTATACAATATATCATAGCCATGTCTGTTAATCATGAGGCCTTCATTGATTATACTGTCTTAGGGATACTGGTTTTTAAGAGTTTAATTATATCCTAACTCGTATAGTCGTATACTTGTGTGCAGCCAATCCTTGACTTTGCTGATTCTACAACAAATTCTATTCAACTTCTTGTGGAGTAAGTCTGATATATAGATTCATTGCAGAAAATTCATTGTAGGTTCTGTCTTTCTTTATTGAATTTGGAAGGCCTATCCTGGTGACCTGAGAATAGAAATATGATCAATTATTATATATTGCTTCAATTCTGTGGCCATCAATGGCAGAGCCACTCGAAGGCACCAGCTAATTTTCAAAAATGCTACATATTTTCTTTAATATTATGATATAGCTTTGGTATTGGTTAGGTTTTAAAAATAATACAACATTGGTACTAGCTGGATTTTACTAGTTGGGTCTTTTGACATTGGCTGGATCTTTTTCCTGGCTTCGCCACTGGTGACCATCCGTTGGAACTTCTTTATTAGAGTTTGATGGCTGACCTGATAGTGTGCATTATTATATATTTAGTTTTTTTTGTAATATTACCACCTTTCATGATTTTGAATGCCACCTTTCTTTTCTATTCTTCTATTTTAAATCAAGGTATTAAATTACTACATTTCAGAGCTAGTTCTGACAAGTCTTAAGTATTTGTTGTCTTGCTTATGAAATGTAGCTTGAAAGAAGAATCATATAGTGGAGGGGGAAACATTACATTCAAAGGTTCTCTTGAAGGGGATACTTACTTCAAGAGGAGAATCTTTCAAGGAGACTTTATTCTAAGCGAGTTGCCTATCCACTTCAATTATTCTGTAAGCTATCACCTCTATCAAAATTGCTGAAAAACCTGCGCATCAATCTATCCTCAAGTTTGAAGTATGCTGAGGAGGTTGCATGCCCATCTCTAACATGCCTCTTATCCAAGATTTGGGCTTGAAGCATGAACAATATATAGACCCACCTACCTTGTGTAAAAATTCAACCTTTTTTTTTTTTTGAGAAACGGGGGTGACAAGATCAAACTTTAGACTTCTTGGTTGTGAAGGCTCTAATACCATCTCAAAAGCTTAAGTTTTTATGTGAAGGCATGAATGGTTTTATACTTTTTTATCCATTAACAGCATCCTCATCTAACCTGAAATAGATGTCAATACAACAGTCTAACTGGAAATTTAATAAAATTTAGTTTATCTTTCTTAGGGAACTGTATCTAGTTACTTGAGAGAAGGGAAATGGGGTATCTTTCCTTGACCAACGGTATAATGCATATTCAGACAATTTCACGAAAATTATATACAACTTGATATTCTTATCAGAGCCCTCTTTCTTAATCTAGTTCGCACCTGAAATCCGTGACAATTGCAGGTGAAATCTGATAGCAATTCTTCATTGGGACTAGTACTCGAGTTCACTTCCACTATCAATGAAAGAATGTCTATACTACTCACATCTCAGGGAATGAATCATCTCTCAAGCAGATTTAGCAAAGTAGTCCCAACAAGCGAACACAAGGGAAATGCCCCTGGATGGGTTATACACGAAGGCACAATTGAAATGAATGGATACATTTTGACAGAAATCCATGCTTTGTGCTATAGATCAGATGCTCCTTCCAATGAACTGAGGCTGAAAGCCAGACCATATGGCAGTGATCGTACTTTGGCTTCTCCAACAGGTTATTTTGCGGTTCTTGGCCATATAACAATCAAGACTTCTGACTATAAGCCAGATTTTCCCGTGTCTACTTCCTGGTTAGTTGCTGGTGACTACATCAATTGGAAATCAGGTCCTCAGGATTCAAAGATCCTTGATGTTAAAATTTCTTGGAAACTGAAAGAAGGAAAGAATTTTGCATTTCCACACTATAACGTGTATGTGGTGAAACTATCAAAACAAGCAGATATTAATCCAAGCACAACATTAGAACATGTGCAGGAGTACCTTGGAGTTGCACAAGTAAACTGCTTTTATGTTTCTGACCTCGAAGTTCCTCCTAGCACTTCTAGTCTCAAATTTATCATACAAGTCTGCAGTTTTGATGGGACAAATCAGAATTTGTCCGAGTCTCCTTATTATCAATTGGAGGTAGAAGCTCCTTAATTTGTCATTTGGAATGCAACACTAGTTCCTCCTATTAAGGAAGTATCCATCATGGATATTGATTTGGATTCTATACGCTGTGCTTATGCTGCAGAGAGGAACAAAACTGAGCATATTTTGCTGCTTCTTAAGTTCATACTTTATGTACAATTAACAGGGCCTAATAAGTCGCTTGAGATCATTCAGATCCTATGGAACTGTAAACCAACTGCTTGTTCATTTCGTTTATTTATTTATTTGTAGATTTAGTCAGAAAGCATAGTGCGTTTTTTGTGATAAAAAGCACTAGTATCCTACAACCTTAAATTGTCCAATATAGTATGCCACACGTCTAAACTTAGGGGACTGAATTAACAATGGTTTTCCAAAGACTAGGAAACAGTAACTGTGAAGGTTCAATGCTCCAAGCTGTGCAATTTTAAATATTTGAAGTTACAGCAAAACGGCTTTGTTCGTGTAAACATGGCGGCGGGCAAGAATTATTATAGATATGCATAGCTTCTAGTTCAATATAGCGTAGCCCCTTTTTTTCTTTGTGTGTGTGTGCATAATGTCCATTCGTTTGGTATTGTAGCAAAGTGCCAGAAAATCTTACTTTGACTTAAATAAGTGAAAGAAAGAAGAAAGTCAAAGAGAAGTGAACTGAAGAGGGATGGGTTAGTGACTTAGTGGCATATGAATTCCAAAACAAAACTTCTTTTGGGAGTATTGTCCTCGAGCCTCAAAAGAGAAATGAGGTTCCCACTATCACTTTCTTTGTCTCCACAAAGAGGAAGTATTTCAGATTGATAGATATTTGTCATGTAAAGTATTCTAACTTATTATTGATGTTCTATTCAACTTGTGTCATACATAATTCAGCATCTTTTAACTCCCTACAATTTTGTCCATCTAATCCCATGAATGTCTTAAATTAAAAGAGCAAAAAAAAAGTGAAGTGCCACTACAATTTTTGCATTGTGAGGCTTCCTGCAATTTACCACCACATCATGAAATGAAAGAGCAAATAGACTATGTATAAAATCACTGGCGCTTAACGTGTCTCCGCCAAAATAACTCGCAGTTGCTCAATCATTGAACCACTATGTATGCTCTTTTTTTATCAAATAATAGTTGATTTAGCCATTTAGGGGTAGTTCGAATTTCTCTTTTGCTCTCTTTTTTTCTTTCCCTACTTTTGGAATTTAAAGTTATTGTCAGCTTCCACGTTGCCAACGATTTCTGGTGTTAATTGTGGTCACAACTTTACCTAAATTGTACGGAAAAATTAAGGGAAGATGAGAGCTAAATTATATTCTAAGAAACAAATCTAAAGCCATTGCATGTCGTACATCTTCTTTATTCGTGCAATTTTCATTTTCACTCGTCAATTAGCACTTTCAAACAAATCTAAAGCCATTTTATTTTTGGAAGACCAAAAGTTAAGTCAATCAATATGCAAATTAAAACATTGTCCAAATAAACTTTTGGGATTCTTTGGGGCTCAGATAAAGTATCTTCTTTCTTGAAGGGAGATTAGTCTCATCCTTCCTATATGACAGTGGTCTAATGCACTCTCTGTTTCAATAAGGAACTAAACATAGGGCCATATTCCGAGAACAAGGTATTTAGAGGAGAATGTGTAGCGATACCATCTACCAAAAAAAAGAAAAACCTCATGCCATTACATAATTTTTTTATTTTTATTTTTTTTTTGGAATATTTCTCACAAATTGAATCGTTGAAATTAAACTTGATTTCTATCATATAGACTCATGCCCCCAATATTTCACATTAAATCATTTTTGCATTATATATGATATACTTTATAGTTTTTAGAAATGTCTAATTATCTTAAAAATTAATTCAGAATATTGATATAGTAAATAGCGTAACTCAGTAATTAAATCACTGAAGCATACCTTATTGGGTGAAGGTACGTGTCAATTAATACCTCCTCGTATGCTTTGAAATTCACTCTGGCATGAGACTGCATTTTTACAAAAATGATGATTTTCTAATGAAAACAAAAAAATGTTTCGTATCATATATATATATTAGTTGTCACATTTTCCACTAATAGTAGCTCTGATGTTTCACTCTCAAGCACTTACTAGGCTAGCAATGGTAGGATAGGAAATAGGATGACCATACGGCTAGATACAGACAACATTGGACAAAACCAAGGAGTATTCGGTAAGGATGAACGAAGATAATAAGCTTTCAAGTTTGACTTGAAAATGCTTCCACACTTAACAAACAAGAAAAATGCTTCCACAATAAACAAAAGCTGAGTGAGGAATCTTTAAGCCAGTTTTTTGACCTAATTTTGTTTTTCTATGAATATTTAAACCACAGCCGGTTGTTACCCTTTTGACGTTTTTGGTTTTATAATTTATGCTTTGTGATTTCGAAAAAAAAAAAAAAAAAACTTTTTCGAGGAATGGATTTTAAGAAAACTATTCTCTATATTATAGTTCACATAATGTATCTGCGCTTCCCATAAATTGAGCACTTTCTTGTACAAACCCCCACGTGAACCAGCTAGAAGAAGTTGATTCGAATGAGTGATTACACCTGCAGCTGATTTTAATATTTTATATATTAAGATAAGAAGATAGTAATTTGTAACTTGTAAAGTAATGGACAGCTGAGACATTCAAGTGAAAGTGAAAAACATAGAATATGTGATAACTTTCGGAAAAAGCGTGGACCTTTTTTGTACTTAAAGTAACATGGATAGAAGAGAGACATAAAGAAACTTTGTGAAGAATATACGGGAAAAAAAATGTAACTGGTTCCATATCATCATAAGAACTTGATATGATTATAAAATATATATATATATATTTCATGTTAATTCTTTAGTATACTATATATGCAACTATATACTTAATGGCAAAATAATTATATATATATATATATATATATATATATATATATGGGTTATGTTTAGGCAAAATAAAATAAAATAATGTATTTAAATTAAATAATTACACAGTTAATGCTGTTTTGTAAAAAATTACATATCTGTTGCACAATGAGACGCCCCTTTGGGTGTCACATGTGACGCCCCAGTGAGGCGTCTCTCCCTTGGGGAAGACGCCCCATTGGGGCGTCTCATGTGCAACCTATATATACCCCACTTTCCTTTTTTCACTCCTTACTCATTCATCTTTCTAACCTCCCTCTAACCGCGGTTCGTAGCGAAGCTCTGCCAACGTAGGTAAGGTCATAATACCTCATATGTATACATTTAAATTACAGTGCTAGTTAGTAATACATGTTAGGATTGATTGTATATTAGAGACTTGGAACATTAGGATAGTCACTTAGAAATTTTGTGGCATGCTATGAATGTTGTAATGATATAGTAATTTTATTATTACGTAGTTATTATTATTAATTTTTAATTATGCATTAGGGTTTAGCATATTAATTAGTGATTTATAAATAGTTAGGGACTTCGTAAATTTCGTATGTATGATGTTATTAATGCGGGAGTGCATAACTTTGTAGTTAGTTAGGTGTGATGATTAGTACGTATTGGACAAGTTGGTAGTGACCTAGGGTTAAGTATTTAGTTAGTATTACATTATTTTTGTCCAATGTATTATTATTATTTAATTGCAAATAAATAACTGTTCTACGTTTTGGCGGGACTTCATAAATTTCGATTCTAGTTAAATAAATGACGCATATGCTTAATTTTTGTGATAATCAATTATGTCACTGCTTAATTAAATTGTAAATAAAATGGGGCATTACATGTGATTAATTTAAATGTTGTTTTATATTATATAGTTGAGGATAATGGTTGAGTCATCATCTTCACCCGATTTTGCATCGGATGTAGAGCCCACTGATCCCAGCATGTGGATCATACCTGGGCCGTATAGATGGGAGGTCCTTCGTAAGAGGACGCAGAAAGCTCATATTTCACAACGAGTGTGGAATACAGAGCATGTAAGGAAAATTAAGACCAGGCGTGGGAAGCCACAAGGGGGGCCACCTACCGGTGCTATTCCACAGGTTGTCGAAGAGTACCTCAGACAGGCGGGTTTCATACATGTTGCCAGGATGCAACATATCCAGGTATGTTATTTACGTCGTTTTGTATTTATGTAATTATTCAATAAAATTCGTTAACAGGTGATAACTGTGTAATTTATCACAGATCGATACATTTTTAATTAGTGCTCTGGTCGAGAGGTGGAGACCAGAGACACATACCTTTCACATGACCCAAGGTGAGATGACGATCACCTTACAAGATGTGGCAGGCATATTGGGCTTGCCCACTGACGGCACTGTCGTCACCAGATCGACCTCCGAGGATTGGCACGCTGCTTGTGCTGCTGTTTTTGGACATGTTCCAGAGGCCGGTGAGTTCCATCATTCCGGCGACCTCCGCATCTCATTCTTGGATCGGCATTATACCCGGTGGACTGATCATGAAGGGAATCACGGTGCCGAGATCTACTTCACAAAAGCCCACATTGCCAGGATGTTGGGGACTTGGTTGCTGGCGGACAAGTCTGGAGGTAGCAATTTTGGTTGCCGGCTTGTCCCGTTGCTAGGTGGAGGATTTGAGGACATTGGCTGATTCAGCTGGGGATCTGCGGTTTTGACACACTTGTTCAGGAATTTGTGTGAATTGACAGATGTCCGTCGAACTGACATGGGTGATTGCCATATTCTCCTTCAAATTTGGGCATAGATACGATTCCCACCCATTGCTCCACCCCTTCCTCCTCATCCAAAGTCGGGCACACATTATGGATCCCGGTATGATTTATTTACTTCATTTGATTTCGATAATGTATGGTTGATAATGTATATACTAACTGTATACTTCTTGATTATGATTGATAATCAATGTTTCTGATGACAGGTTTAATACTGTAGAAAAGTTTAAACCTCATGAGGTCACCCATTATCGGGCAACATTGGACACACTGTGTAGAGATGAGGTTAGGTGTTGGATACTTACGATGTTGTTATTTCTCTATGGGTTTAATTTTTTTTTGTAACTCTATATATTGTTTAACATTTTGTTTGTAGGTGGTGTGGCAGCCATATATCGAATATGAGTGGCTTGACGTGACTCTAGTGCAGTAGTACATGTGGCTTGCTGCCACACCTATTATCCACTTCCACACAGTAGAGGCATGTCAACCGGATAGATGCGTGCGACAGTTCGGCCTTGATCAACCCATCCTGGATAAATCTAGAAAGTTGAGAGGGATTCATGATCATACTCTACGGGGGAAGGTTGAAGAGAACTGGAGACGTAAGCTGAGGGCTCACATTGATCGATGGAATACCAGGGTTCAGCATATTGTACTGTCACCTCCATTATATGGTTTGATGTCACCTAATCATGCGTACATGGAGTGGTACAGAGAGAGGGGAAAGCGCTACATATCTCGGAGGGCACCAAAGATAGGCCGCATGGTGAGTTTATGATAAATTCTATCATTTGTACATATTTTACATTTGTTTCAAATTTCTAACATGTTTTCGTAATATACAGATTGACGGTCTTGAAATGCTTTATTATGCAACAACAGCGGAGGAGTTTCCTCGAGTTGGTCTAGAGTATATCCACGAGGAGATTGGCCGGATTATTGGAATGTTTCGTGAGAGTTCACGAGTTGATGAGCCTGGACCTGAGCACCCCCCGTGCAGACACAGCCTGATCCTCACTTGATCGTGGATGTTCCTCGTAATAGACGGGAGGGACGCGGATTAGGACGTAGACGTGAGAGAGTTGTTGCTGAGCTTGTCCCGATTATGGCACTGAGACTAGGGGTCGAGACTCAGGGATGGTTCAGACCTCCAGTCATTGGTCCTACTTACGGGTCACAGCCGATTTATCTTCACGGATCACAGTATGCGGTAGGTCCTAGTCAGGCGGTGTCTGAGCACCCTTACATGAGCGGACAGGAGCCAGTTTTCCAGGCTAGTCCGATGGCTATGGCAGGAGTGGATCTGGCATCCTCGCAGCCTGATTTCCAGCCCTATTCACAGGGACTTGATGCCGATTACCCATTTTGGTCTGCAGAGGACACGATTGAGTTGTATCGCTCTGTAGGCCTTGTTACAGAGGGCCATGACAGTGGGGAGACTCTAGCCACAGATTCTCACAATCAGGGACACACCCCTTTTGAGGTGCCAGGCAGTATACTGCCAAATAGGGATGCACGACATAGGCCATGGCCACCGTGGTCGTAGTTTCATTGTCATTTGGAGTATTCACTATGTTGTGGACTGTTTCATATTGTTATTATTTTGTTATTTTGTATTAGTTATGACTGTAGCATGTTGTTATTTTGTGGACGCTACATTATTATATTATTTGGACTATTCACTATGCTTTATTATTTATGATTTGATTGTCGTCCTTTGCGCATTTATGTTACGGTAACTAATTGCATCAGTTAATTAATAATACAAGAATAAAAATATACATAAACGAAAAGTAAAAAGTCCAACATAACGGACATTACAATTCAAGCAATAACATAAGCAACAGCAAAATAATGACATAATATGTATCTCAGTCGTTTCTCCCACGACTTGGACATCCCCGACGATTATGGCCGCGTTCCTTGCAAAGTCCACACCTAATACGGCTCTGGCTTGTCTCAACTTCATCCATCTTGTTGCGGATGGGAGTTGACTTTGGACGACCTTTTGCACGCAACATAGTAGAATCAGGAATAATCTTTGGACCACTAATTTCAGGTATTGCTTCCTCGTTTCCGATTGGCTCCCACGGAAAAGAATAAGCCTCGACCAAGTTAGTTATCAAGAAGACGTCGTCAACGTAAGTGAACGCACTCTGCCTAACACTTAACATAGCAGCAACGACGTGACTACACGGATACTTAAAGGCCTTAAACTTTCCACACTGAAAGTATCTCTGTGGGAGGTTGACAGAATATGAACGCTCCCAACCTGCGCCAACCTCGAAGACAGTATGTTCAACATTGTATGCAGGAACGTGGTGGCCTGTTGCATCTACCTGGTTCTTCTTGACCAATTCAACAACATTTTTGGAGTGACGATGAGCTGATTGAAGTTGTGCAACAACATTTGTTCCTCTCTCAACAAAATATGCAACCAATCTGCTATATGTATGCTTAACCAATGCTGTTATAGGCATATTTCTGGCCCCCTTCAAAACCCTATTGACAGATTCAGCCAAATTTGTTGTCATATGATCGTACCTCTGTCCTTCAATATCGTAGGCTCGCGACCACTTTTCCTTAGGAATCGCATCAATCCACTCAGCAATTTGAGGACTACTTTCACGGAAACTCGCAAGATTCCTTTCAAAATCAACCATGGCTGGAGTATAACCTGCACAAATTGGACATGAACGAATTAAACATAAATTGACAGTCATAATGGAAAGAAATAATTACGCATCGTGTCAATGAGTATACCTAAATTCTTTAACATCCGCTTCAAATCTTCATTCTGAAACTTTTGATTGAAGTTGCTTGCAATATGACGAATACAGAAGACGTGATATGCATTTGGCGGCTGCCAATTAGGGTTATTTTCCACAGCAGATATTATGCTTTGATGCCGATCGGATATCAAACATATGTTTGACATGGTAGTAACTTGAGCACGAATATTAACGAGAAAATAATCTCATGCTTCCAAAGTTTCGCCTTCTACGATGGCAAAAGCGATCGGTAAACATTCATTATTACCATCTTGGGCTGTGGCCACCAACAATTTCCCTTTGTACTTCCCATATAAATGTGTTCCATCAATTTGTATGACGGGTTTGGCAAATTTGAACGCCTCACAACACTGTCTAAACGTCCAAAAAATGCGATGAAAAACCTTTTTTCCAGAAACTAAGCTCTGCTCGGCATAAAGATCATTTGTTTGTATATGATAAAATGAACCTGGAGAAAATCGAAGCATGTATTCGCACCACCTTGGAAAAAAAGCATACGATTCCTCCCAATCACCGTACATAATTGCCATCGCTTTCTTCTTCGCATACCACGCCTTTCTGTAGGAAACTTTAAAGCCATATTTAGCAGTTATCCTTTCTTGCATCAAAGAGATTGACACAGATGGTTCTGACTTTATCATCCCTGCATTGAAGAGGATATCAGTGCCTCGATAACATCGAACGAATTTAATTACACGGCAGTACGTAAACATTGACATGTCATTACGGTAAATAAATATGTACCTATGACGAGATCTGCAATAACGTCCGCATCGAGCTGTCTATGAACCTGGGAAATGTGCTCATTCACACATTCGTGTTTTCCACCCTATCTCGTAATCTTCCAATTTTCACGAAACACCGGTTTGATCGCCCTTACGCGCCACGGACAACCTTGATCATACGCACAACATTTCATGGACAACTTTCCAGGCGTGCTCTCAATTACAATGGCTTCTTGATGCTCCCTAATGAGGTTGTGCTTAAGTGCCATTTGGACATATTTTTTTGTCGCAAATTCTTGATTGACAAATAACATGTCACCCAGTTGCCACGGACCTTGTATTGAAGCCGATCTAGAGACCGAACCATCAGTACATGATTCTTGTTCGCTCCGATAACTCCAATCAATGTAGGAATAATGCAGAATTCCTTCCCCAAAAGGAATAACATCTCTGTCACCTGCAATTGCGGATTATAATTTTTTAATACAAACATACTAATTCAGGTATTAAATCATTTATCTATTCAGCTATATACAAATGGGATCAATTACCTTCATGGTGAATACCGAATGGGGCAGACGCAACGTCATTCAACTGTGGCATTTGCGCGACGACTGGTTGATGGAATATTGGGATTTGAGACGCACCCATCTCACGGGATTCATCTCCTTCTGAAGCACTAGCATCCTCCTCCAGAAGACGTTCTTCCATTGCCATATTTTCATCGTCGTCATCGTCATCTTCGTCGTGCATTTCCCAAGTCGGATCATTTTCATCTCCCTCAGAAAAGTTACCAACTAGAGACGCATGAGCGGCAGAAGAAGCTGGAAGACGGGGAGAATTTAAATAAACTGACATCACCGGTAAGGGAGCATTCTCGGTTGCGGCGATGTCGACATACAACTCTAGAAAATCTGTCCTTGACTGGTTGCAAAAATTTTCCATTGTCATCTCCAAGTCTTCATCGTCAAGCACTTTCAAACTAATGTATTTATCACCTTGCCACATCCTTATCGTGATCTCAGTGATACATTGGTTGTCTGGAAGACTTAACTTCTGCCGAATTCTCTGATGCAGTTCGTCAATGGTTGTGTTGCGTTGGATACGTGTCGGCCTTTTTTCACCTTCGAAGATGACACCTCGTCGACTTTCTACCTTTCTACCATTGTAATATAACACAACACGAACAGAATCAGGATTTGAGCTCATTTTTAAATAGAATAAGAAATAAAATTCAAATACTAAATTAAAGATAAAGGAATGTTGGTGGAGAAGAGAGATATGAAGAGTGAGAGAAGAGGTGTGAATTGAATGGAGGGGTGGGGGAATATATAGAGCACACATGTGACGCCACTTTTGGGCGTCACATGTGACGCCCAAAAGTGGCGTCACATTGTGCAGCAGATGTGTAATTTTTTACAAAACAGCATTAAATGCGTAATTATTTAATTTAAATGCATTATTTTAATTTTTTTGCCGTTATGTTTATCTCATTTTACATGAGATAAAAAACTTTCCTACACACACAAAGAGAGGTTGGGTCCCACCATTTTTTTCTCTCTCTTCTTACCTGTAGGTCTCACTTATACTTTTATTTCTATAACATGAGGTAAATTTTTTTCTACAATATAAGAAAAATATATTCATATATATATATATATATATAAGGATCTATTTATCTCATATTGTATGAGATAATTATCTAATGCAACAGAGACAAGATAATGAGATCCACTACTTTTCAAAAAAAGAAAAATTAGTGGACCCCACTACTTTATTTCTGTTGCATGAGATAATTATTTTCCATATATATTGTTGTGATCACTCTGTTCTACTTGCATTTGTTTTTATCTTAACCCCAAATAATTAACATAGTTCACATTTGAATATATGACGGCGTGTTTATGTACCCATGACGTGCTAGTCTATAGGTAAATTAATTTTTTTTAACTACATAAATAATGCCTTTTACTCCGAAACAAACCATTAACTCCTTAAGATTAAATTCAATAAATTGTTATATTGTTTGTATTGAGTTTCTCTTTCACAATTATCCCAAGATATTAAGTCATTTATGTATATGTGGTCTTTTTTTTTAAGTAACTATAAGTAAATGATCTTTTTTGTTTGTTATAAATATGAGATTTGGGTAATTACTATGAAGAAATTTTCTATATATATACGAAAATTGATTTATCTGTCCCTATTACTTGAATTAAATTTGAGTGCTACATTCAGAGCTTTGACGTTGGATATATTCTAACTTACTAAAAATAAAACAATAGGATATATTCTTACCATAAAAAACAAAACAAAAAACAGGATACCTGTTAAAGTATTAATGAAGTTCACACACTAACGGTGAGAAGGACGTAAGAAGAACAACCACCTTAATTAGTTCTCCCACGAACAGAAGGAATCCAAATTCCCAAGAAGCAATATGAAAGAGTCCAAACTGTACATGTTTATAAGACAGCAAGTGAGCAAAAATTTAATGGGAGAAAGTAATACATATACTTTGATTTTGAATCTTTGATAACTTGTCAGTTCTTTTTCATTATTTAATTTTCATATCCAATAGGTTTTCCTTTTCTTTTCATTTTTAATTTTAGTATCACATTGTTCCTCTCTCCAACTTTAAAAAAAATTCTTCGACATAAATTTCCGAGTAATTAATTTTTCTTTGTTGTTCTCTCCACGTTCATCATGTAGATTAGGTCAAATTCAATATTAATCTTCTTTTAAAACAAGAGCAAATTAATGTTTGTATGAGTCCTACCCAGAAAAAAAGATTGTTTTGCATTTGAGAAATCGGATTTACATACGTAAATTTTATTTTTCAATTATTTAAGTTCACTACAATTTGAGTCAATTAAGTTATTTTATGAAGTAAGTTAATATGAAATAATTTTTACTAGAAGAAAATCAATTCTGTATTCTTTAGTATTTTTAAGCACTCCTCAAGGTGTGTGTGGGAGTTTGAAGAGAAAGGGAAGAAAGGAGATCTAAAGGAAAAGGAGGGAAAGAAAGAGAGAAAAAAAATATATCTTCCCCTTATTTGAGAGTTAAAAATATGATAAGGGAGAAAAATAAAAAGTTAATGAGATATTTTTATAATTTTACTCTTTCTTAAAAAATTAATATAATTATTATATTTTTCAAATAAAAAATAAATTTGAAATTTAAAAAAAAAATTATTTATGTAATTTTCACGTTCAGACAATGATTCACGTTATCATAGTTTCTCTTCCTAGAGATTATATTTTTCTCTCTAAAATCATTTATTTCACATTATAATTAAATTAAAATTATTAATAAGGATATATAATTAATTTATTATATTTTTTCTCTAAAACCCCCAAATTGAGAGAATTTAAATTTTAAGGGTGAAAACAATATTTGAGGATTTTATAAAAATCCTCACATGTGATATATATATACAACTCTTAGGAACTTGTCACATAACTAGTTGCGTACTAAATATATACACAACATACTATATTAAAATGTTTTAAAATACGTATATGATGTCTCTAAGGAATAATTATAGTTAAGATTAAGTTAAAAAATTATTTTATAGAATAAAAAATAAAATGTAATAATTATAAATAAAATTATTTTATATAATTGTGCATGAATAAAAATTCACACAAGTTTTAGTTGAATTTGAGTTACTTTAATTTAATTTTAAGAGAAAAATTCATCAATGTTCACGTGGTTTATTCCAGAATCACTTGTATTCCTGTGATTTTTTTTATCACATATATCCATGTGATTTGCAAAATGATATGTTTTTTATCATATATATCCTTGTGATTTTTTATTTTTTATAAAATAAAGGGGCATATATAATAAAAAAATCACAGAAGCATATATGATTCTGAAGCAAATCAGAGGAGCATTTGTGAACTTTTCTTTAATTTTAATTATTGAAATTGACACTTTAACTCTTATTATTTAAGTGATTTAATCTATTCGGAATAATAGCAATAAAGTATATTACTAATATGAAATCGATTCAGTTTATTTTTAATGTATTTCAAACATAAAAAGAAAAAGAAATAGTAGCATCCTTCTTCATAAATGGTAAAAGGCGCAGTATCTCAGATACTAGTAACTAACAAGGGAAAAATGTTTCTGCAGTTAATGCAGATAAGTTATCTGCATTTATTCTCAAAACGACGTCGTTTTGGTATTGAAATATTAAAAAATTATAAATATAAAGATTATTATAACCCTGAAATAAATTAAAATTACAAAAACACCATGATTTCCGCCTCAAAACGACATCGTATTGGGCTTACTGCAGATAACTTATCTGCAGTAACTGCAGAAAAAGTGAACCCAACTAACAATTATGCATTCATGGTTTGAAATCATATAAAACAAAGAATGGCATCGCTATTAAGAATCCCAAGGAAAACTGAAGTTACCAAGGGATTCTTGTTTGGCGAAGTGGTTAAAGTTCAACACTTATTCCAGGTATCGAAGCAACGAGAATACTTCTAGTGGGGAAAACAAAAATGGTTTTGGTGTTTACTTGTAAATTTGTCTTTCTAGATCGTGTGATGATTATTCTACATAATTATCAGAATGTTTGCCATTTTTTAAAACAACCACCGACCCTAACACCTTAATTATTTCTTTAACACTGATTCAGAAAAGATTATATTACTTCACCAGTACTTAATGATCACATGCTAGAGTTGACCCTAGAAAAATCCCTTCTTATGTCCTAACTTCACGAATAGGGAGAGAGAGAAAAAAAAAAAAAAGAACATTTCATACTTCATCGATATCTGAATGGAAGAAGAAAGTTCGTCTAAATGATTAAAAAAAATGGGAGGGGAAAATGGGCTAAGAACCCAAAGCATGTGATGTGAGGAATTTTCATTCAAGAAACCATGTCATGTCCAAAAATGCTCTCTCTCTTGAGAGAGTCATGAATTACATTGCTAGAAGTGCCATAGTTGAGATATTGAGGGAGATCACTTTGGAGAAAGTAAGATTTCTGATCAGGGTAAATTTCTGGGGTTGGTATCACTGGTTCATATTCCATCGGGATGCAGAGTAACTCTGCTTGAGCAACTGCAAGTTGCATTTGAAGCTCAGAAACCTGATTTTGCAAGTAGGATATAGCTCCAACACAACCATACACTGGGTCACGGACTCTTGCATTTGCCTCATACACTAAACTGCTCACTGCATCTGCTCTCTGATGAACCGGAAGTTCCTGAATCATTGTATAAGAAAGAACCATTTAATTTAGACCCAAAATGTACTAATAAAAACTGGTACTATAAGAAAATACAAAGGCCCTTAAATTCAAATCCCAAAAGGTTCTCTTTTTTTTTTTCATTTTTCTTACATTAGTAAGTATTAAATCTCTGCCCCTTTGGTTCTGAAAATTATGATCAATCAACTAACCAAACAAAGCTTTTTTTTTTTTAGCCCCTTTCATCATCAAAAGAAAGAAAAGAAAGAGTAGGTGATATAATATACCTGCAACATTTTGCTAACGTTGCTAGCTCCAAAAACCTTGTGAACTATGGCGAACTTTTGGGGTTCATCAGAAGGGAAATAAGGAGCAAAGGTGCAATCTTTTGTGCATCGGCGTCTCAGCAGCTTGCATGAGGCACACGGGGAATTCCCACCCATTATTTTTTTGATTTTGAAAAGTGTAGTGTTTGGTGGTTAAAAAAGGAGAAAAGCGGTGACCAGAAAAACAGAGGAAGTTAATACAAACAACACAAAGCAAAGGAGAATAGGAAAAGCACATAACGAGAGTGGGGAGTGTTATGTGTATTTATAATGGCATACTGCGCCTCATAATAGCCGCTAGCTACTTAAAAAGATTAAATTAAACACTTCTCGTGTCGGGTTACACGCAATAAAAAAAAATTTATTTTCTCTTTTCAATGTAATCGACATATTTATTATGTGTATAGGAGAATCTATTCTTTTCAATAAGTTTTTAACCTAACTTAAAATATATCATTTTAAACAATTTTAAAAAATATAATATTTATTTAACTATAAATAAATAAGATAAATAAAACAAAATCAAGATTCAAAAATTAAATAAAATTTTGATTTAAACACAACACAACACAATAAAATTTAATTTTCAGTCTTTCCCAAATAAATTTAATAAAATATATAATAAACAAATAAAATACAGGTTTAAAAATTTGATAAAAACAAATTTAAACATGATGAAATTAATTTTATTTTATAGTCAATATAATATAAATTTAAACTTTTCCCTGAAATGGATCTTCGTGTTTTAAGCATACCCTTTATAATTTTGATTTTTTGATGGCTTCAAAATTTGATTTTTTTTAGAGGTTAAAATTGATGTTTGCATGGTTTTTCTTAAAGGCAAAATCATTGTGTTCGCATGGATATATGTTTTAACAGTGTTTGCATGGCTTTTTCGGATTATAATTTTGCTTCGTCGATCCCTCTCTCATGCTTCCTACTTTCAAGCTGAATAGATATGATTACTATTTTTTTCAAAAGTTGGTGTTAAGTTTGATTTCATTCGCCAACCTGCTATAAAATGGAACATGTTAAGATTTTTAATCCATTTTTCATTAATTTGGCAGGACGGATTGGTCCTTCTTTTTTTTTGAAAATTACCCATTTTGTCTACTCTAATCTTAAGGTTTTGTAACAAAATATAATATTGGACCCATTCATTTGGTATATCTTAGCTTATTAATTGGTGATATTTTCCCCTGCCATCTTCCCTAGGCCACCTAACAATTATATTTTCATACGATTGAAAAATTCATCAATATTGTGTAGGCATGAATTGAGAATTTGAGATTTATGAAATTTGTGTTTCAGTATTGAAATTTTAATTACCTAACGGTAAATAATTTTATTAGATTTATACCATCAATTAAATTAAATATGAGAGTGAATCTGATACGGTTAAAGGAAGTAGAATCAAGAGTGCTCCTTTATAGAGTAAAGACTTTGTAACCATGTAATGGTGTGTAATTAGTTTACCTTACTTGAGTTAGTTTACTGCTTTGAGTTACTGCTTTGAAGGGAGTTAGTTAGCCTTGTAATAGGAGGTGGCATGTTAGTTAGCTTAGGTGGATAAGTTTGTTAGAAACATGTGGTTGTATAAAGCTTTGACACATGGCTCATATGTGTTTTTCATCTGAATAATAAACGAAAACGTCTTCTGTTCTTCGTGTTCTGTTCTTAAGAGTATTGCACTCTTAACATTGGTGCTTTCATTCTTAACTCGCCGGTTGCAACATGCGGCTACAAGAGGTGGCAGAGGAACTAGGTTCCTTTCAACAGCGTGTCGATCGGACTTTGGAGGAGATTCAACAAAGGTTCACCGATCATCAATCTCAGTTCTTATCCTTCAACACTCAGTTACAGCAGATACATGCAGTCATCGTGGGAGGAGAAAATCGCACAGAGGAGCAAGTACAAAATCGAGTTCAACCAAGTTCTTCGAGTAGTGATACTGCTAGTGGATTACATGCAAGGTATGATCCGAATGATCCAAGGAACATCATGCGGTCTATTAAAATGGAACTTCCTTCATTTGTGGGTACAGACCCAGTTGGATGGATCTTTCGCACAGAGATGTACTTTGGTCTACATCAAATTCCTAAATCTTTGAAGGTTCGATTGGCAGGGATGAAGATGGATGGCATGGCAGGGTCGTGGTTTCAATGGCTGTTCAATGGTGGTACCATCCATTCATGGGAAGAATTGAAGCTGGCTGTGAAACAACGATTTGGTGGTACAGCCTATACTGATTTGCGTGGAGTTTTGTCCAAACTGTCTCAGGTGGGAGCTCTTAATGAGTATATTAGGGATTTTGAAGCTTTGATCAATCAGGTAACTGATTTCTCAGATGAAGTCTTGATGAGTTTCTTTGTTTCTGGTTTACAACCAGATTTAAAGAGAGCAATTCAACTTCATAGCCCAACCACTCTTCATCAAGCTATGCAATTATCCATTACATATGAGGCTCATTTTGCTGAACTCAGGGGTTCTTTTACTTCTTATACTAACAAGAAGTACTTTCCTAAACCAGTTTCAATTGTGGAACACACCACTTCTGCAACTCCAGTGAAACCAGGATTGCCTGGATTACCTTCCTTACCAGCACTACCTTCAAATGTTCCTGTCAAGAGAGTATCTCAGGAATATTTGCAAAAACGCAGAGATATGGGTCTTTGCTATACTTGTGATGACAAATGGACTTCCAAACATCGTTGCAAGGCTAAGCTGTTGATGTTGGTAGGGGATTGTGAGGAAGTGGATGCTGATGTTGAAGAACAGATAGTGTGGCAACCAGATCAAGCTCAATCAGAAATTCATGATGCTGCTCTTCATTCCATGGAAGGGGAACTAAATCCTAGAGCCTTGCAATTCCAAGTTTTAGTTGGGAAGAGGTTAGTTTCCATCCTCACAGATTCGGGTAGCACTCATAATTTTGTGCAAAAGAGCATTGCTGAAGATTTGGGATATCTTATGGTTAAAATTCCTAGGATGAGAGTATTCCTTGGTAATGGAGATTTTCTAATTTGTGAAAGGAAATGCCCATCAGTTTCTCTTGAGATACAAGGACACGTGTTTGTAGTGGATTTATGGGTGATTGAACTGTCCAACTTGGGAATTATTTTGGGAATTCTTTGGCTCAGTTCCTTGGGCAGGGTGATACATGACTACAGTGATATGTCCATGGAGTTTATTTGGAATCAGCAAAGGGTTATTTTATCTGGGGCTAGGAAGAACATTGAGCCCAACAAGTCAGATGGTGCTTGTTCCTATTTAGCGACTTCACCAACTGTAAATTCTACTGATGCATTGCTTCCTGAGTTGCTGTCAATACAGAAACAAGTTCCTGTTGAGGTGTGGAACATATTGGTGAAATATCAATATGTTTTCCAGTTGCCATAAGGTCTTCCTCCTTCAAGGGATTGTGACCATGCTATTCACCTGGTGGAAGGAGCTAGACCAGTGAGTGTGAAACCTTATAGGTATGCTCACCATCAGAAAACTGAAATTGAGAAACAGGTGGCTGACCTCTTAGCTTCGGGTTTCATTAAGGCAAGTCATAGCCCCTTTTCATCAAGGATTGCTTTCCCATTCCCACCATTGATGAGCTCTAGGATGAATTGAAGGGTGCTGATTTTTTTTCCAAATTGGATTTAAGGAGTGGCTATCACCAAATTCGGTTAGTTCCACATGACACTTCTAAAACTGCATTTCGAACCCATGAAGGACATTATGAGTTTTTGGTATTACCATTTGGATTAACCAATGCACCATCAACTTTCCAATCAGCCATGAATCAAATGTTCAAGCCATATTTGAGGAAATTCATCATAGTCTTCTTTGATGACATATTGATCTATAGTTCATCTTTTCTGGATCATTTAGGGCATTTAAGGGTCACATTGGAATGCCTGTAGCAGAATCAATTCATGGTCAAGTTGAGCAAGTGTGGATTTGCTTTATCTGAGATTGATTATTTGGGTCACATAGTGTCAAGAGAGGGAGTGAAGGCAGATCCTAAAAAGATCACTGCCATGCTACTTTGGCCTCAACCCAAGAATGTTAAACAACTCAGGGGATTCATTGGACTTACTGGCTACTATAGGAGATTCATTCAACATTATGCAGCTTTGGCATCTCCTCTTACTGACCTTCTAAAAGCTGATTCCTTTGTTTGGAATGATAGTCCTCAGGAAGCTTTCTGTTTTTTAAAAAAAGCTATGACTTCCACTCCCATTCTAGCACTACCAGATTTTTCCTTGCCTTTCATCATCGAAACAGATGCTTCTGCCACAGGAATTGGAGCTGTGCTGATCCAACAGAACAATCTGATTGCTTATTTTAGCAAGAAGCTAGGAGCCAGGATGAGATTGGCTTCAACTTATGTGAGAGAGCTCTATGCTGTTACTGAAGCTGTAAAGAAATGGAGACATTACTTATTAGGCTCCAGGTTTATCATCAAGACTGACCATAGAAGTTTGAAAGAACTTTTATCTCAGACCATTCAAACCTTGGAACAACAGAAATATATGTGTAAGTTGATGGGATATGATTTTACAATAGAGTATAAATCGGGAATCTCTAACATTGTTGTTGATTCATTATCTCGAAGGGATGAGGATGAGGAAACTCCAGGTAATGTTTTGTCCTTAATCACCCAAGTTTCATTTGATGTTGTTAATCAAATTAAGGATGAAAATACTTCTGATCTTGATTTGTTAGCATTACATTTGAAAATTACAAATGGAGAGCACATTGATTCCAATATCACGGAAAGGAGAGGAATTCTGTATCATAAACATCGATTTCTGTTGGGATCAAATTCTCAACTTTGCCAACTGTTGATCCATGAGGCTCATGCTACACCTGTTGGGGGACATGCTGGCATCACTAGGACCTTATTGCGTCTATCTAACTCTTTTTATTGGGTCAACATGAGGAAGGATGTTACTGCCTTCGTGAAACAATGTTCAGTTTGTCAATTCATCAAAATAGCTACCACACCTCCTTTTGGTTTGCTCCAACCCCTGCCTATACCAGAAGGAGTATTTGAGGATTTGAGCATGGATTTTATTACAGGTTTGCCTCTTTCTAAAGGATTTTCAGTAATTCTAGTGGTTGTGGATCGATTAACCAAATTTGCACACTTTGGAGCTTTAGCTCACCCTTATACAGCAGCCAAAGTTGCTTCTTTATTCTGTGATATAGTTGTAAAACTTCATGGATTTCCAAAGTCTATAGTTTCTTACAGAGACAACATTTTTCTTAGTCAATTTTGGTCCTTACTCTTCAAACATAGTGGCACCACACTTAGAACCAGCACCTCTTACCATCCACAATCTGATGGACAAACTGAAGTCACCAACCGATATTTGGAGCAGTACATCAGAGCCTTCTGTCATGATGAGAACAATAGATGGTCCTTTTATTTGTGTTGGGCCGAATTACATTACAACATTGCTGTGCATTCTTCTATTGGAATATCTCTTTTCCAAGCTTTGTATGGCAAACTACCTACCATGATTCCTCATTATCCTCAAGGTTCAGTTCGGGTGGAGGCTGTTGATGTCACACTCTCTCACAGAAATGAGTTGCTGCACAATTTGAGGAAGCATTTGCAAGATGCTCAAAACAGGATGAAGATCAAGGCTGATAGACACAGGAAGGACATCACCTTGAATGTTGGTGATTTAGTTTTGGTAAAACTTCAACCATATCAACAGATTCCTTTGGTTAAGAGGTCTAACCAGAAATTGGCCAAGAGATATTTTGGTCCCTTTCCTATTACTAGAGTCTTGAGCCCAGTTTCGTATCAGCCCCAGCTATCTGATGGATGCAAAATTCATCCTTCCTTCCATGTTTCTGTTCTGAAGCCATTTAGGGGTGATCACAAGGACCTGGTTCCTACCTTTCTCATACTCACTCATGGCAATTCTCCTATTCAACATCCAATAGCTGTGTTGATGTCTCGAATTATCAGCAACAAGACAGAACATAAACGGCAATGGCTGATCCAGTGGTCTGATGCCTTACCCGAAGATGCTACATGGGAAGATGAAGCAGATTTGAAGTTGCAATATCCGGATATGAACCTTGAGGACAAGGTTCCTTTGCAAGCAGGGACGAATGATACGGTTAAAGGAAGTAGAATCAAGAGTGCTCCTTTATGGAGTAAAGACTTTGTAACCATGTAATGGTGTGTAATTAGTTTACCTTACTTGAGTTAGTTTACTGCTTTGAGTTACTGCTTTGAAGGGAGTTAGTTAGCCTTGTAATAGGAGGTGGCATGTTAGTTAGTTTAGGTGACAAAGTGTGTTAGAAACATGTGGTTGTATAAAGCTTTGACGCATGGCTCATATGTGTTTTTCATCTGAATAATAAACGAAAGTGTCTTCTGTTCTTTGTGTCCTGTTCTTAAGAGTATTGCACTCTTAACAGAATCTTCTCATACGTAATATCACATGATCTGGTTACGGGAAAGAATAATTGTTGATAAACAAATCAATAACAATAAAATATGAACGAGAAAAAATATTCGTATTCATTAATTTAGCTACATGCATATAAAAACCTTTCACACTTCAGATCATGTAATTACAGAGGATAAAATCTATATATATAAATATATATAGTGGTAGAAAATATCATCTATTCTTCTTTTTTTTCTGATTTCAAATATATCCTCCAATTAAAAACTGACAAATGACAATTAAGTGAAGAAAAAGCTTTCATTTAATATAATAAAGGTTGCTACCAATTAAGAGCGATGGGTGTTTTCGTACATAACTGTTATTGCTTGATTAGGGGACATGTGATTGAAAACAACACATGAGGGAAGTTAGTACGGTAATTGTAAGCGTATTTATTTGAGGCAAGCTGTCAATTTTTTCTTGAAGTTTTATATTTGGCAACTTAATATCAGTGAAAGAAAAAAAAAAGTTAGGTACAAGAGCAATTCTCATCAAAGGAAAGAAAAAAATGGATAAGGGATACCCTCTCATTCGTCCTGGTCATTAGCTTCTTGTGAGAGTCAGAGTAACAAATTCTTTGGGAAATGTTGGCAATTTTGGTTAGTTCGCCGTAGAAATTCTGTATCACATATTCCCAAAAGCTCGAAGTCTCCATATTATTATTAGAAATAAGTTCTCTTATATTAAAATTTTATATGATTTAATTATGTAAAAAATTTGTGTATATCTCTTTTTTCTTTCTTTACATGTATTAAATAGGTGAGATCTAATTATTATTAATAAAGAAAGAATAGACACAAAAATTTCACATGACTAATGTAAAATTTAATGCAAAATTATTAATAGGCGATGGCTGAGAGTAAGTGGCTTGAGAATCCTTGTTACAATATTAATGTTTCTTATTTCGTCAAAAAAATATGCTTTAAAGTGAATAACAAATTATACATGTTATAGGAAGTAACACATCAAATTAAATTAAAGCTAACTTATTTATCTATTTTAAAACATGCTCACTTTAAATGAATTAAGCCTTATTTTGCCACTATTTGTCTACTCTGATGTTGGCATGATGATAATATACTGATTTTTTATTCTTTCAGAAAAAAAGAAAAAAAAAAACTCTCCACACTTAAGCACTTTTGTGGACAAGAGAATAGAATACCATATGTATAAGTGGGCATGCTTGGGTGGGTGATTATTTATTCGGATATTCTAAGTGCTCTTAAATTTTTTTAAAAAAAATTAGTATCATATATTATTTAATGTGTATCACGTTAGTTATGTGATATCATTATATTATCTTCTACTTTACTCTAGTAACATTTAGTATATTATAATTGATGTGGCACATATCTAATATAAAAAAAATTCTTATTTTTCAAGTACCTAAAAATTTCTCTTAATTGAAAATCATACGAATAACATGATATAGTTACAGTAAATCTCAACCAGTATTTTTTTAGGGGGGAATAAAAGCAGCAGTTTTCATTGACGCCCCGCCATTAATGTTGTCCACGTGACAGCCAAGTTGGCAAATATGGCTTCCACGTTGTTTGAGTAGAGTGATGTAACATGTTTAGTTGCGATTAGAGTCAAATGAACAGAGGACGGTTGAAATGAAAGCGCCCGGTTGTTACAAATTAAAGAAGCACGCCCAACATGAATGTTTGTTAGACATTCAAACATAAAAACATTCACGTGAATGCGCACGTCACCACTTCACTTACATAACTCTTTCTTTCTCTCCTCTCTAAGTGTATAGTTTGACTCAATACATTGATTAGCTCAACATAGGATCTTTAGTTATAATGAAATATCTTTTCAATATTTTTTTTTCCAGTTACATATGAGAGGTATATCCGTATATGTGGAGGGTTGAATTCATCAATATCACACCCAAAATCTTAAAAGACTTGGAATAGTGCCAATTAATAGTATATACAATGCATATATATATATATATATATATATATATATATATATATATATATATATATATATATATATATGGGTTTGCATCTGTCATTTAACATAACACAACAAAGTTTTCTACACACAACATTTTGTGGGGCCCACATTTTTTGAAGAAAAAGGAAAAAAAAACTATGACACGCAAAACGAATCTCTATAACATTACACAATCACTTTTCTTACAACATAACTCTTATAAAACCTATATATATATATATATATATGACACTTAATCAACCTACAATTCTCTGAATTTGTGAGAGCTCTTGTAGAGCTACAAGTTAATTAAGCTTATTAGTTAATTAGATTTGAATGATTATTTTTTATGTATTTTATGTGGGATAGGTTATTCTACCTACTTTTATTTTGCTTATCTTTGCCTATCGATTTTAATACCGTTAGATTATAATCTCATCCTACGGCAAAATTTTGCGGACTAGAATAAAAAATTTTCCTCCTTTCTTTCTCTTTTGTGTCTCCCATACCCTTTCTCTCTCCTCTCCTTTCTCCATAATTTGTTTTACTGTAAAACCATTAATTCTAAACACCTAAATCAGGTTTAAGGCAGAGATAGCAAAAAAGATGCAGTCTTATCCCAATAATTTCACATCACCAACAAAATGAAGAAAATCCAATAAATAAAAAGCGAAAATTTTGGATCAGGGACCTCTAAAATCTAAATTGTTGAATGGTGCGAATGAGGTGGAGATCCCCATGGTTGAGAAAGAAAACAAAAATGTTGATTGATTTATCCACTACTAGAAAAATCATGTATAGCGAGGGAATTGCTATGCAAATTTCGTCGCTAATTTCATCATCGCTATTACTTTCCCTCGCAAATTCCCTCGCAAAATCGTTTGCGAGGGAAAGTAGTAGCGAGGATGAAATTAGCGACGGAATTTGCATAGCAATTCCCTCGTTATACAGGATTTTTCTAGTAGTGATCTACAATATAATCAGTTGCAGGCACAAATTCATTAATCATTTTTTTTTTCTGATTCAATTTCTACAATTCTAAAATACAGTGAATTGCATCATCATATGTTATTATTTAAAAGAAAACCGTTGAATACAATTCTATAATACAATAAGTTGTCTTTGTCTTGGTCAATAGAAAAAAGAAGGAGAATAGAGAAAGGGTGAGAGACACGGAAGAAAATAAAATGGGTAAAATGGTTTATTTTATATTACAAATATTTACCGTTGGATGAGATTATAATCTAATAGTGTTGAAAGGGGTAGGCACATGTAGGCAAATTAAAAGTAGATAGAATAACTTATCTAATGTATATCTAAATAGGCATACCAATGATACATATATCAATATTTTGTTTTCCATTTCTAGGGAACCCAAATCAGCTTACCATACAGTCATGATTTTAGATCGATCAATGAATTGAACGCTTACTTCATCTTCTCCGGTCACGGACAACTTTGAATAAGCTGATATTAGATCCTCCATATCAAGAAATCTCTAACAAAGAAACAGATATATCGGCAACTCATCATATTATAGATTTTCTTTCTCACAAGTTGAATGGAATAGACTAATCTCGTGAGCCTGTTTCTATCTCTATCAACTATTAAGAACTAAGATTCGGATTTCTATGGGTAACAAATTGATGTGTTTGAATTGATGAGATAAATTACATTAAAGCAAAGAAAACACAGGTACCCCTACCAAGATATTAATGAGATTCCTGACATGCAATTAAGTTGTAGGGATTATTATAAATGAAGCTCATTTCGATGGAGATTACTATTGAAACTCGTATGAGATGGAGCTAGTATGGCGGAAACCCTAATGTTTCCTTGCATTAATTGCCTCACATGATTCAAAGCTTCCTTTTCATGTTTTTCAAAATAAAACAGCTCACATTTCATGGTATGACTGTCTTCTACTTCTATACGTCTTTGTTTTCAAAAAGTCTTATGCCTATGTTTTACCGATAATAAGACAGGAGAAGTTAATATAGTTATAATAACTAAACTCTCTACACACACACATATATATATATATGCTTATCATTTCTCAAGCTGCTTGAGATAATGTTATCTCCGGCTACTAAATCATAACCATACAAAGATGGATCCACGGTGATAAAAGAAGAAAGAGAAAAATGGAATCATAACCATTCAAAGGTAAATCAATTAATATAAGGAAATAAATAAACAAAACGACGTAGTTTTGGGGTGGCCGGAGATAACATTATCTCAAGCAGCTTGAGAAATGTTTTTCCCTATATATATATATATATATATATATATATATATATATATATATATATATATATATATATATATATATATATATATATATGTGAAAAAAATGTTTCTGCACTTAATGCAGATAAGTTATCTGTATTTATTCCCAAAACGACGTCGTTTTGGTATTGAAATCTTAAAAAATTATAAATATAAAGAGTTAAAGACTATTATAACTCTGAAATAAATTAAAATTACAAAAACACTATGATTTCCGTCACAAAACGACGTCGCATTGATCTTACTATAGATAACTTATCTGCAATAACTGCAGAAAAATCGAACCCTATTTATATATATATATATATGAAAAAATGTTTGTTCTTTTAAATGACATAACTTATGTCATTTCACTCTCACAAAGAGGTGGGACCCATACCTTTATTTTTTTTGGTCCACTCTCTCTTCCCCTTTATCTATCTCTTTCTCTCACTTAAAATGATACAACTTTAAATCATTTTAAATGATACACACTTTTTCCATATATATATATATATGACCGGGGATCACCCTTTTTCCTTGGAGAGACTATGATAGTTTGCATCCGATTATCACTTTAGTTTATATCCTTGCCAAAAGTTAATATATATAATACCAGAAAATCAAAATATATATATACCCGTTAAATGGGACATAATTTGATCGATGCCTCTAATGCATATCGACGTAGTTAATTTCTTTTTTTGAAAGATAATCGACGTAGTTAATTAGTACGTACTTGTTTGTAACTAACAGTTAGGTCTAAATTTAGAACGTACTTCAACCCCTCGGAAGGTGAGACCATGGAAGCTGAGGCTGAGAAACTTGTCGTTTGCTTTCACGGAAATCACAAATTTTGAAGACAATAAAATATGGCTGAAGAAACAGACATCTCACCACGTTAGAAGGAAAAACATGAGACCTTCAACGCGAACATTAAATGAGCATCGTTGTGATGAAGATTCATTTTCGAGATGCATGTTGTTTAATTTTCTATTATTGATATGGTGAATGGGTTCTTGACTAATTGAGTTCTGTTAACATGAACATTATGTTATATTTTGATATTTAATGATGACTAAGTGAAATGGAATATAACATGTCAATGAAATGGAATAAAATTTTTATACCTTTGTTTGAATATTTTGTCATGAAGTGAAGCAAAGTTTCTATTCTATTATCTTGGAAGTAAAAAGACTGGTAAAGAGATTAATAAAAAAATATTTAATTATATTTCATATTTAAATTTAGAGGAAGAAAAATAAAATATAAGATCTCATATCCCTAAAGTTTTCGTTTAAGATATGGCTCATACTTCACATATTGATGAATGTCCTTATTATCGGGGTCAGCAAAAAAAAAAAAAAACGGGAGATTTCTTAGTAGTTTGGGTTTAGGTCTATGAATAACTGCGGTTAGGATTTTCTAAATTCTATTCATATTCTCTTGTAAACCGAATGACTTATAAAGAGTGACGGTGAGGTGAATATAGTACAGACAAACTAAAGGTAATCTACATTGGATAAATAAGAGTAAATTGCCATATGAATATTCTCTCTTCCTTTTTCTATTTTCTGTTTTGCGATTCATATTTGTGTGTGTCGATTTTCAACGATCATTTTACTGTATTCTCATATATTTCTTTTTGCATTAATCTAAACATAACTTTTGAGTAAGTTAAGGAATAAAATAACGTGCTTATAAGGTATATGTCTCACCCCAAACTCACTCTAATTCGAGTCACACCTTTAATAACTAATTGATTTGATATATTTATAGACAAATAAACAGAAAGGTAAATATCCAACAAATCCTAACTCTATCCTTTGAGCTCAGTTGATGTCACTATAAAATAAGAGGCCCAAGTCAGTTGGTGTTTTTTTATAAATTTTTGCATCACAAATAGCCATATTTTTAAGTTTTGCCGGAAGGCATAACTCAATGAGCAAGCCCAATCAAAGTCTTGGGTTGTATCTGAGTGCCAATCAAACAGCTCTTTGGGTTTTTCATTCGGTCCAGAATGATGACATATATGTTGATCCAAACAAAACATGAGATCGCGTACATCGTGGGTCAGTTTTATGAAGGGCTTCATATAAAAGGTTAAGCAACTGAGTCAGTCTTTAATCATTTTCTATCTCGGGTTCTCATGTTCGAATCACGGCTTTACCTCACATCTCATTGACAAAGCTTGCATGTGATGATTTAATTGCTTTCTGGTTTTAGATATCGTCCTCATCCTCATCCTGATGCCGATAAGCATCAATCCTAGTCAATAATAAGATCACTTTTATCTTTCTTTATCAATCCTAGTCAATAATAAGATCACTTCTATCATATTGAAATGAAATAATAGTAACTACTTGGTATTTTAAAAAGTAATTAGATAGTTCACATAAAAAAAAAAAATGTGTAAATCAACGCTCATTTCCGACATTTCGTAGAATATATCAAACAGGACTTTTATCCATCTGTGCGTTATAGTGTTAAATGATTGTAAAATTTATAGAGTCCAGTCTAGTTCGGTATTTTTCTAAAAGAAAATCGTATTATTTTTTAAAACTATAAAAATTATGTTAGATAATACATATGGAATAATAACAATTAATTATTCAATTGGTAACTATCTGCAGTTTCTATTACTTCGTATATATTTTTAAAAAAATACCCGATGAAGTCCAAAATTTATACATAAGGAGAAGTTATACTTACAATATATCTTTCCTTACAATCATTTTTTTTTTAGCGTTAGATCAAAATCAAATCAACGGTTCTCACTTGATATTATTTTATAACCGTTGATTAAATTTTGATCCAATGATAAAGAAAATAGTTATAAGAGATTGTAAGGGAAAATAGGTGGTAAATATAACATATTTGTATACTTGTATGTAATAAGTTGTTGTATACTTGTATAGTCCATGTTGAGCATTCCGTGATTCTTTTATATATTTTTTAAGGAATATGTTATTCTACTTATCTTTTTACCATGCTTAAGGATAAGTTGTTGTATACTTGTTGTATAGTCCATGTTGAGTAAGTGGAAAGAAAAGGATCTCAATTCGATCTTCACATGTCATCTTTGGGAGAGATTTAGTTTAAATACCTTTATATTTTTACTCGCTTGCACCAGATTAATGTCATAGTCGGTTCAAAGAATTGAAGCTTGTGGAATACCAAAAGAGCCATCTCGCCTTAAAAAAATAATTAAAATTTAGTTAAGTCTAAAAAAAAGGAATGGTTCAAGCTAGGGGAGTATGAGACAGAGATGGCGGCGAAGACCGCATAGGCGAAGACGAAGGTGGTGTAGGTGTGTTTGAGATTGAAGGAATAAAAGAAGAAAAATAATAATATTAAAAATTGATGGAATATTAGTTTTGTAAAATGACTCACATTCCCAGCAATAATGAACTGTCAACCAAACATAAATCAATAAATTTGAGCCAATATTTTTGATAATATTTTAAGTTACTATACAATTTTTTGATCACATTTTTTTAAAGTTCACCTTCCCAATATAGTCCTAATAATCATGATTTTTAGAGAGAAAAAAATCTTCTCTATTAAGTACTCCCTAAAAATATAGTCCTGTGATTGATTTGGAATTCTTATGCATAAAAGATGTTATTAAAAATAATTATCAACTGATTGATAGTATTTAGAAAAGGGCAATAAAATTCTGATGTTGATGGAAAGGAGGGAAATTTTCGACCCAAACTCATGGTAGGATCCATAGATAAGAGAAAAAAAATATTAATTATAGACAAAACGAACTCTTCCTAATTTAAGAGGAAAATTTGCCTGCAACCAGATAATTATTTTTCCCAATTAATCTCAATTATTAAATGTGTTCTCACAAAAATATTATAAACAATAAAAAAGTTAAAAAAAGTTAATGTCTGTTCATCGATAACGACATTGATTTAACAGTCGTTGTTTTATTTGTTTATTTTCGTAATATCTTGATTTGATATTCGGAAAAGTAACTTATGATATGTAACATTAAACACGGAAAACGAAGAATCAATAATCCAGTCGTTTAACCATTAAAAAGTAACGTAGAGTTAATTTAATTTGACGGGGTTGTGTATCCACCGCAATACGTATAAATATTATATGATATTCTGAATTTTTTATATTAATACAGAAATAATTAAGTAATTAATATACTTGGCCTTTTCGTCTTTTTGTGGAGACACAACTGGAAAAGGCCACGGAACAAGAAGTGCCACTTAAAATAATGTAATTGGAGCAGAAAGATTCTAGATATTTCAAGGGACAGCCACAATGATACCCAGCTAGACCACGAGCACGCCACGCGCCCACTCGATCCTCTATTCTGAACCCTCCAAGTGTCACGCAATCCAACGGCTCGCACGTCCCTATCATCGTAATATAGTAAGTACCATTACCATCCATATATATCTCTATCCTCACAGTCACATTCGCAAACACCGCACAGAAAAACCGAATACACTGTGAAATCACCGCTCCAAAGAAAACCCTTTCCATTTCATTTCATTTGTGGAATCTCAAACCATGCTTCTCAGAGCCGTTGCTGCTTCTTCTTCTTCTTCTCTGCCTCTGTTCAACGCGAACGCCGAACAATGGCGTTCCGTTCCCGTTCGTTTCTCCACCAGAAAAAATGCGAGTGGGTTGGTGGTTTGCGCCACCAAGGGATCCAGCAACAACCGTGTCCTAACTGGTGTGGTGTTTGAACCCTTCGAAGAGGTGAAAAAGGAGCTCGATCTCGTACCCACTGTTCCACAAGTTTCTCTCGCTCGCCACAAATACGTTGATGACTCTGAAGCTGCCGTTAACGAGCAAATCAAGTTTGTTTCTCTCTCTCTCTCTCTCTCTCTCTCTCTCTCTCTCTCTCTCTCTATCTATCTATCTTGTTTGGTTGGTTTTATTTTTACTTGTTATTTTGTTTTTCTGATTTTTTAATTTAACTTATTTACTTTGGGTACAGTGTGGAGTATAATGTCTCATACGTTTACCATGCAATGTTTGCGTACTTCGATAGGGACAATGTTGCGCTCAGGGGTCTTGCCAGGTCAGTAATGATTTGATTGTTTTCAGGATCTTTCCTTTTTTTTGTTTTTTGTTTTTGATTTGTTTGTTTGTTGGGAGTGATTATAAATGATTGTGGTTGTTTATAGGTTTTTTAAGGAATCGAGTGAAGAGGAAAGAGGGCATGCTGAGAAATTGATGGAATATCAGGTGTTTGACTTTGACTTGATTTCATATGATACGTTTTTTAATCCTATCTATCTCTTACAAGCTGATGCTGACCTCTGATTGTCTATGTTGTTATGATTTTTTTTTTTTTTTTCAGAACAAGAGGGGTGGAAAAGTGAAGTTGCAGTCTATAGTGATGCCACTTTCTGAGTTTGATCATGCGGATAAGGGAGATGCGCTTTACGGTTAGTGTGTCTGGCCTATTCTTTTTCAATATTTTGAGTTCAGATCATGTGTTCTGTAATTGAGAACAGTATTTGTTTCTTTTGCTGCATTGTCCTGCATTCATTTACCTTAGTCTCAAGTGTGATGTGTGTGTTTTTGGATTTTGGATCAAACTCAATTTTTCCAAGTCAGAGCACTTCATGATTTTGATTCTTGAAGACAATGGATCGAGCCTTGAAAATTTTATAGTTTGACATCATTTCAAATGAAAGAAATGAGATTCGGGGGTCCTCCTTAATATCATGATTTCCAATTTGGAATTCGATGTCAGTTATCTTGCCTTAACTGTGATGATATGTTATTGTAAATTTAATTGTGATGATATGTTACTTAAAATTAATTAAATTATGATTACATATTAAATTTATGTTGTTTGTATATCCGTGTCTGATCCACCTAGTTTATAAGTGAATTGTTTATTACCAAAATGATAAATATAAATAAAGGTTTATTAATTACCACGTAATGTGGAAGTCACCTTGTACAGATTTTCCCATATTCTTTAGGCTTTGCCTGATGAACTGTTCCACTTAGAACTAAACATGTCTTTGGTTTTGGTTTTTCCCCCCCTGATTGCAGCAATGGAACTCGCTCTGTCATTGGAGAAGCTAACAAATGAAAAGCTCCTTAATTTGCACAGTGTAAGACAAGTTTGTTGGGTGTTAGTTTTGGTGTTACTGCCTGTTCTCTGTTTCATTGGGTTCGTTCATGTTGGCACTGATATTGTTGAAATGGAAATTCCTTTCTTTTAACTTGATGTTTGTTGCTTGACAGGTTGCCTCAAAGAACGGTGACGTGCAGTTGGCAGATTTCGTGGAAAGTGAGTTTTTGGGTGAACAGGTATGTATAAATTTGGTGTTGCAACTAACAACTAGATTTCAAACAATTTTTTTTAAGTGTAAGACATTGTGGATAATTGTGTATTATGCATTGCATTTGGCAAAAGACTGCAAGGAAACTTCATCGATCTAAACTCTGCTTTTAAATTGTTTCTTTAATAGGTGGAAGCAATCAAAAGAATCTCCGAGTATGTTGCTCAGCTCAGAAGAGTTGGCAAAGGACATGGTAAGAATTTCAAATTCTGCTACATGCATCTTATTTTTCTGACTTTTTCCCTTTGTACAATAAATTGGTCTAATTTTCTTTTCTTTTACTTTTTGTTGAAAGTAAAAAGAATTATGATACGAGTAGTTAAAGGAATTTAACTGATGGAGATATAAAGCCTTATCTTATCTCTAATTTTCTATTACTGAAAACATTGTATCAAACTATATTTAAAGGGAATGGAACCCCCTTGAAAGAATAAAAAAAAGGAGTTTTTATTGAGGATGTACTGTGTGTACTGTGCTTGCTCTTTTATTTTTCCAGTCTATTAATACTTTTCAAAGGAAGATATTCTGTGTTAAGTTATTGTTTTCCTTGATGAATTTTCAGGTGTCTGGCACTTTAATCAGATGCTGCTCGATGAGGAAGAAGGTGCAGCTTGATGATTATACTTACCCCTATCTAGTCAGTGTATCTTGTTCACCTAAGTGACTTTCAAGTCTTTGGCTAGAAGGTCGAACTGAACTATGGCTGAATGAAATAAATCTGGACCGTTTGTTTTTTGCAGTTCATTTACTAGCTGATGCATTATCGATGATTTGTTTTTGGTTTTTTTTTTTTTCACTTCAATCTTTCCTTTTGAATGCAACTAGTCGAGGTTAGCAAACGCTGCTGTGAATTTGACCAAATGCCTGATAAAATCGCTTTCAAACCAATTTCCACATGCTTGATACTAAGCGATCTCAACACTCTGGTTATATATTCTGGGCACAAATTCTCGCGTAGCAGAACAATTAGAGATGCTCTCTCTGCCGCCATTCTTGTTTAAGTAATTTTGTACGGTGTTTAAGGTCCTTTCTTTTCTTTTTTTAAATAAAAAACTTTTTTAAATTAATAAATATTTTAAAATTTACGATCATTAGATATATTTCAAAAAATTAAGTCATTTAGAAAACAGTTGTATTAATTTGTATTTGGATTTATTTTTTTTTTTTTTTTGGGGGGGGGGGGGGGGAATTAATTTTGGCAACTTTTTAGATAATTTAAAAAAAATTATTATTTAACTGAGTTTTTTTTCAAATTTCAAAAGCTAAAGCTTAATTTTTCAAGATTATTTTAGAAAGTCATTATGAAAAATATTTAAAAATTTATTTAACATACCTGTTTATTTATATGATTTTCCTTCACTTTGCTTTTTTTCTAATTTAAACTTTTTTCTATTTAATGAAATAAATTATAATTCTCCAAAAATAAAAAATCTATGGTCGAGCCCCATACGTGCATTCTTATATGTGCCAAAAGGATGTTGTTAGGGTGAATTTTTGCCCTCTTAAGCTGAAATAAATGTTTTTTTTTTTTACACAAGATTCTCCTTCGATAGACATATGCCAAAAGTAAGAAAGACTGCATTTGTCTCTAGGGTGAAAGTGGGCTGGGCTGGGTCGAGCTTTGTCTCGTATAGTCCAAGCTTATGTCAAAAAATTTCAATTTGGCCCGGTCCGATAGCATAGTATGAGTCTAACTGTTAGCCTGTCTTGGTTCATTTATAAAAAAATAAATGGCCCGGCTCGGTCCGTTGGCCTGTTAATTTTTAACTTTCAAGTAGACCATAAATCAACTCCACAGAATACTCAAATTCTATTGTTAAAATAAAAAAGACAATTTTAACGTCCGAACAGAACCATGAATACTAGTTAAGTAAGTTACAACAAACATGGAATATTTGTAGTGGTATGCATATACAGATGAGACTTTTACAGGCACCAAAAGCCTTTTTATCGCAAGGATGGCACCAATCTTAGCCGACGCACATGCCTATTAGGCATTGGAAATCTAAAGAAATAATCTAATAATATAGAGTCAGCTACAACTATTAATGCTCGGAAGAAAATTATTATAGACACAATCTTGTATGCGCGAAGAATACAGAATTCATCTATAATATTGTCGGTGTTTTTATTTATTGTTGTATAATCGTTGATCTTCATAAAGAATATTACAAAATAATATTACAGTGAAAGTTTTCAAGAGAGTAACCAAAAAAGAAATCTAACTGTTAGGGATTCCTCTGCAACAGCTTCCATAATTCATGTATTCATGAGGCAAAAATCAGTAAAGGGCATATGCATGGGACAGGGGATTGGGAACTATGAATCATATATCAAAAATCAAAATATAAAAATATCACCAAAAATATCAGTGAAACTTGCAAAGTACAAGCGATGAGAGAGGGCGGAGAGAACGCACACCTAGAGCTGCAGCTACAATTCCCACCGATCTAAGATAAGAAAAACGAAACCTAAAAAGGTTTGGTGGAGCAAAGTAGACACCGTGTAAGGACGAACAATTGGAGTAAGAGTCCCTCTTCCCTTTGATCTTCACTCTTGTGGGCTGGGATAAAAAACCGAGGGTGAACAAATGGGCCAGCCTGGAGGCTCATGGGCCAGGCTATTACATTAACACTCTGGCCCAATTATGTAATCAAGCTTTTACACTAGCCCAAGCCCAACCTGTCAAGTAAAAAGGCCGAGACAGTGCAGACCACTAATGGGCCAGGCTCCAGGCCCCTGTGGACCGGCATAGCCCAGTTTCACCCCTAATTGTCTCATTCACAGTGGGATCACAAGAGAAAAAAATCTGAAATTCCCTCCCATAAATAGATCTCTTTTTTATTGAAGAGAGAATTTTTTATACATCACTCATCATTGTTGTTATTCGGTTAAAAATTAGACTTTCAACAGATATAAAGTTGGTGCTTTTTGTCTTGAATGACTAAAATTACGTCTAAATTTTTTAAATGTGCATTTATTTAACCAGATTAATTTTATTAATATGTTTTATTAATCAAATTAATTATTTAATTTGAATAATCAAATATATTTAAGAAAAAATTAACGTGAGAATAAATATAGGATAGGAAAAATAATTTTTGCATTTACTGCATAAATTTTCTCTCTATCACAGGCACCAAATTTGAGAGAAGAGGAATTATATTCTAATGAGAGAAAAACATGATGAGACAAAAATGAAGATTTGTGCCTGTGGTAAAGGGAAATTTTCTGTAGTAAATACAAAATTTATTTCCCCATTAACATAATAAATGCTGTAGACCAATTTGAATCTTTATTACAGTAGAAATACGAAAAGAAATGTACCAAAAAAAAAAAAAACAATACGAAAAGAAATGGGTGGAGATATATTAGTTTCGGTCTAATATTTGTTGAAGTCCTGAATTGTTGAGGGAAAAGGCATATGACCTCCTCATAGAGATTATGTTCTTCACTGTTTGTGGCAATATGCCTTGGTCAACTGATTTTAGGAAAATTTCTTTTTGGTTTTGTGATCCTCCATTTATTCGCTTTCACCGTACCATAGTCGTCCAGGTCAAATAAATGTGTATTAGTTTATTTTATGCACAGGCCATAAATTGGGAGAATTTTCACCTACTCTGAACTTCTGAGGACATTCAAAAAATGATAATTAAACATGTATTTTTTTTTTCTGTAAAGATAAAACAAAATTAAACATGTAAGTTTGAGACGTTGGATGCCGACTTTGCCATTCAATTAAAAACTTTGTTGTAGTTAAATGAAATGATTGAGAATACTCCATTGTAAGATATGTATTCATATTTATAAGAGTGTATTACAAAATACTGTGTAATAACAATAAATTTTACTAACCAATAATCAACAAAAATAGAATTTAGCTGAAGTTAAAAGTTCAGGAGATAGGAGATCATTAGGTTATAGGAATCCATACGGCAAGAATTGCCAATGCCAGTGCATATGTTAGATAGAATACATGAAATGTTTAAAACGCGAGGTTCAGATGACGAAAATATTCCACCGGCATATGATTGGCAGATGTAGATGGTTAATGCATTGAATGCTTCTAATTCTTCATAGTTAACAAATACTTAGATTGAGCATACACATGTGTTGGGCTTCCTCCTTTAATGCTAAGCCCAAACTCATTTGAGGGGTTTCCTAAAAATCCTAACCCTAATTTCCACCTCCTCTATATATACTCTTGTGGGTGGAGGCTAGGTTAAGAAATTTGAGAAAATTATTTGATTGTTTGAGCAAAGCTTTATGCTTCGCATTTGAGAGATATCTAGAGAGAGTTTGAGTGAAACATCTCTAGGGTAGTTTGATTATCACCATTGTTGGAGAGGTTGAGTTAACCACCACATTGGTGTATTTGATTCTTAGTAACCATTATTTTCATAGTGGGTTTTTGATCTGGACTAGGTCCCGTGGGTTTTTACTTCTTCATTGAAGAAGGTTTTTCCACGTTAAATCTGTTGTGTTCTTCTTCTCTCTCTCTCTCCTATTTTGTGTTTTTCGTTTTTGATTTTTCCACTGCGCTGCCTGACCTGTTGAAGTTCAGGCCGAGGTATTGCCGAGATTCGAGATCAGGATCTTGTTGATTGACTTCCCCACAAAGGCTGCTTAGCCGAGCTTGAGGGAACCGAGTTCCCAATAGTGGTATCAGAGCCCGAGTTTCGACGGGTTCTGAGGGAGACGAGATGGAGACCAGTGGCATAACTCATGATGGAGATATGTTCAAGTTGACCGCAGACAACTTCACTTATTGGAGACCGATGATGGAAGATCATCTCTACTGCAAAGATTTACATGAGCCCATTATCCTTGATGAGAGAACGGGAGGCAAAACTGATAAGGAGTGGGAGATCCTGAGTCGGAAGGCGGTAGCCACAATCAGGAAATATATTGATAAAAGTCTCTTTGAGCACGTGTCTGAATTCACGAACGCGTATGAGTTGTGGACGAAGCTGGAGTCCATGATTCAGAAGAAGACTCCCAGGAACAAAGCACACCTGGTTCGCCGACTTGTTAAGCTTGAATACAAGGACGGCATGAGCATGATTGAACACCTAAACACCTACAAAGGTATTGTGAATCAGCTGTCAAAGGCTGATATGAAAATTGATGAAGAATTGCAGGCATTGCTGCTGTTGAGCTCGCTGTCAGAAAGCTGGGATACTCTGGTGGTGACCCTGAATAACTAGACTCCAGATGGAAAATTGAAGATGGATGTCGTGACAGACAGCCTCCTGGGCGAAGAATCCAGGAGAAGAGAACGAGGTACTTCGAGTACGTCTGAGGCCAACGTTGCTGAGAACAAAGGGAAAGCCGACTCCCGCGGTAGAAGCAAAAGTCGAGGTAGAGGTCGTGACAGACGAGACAAGTCCAGAGGTCGGTCAAAGCCGAAATATGAGTTGAAGTTCTTTTACTGTGGAAAGACAAGCCATAAGAAGCCAGACTGCTGGACCCTACAGAATGATGAGAAGAACGGCTCTGTGAAGCCGGATCAGATTATTCCCAAGAAGAGGGAAGACAAGAGCACCACTGCGGTGGCTGCAAACCCTGATGCCAATATATTCCTCCTAGGTGAGGATAATTATTTGAATGTTGCATATGATGACTGCACCTGGATTGTTGACTTCGGTGCCTCCTTCCACGTTACTCCACACAAAGGTTTTTTCTCCTCTTATCGAGGTGGTGATTTTGGAGTCGTGAAGATGGGAAATCAAGTGACCAGCAAGATTGTTGGTGTCAGTGATGTAACTCTGACCACGGATGTCGGGTGCCGACTTGTGTTGAAGGATGTGAGACATGTTCCTGACATGCGTTTGAACCTAATCTCGGTAGGCAAACTTGATGATCTCGGGTTAGTGAACTACTTCGGTAGTGTTAGACGGAAGCTGGCCAAGGGAAATTTGGTCGTGGCCCGAGGTAAGAAGGAAGGCTCCTTGTACGTGATGCAAGGAAAGATCAATGGCGGAGAAGCCAATTCTGTCCGAGATGAACCTAGCTTGGAGCTATGGCACAAGCGCCTCGGTCACATGAGCGAGAAAGGGCTACAAATCCTGAACAAGAAAGGATTATTGACCGGGTTGAAAGGCCAAGCGTTGGAGAGTTGCACGCACTGCCTAGCTGGAAAGTAGCACAGGGTTTCTTTTGTGAGACCGGATCAACCTAGACGACGCAGGTATATTCTTGACCTCGTCCATACTGATGTCTGCTCCATGTCGGAAAGATCCCTTGGAGGAGCTCAGTACTTTGTTTCATTCAATGATGACCATTCCCGCAAAGTGTGGGTGTATTGTTGAAGTCTAAAGACCAGGTACTCCAATCATTTAAAGAATTCTATGCTATGGTTGAAAAGGAGACTGGCAAGAAAGTGAAGGTGGTCTGATCTGATAATGGTGGTGAGTATTGCAGCCCATTTGATGCATACTGTAGAGCGGTCGGGATCCGACTTGAGAAGACGCCCCCCAAGACTCCACAGTTGAATGGACTGGCTGAGAGGATGAACAGAACTATTGAAGAGAAGGTACGAAGCATGTTATCCAATGCCGGGTTACCGAAATCATTCTGGGGAGAAGCCGTCAAAATCGCTGTTGACTTGATCAACCTCTCACCATCACGGCCACTTGAAGGAGAAATTCCAGAAGTCGTCTGGACAGGTCGGAAAGCGGCCTATAATCAATTGAAAGTGTTTGGATGCCGAGCTTTCGTGCATATCCCTAAAGATGAAAGGGCAAAACTCGATGCGAAGACAAAAGAATGCATCTATCTTGGTTCGCCGAGATGTGAGTTCGGGTTCCGACTTTGGGATCCAATCAATAAGAAGATCGTGAGAAGCCGAGATGTGATCTTTCATGAGCATGAGAACATTCATGACATCTCGAAGCCCAAAGTCCGGGTTACTGTCAGACGTGAAGAACCCATCCCTCCTGTCCGAGCTGAAGCAGGGGGAGAAAATGAAGAAAATGATGATCAGCAACAAGATGAAGATGACCAAGACATTGAGGTCCGAGTTGATGATGAGATCCGGGATGAGAATGATGAACCGGGTCCTCAAGCTGAAGAACAGCCGAGATATCCAACTCGAGAGAGAATACCCTCTACGAGATACCCATCTGATGAATACACCGTTGTTGCTGAAGACGGTGAGCCTCAGAGTTATGATGAGGCTGTGATGAGCTCAGAGAAAGAAGAATGGAAAAAGGCAATGCAAGACGAGATGAAGTCTCTGCACGAGAATCAGACTTATGAGCTGACTGAGTTGCCAAAAGGAAGACGAGCTCTGAAGAATAAATGGGTCTACAAGATTAAGAATGAAGAAAACGGGCAAAAGCCGAGATACAAAGTCCGGATTATAGTGAAAGGCTGCAATCAGAAGAAATGAGTTGATTTTGAGGAGATTTTTTCTCCTGTTGTGAAAATGACCTCGGTCCGAACCGTGTTAGCCATGGCGGCTTCGATGGATCTCGAGGTAGAACAAATGGACGTGAAGACGGCATTTCTTCACGGTGATTTAGAAGAAGAAATATATATGGAGCAACCTGAAGGATTCCAAGCTCCAGACCAATAAGACTTGCTATGTCGGTTGAAGAAGAGCCTCTATGGCTTGAAGCAAGCACCTCGGCAGTGGTACAAGAAATTTGAATCATTCATGATTAATCATAAGTTTGAGAAGACTAAAGTCGACCACTGCATATTTGTGAAGAGGTATGAGGCAGGAGACTTTCTGATCTTGTTGTTATATGTTGACGACATGCTTATTGTAGGGAAAGACAAATCGAGGATAGCCGCCCTGAAAAAGGCGTTGAGCTCGTCCTTCGCATTGAAGGACCTCGGCCCTGCAAAGCAGATTCTCAGAATCAAGATCATCTGAGATACACAGAAGAAGCTACTGTGGCTGAGTCAAGAGAAATATATTGAGAAGATTTTGAAGAGATTTAGCATGGACAAAGCCAAAACAGTGAGCACCCCCCTTGCCGGACACATAAAGCTGAACCAGAAGCAATGTCCGAGATCTGATGAAGATAAAGATGAGATGATGAAGGTCCCGTACGAATCCGCCGTCGGAAGCTTGATGTATGCAATGGTTTGCACTAGACCCGACTTGGCGTATGCTGTTGGAATGGTAAGCCGGTATTTGTCAAACCCCGGCAAAAGCAGTGGGAAGCAGTGAAGTGGATCTTCAAGTACCTCCGAGGTACAACCGACTTATGTCTCCGATTTGGAGAAGGCAAAGCCGAGTTGCAAGGCTACTCGGATTCTGATTTAGGGGGAGACGCCGACTCGAGGAAGTCGACTACAGGATATTTGATGAGATTTGTCGGAGTAGCTGTCTCTTGGCAATCAAGACTTCAGAAATGTGTTGCACTATCGACAACTGAGGCTGAGTTCATTGCCGCTACTGAGGCAAGTAAAGAGATGTTGTGGATGAAGAAGTTCCTCATGGAACTCGGCCATGATCAAGACAAGTACGAGCTGGGTTGTGACAATCAAAGCGCAATCCATCTTGCGAAGAATTCGACCTATCACTCCTGCGCTAAGCATATTGATGTGAGGTATCACTGGATCCGGGATGTGGTGGAAGGTGGAGAGGTCGAACTCGTCAAGGTGCACACTGACCAAAATTAGTCCGACATGATAACGAAGCCGGTTCCAGCAAGAAAATTTGAAGACTGCTGTTAAGGAGCCGGGTTGATGCTGAAGCCGACGCATTGAAGTTGGAGGGGGAGATTTGTTAGGCTTCCTCCTTCAATGCTAAGCCCAAGCCCATTTGACGGATTTCCTAAAAACCCTAACCCTAATTTACACCTCCTCTATATATACTCATTAGTTGTGGGTGGAGGCTAGGTTAAGAAATTTGAGAGAATTATTTGATTGTTTGAGCAAAGCTTTATGCTTTGCATTTGAGAGATCTCTAGAGAGAGTTTGAGTGAAATATCTCTAGGGTAGTTTGATTATCACCATTGTTGGAGAGGTTGAGTTAACCACCACATTGGTGTATTTGATTCTTTGTAACCATTATTTTCATAGTAGATTTTTGATCTCGACTAGGTCCCGTGGATTTTTACTTCTTCATTGAAGAAGGTTTTCCCACGTTAAATCTGGTTGTGTTCTTCTTCTCTCTCTCCTATTTTGTGTTTTTCGTTTTTGATTTTTCCGCTGCGCTGCCTGACCTGGTGAAGTTCAGGCCGAGGTATTGCCGAGATCCGAGATCAGGATCTTGTTGATTGACTTCCGCACAAAGGCTGCTTAGCCGAGCTTGAGGGAACCGAGTTCCCAACAACATGCACCATCTTTGATGAGCCTCTTTGGTTGTGTGTTCAAGGTTTTGCCAGACAATGCTTCCCATTCACTATGTTCTTACCTTATGTTCTATGACTTCTACATAGTTCTATTTTTTTATTTTTTTTTGAATTAACCCAACCTTAATTAGTTCTTTGAAGTGAGTTGACTTTTTTTAATATCCCACAAACTTTAACTCTTTAAGCCGGCTACGAGGCTAATATGTAGCTCTATTGCCGATCATGAGAAAATAGCCCAAAGCAGGGTCCAAGCTGATCTTAGACTTGGTTTCTAAATTGCTCTCCAGGAGCTCCATAATTAGGGGTATGCAAAAAAACTGGTTCACTTGCCCTGCCCTTGATCCGACCTTGACCCGACCCATAAATACCCATATTTTTTGAACTGGTTTAAATACTGACTCACTTTTATTTGGGTCAGGTTTTGGCCTGACTCGTTTTAATATTGACCCACTGACCCAAAACTTGAGCCATACCCATTATATGAAAAAAAAAATCACAATTATATTAAAAGAAAAGTTTTAACGTAAAACAATTACGTCAAATTTTTTTATGGAAAATATTTTCATAAAAATTTTCGCAAAAATTTTTGATGAAAAATATTTTCATCAAAATTTGTGACTAAAAACATATCGGTAAAAAAATTTGAAGGAATATTTTTTTTGTCAAATTTTTTTACGGAATCTAAATTTCGTAAAAAATATTTCACAAAAAAATATATTCATAAAAACTTTCGACGAAACACATTTTCATCGAAATTCTTTGACGGAAAAAAATTTCATCAAAATTCTTTATAGATTTCAAATTTCGGCGAAAGTTTTCGACGAAAACATTTTCGGTAAACTTTTTGACCAAAAAAAATTTCGTCGAAATTTTTAGCGAAACACATTTCTATCAAAAAAATTCGACTAAATATTTTCGTCAAGTTTTTTGAGATAAAGAATATATCCATCAAAATTTTCAACGTAACAAATTTCTGTAAAAAAAATTTGTAAAATTTTTTGACAAAAATATTTCGATAAGAAATTTTGACAGAAAAAATATTTTGTCTAAATTCTTTAGAGAATCTAAATTTCGTCGAAAGTTTCAAATGAAACATTTTCCTCAAAACAATTTCCATTGAAAATTTCGACGAAACACATTTCCATCAAAAAATTTCGACGGCAAAAAATTTCATTAAAATTCTTTACAGATTTCAAATTTCGGCGAAAGTTTTCAACGGAAATATTTTCGTCATCAAAAAATTTTGACGGCGAAAAATTGCATCAAAATTCTTTACAGATTTCAAATTTTGGCGAAAGTTTTCGACGGAAACATTTTCGTCATCAAAAAATTTTGACGGCAAAAAATTTCGACGGCAAAAAAATTCATCGAAATTCTTTACAGATTTCAAATTTCGGCGAAAGTTTTAGACGAAAAAATTTTCGTTAAATTTTTTGACAAAAAAAAATTTCGTCGAAATTTTTAGCAAAACACATTTCCATCGAAAATTTTCAACTAAATATTTTCGTCAAGTTTTTTGATAAAAAATTTCCATCAAAATTTTCAATGAAACACATTTCTATAAAAAAATTCCATAAATTTTTTTGAGATAAAAAACATTTTGACGAAAAAAATATTCTGTCAAAATTCTTTAGAGAATCTAAATTTCGTCGAAAGTTTCAAATGAAACATTTCCCTCGAAATAATTTCCGTCAAAATTTTTGTCAGAACACATTCCCATCGAAATTTTGAACGAAAAACATTCCGTCAAATTTTTTGACAAAATTCTTTTTTCGTTTAAAACATTTGATGGAAGAAATCATTTTCGTCAAAACTGTTGACGGAAACTAAATTTCAATAGAAAATTTTTTTTTGTAAAAATTTCGACGAAAAAATAATTTTGTAACGAAATTTTCGTCTTTTGCAACGTAAAAATTTCGACAAAATTTTGTGAGAAAATCAAGTCAAAAACGGGTCAGGTCAGATTTGACCCAGTTCAGAAACCAAGTCAGGTCAGATCCAAACTGGTTCTGAACTAGTTCAACAAAATCCAATCCAAGTTTGACCTAACTTGGATCAAATTAAAGCGGGTCGGGTCAAAATACCTGACCTATAAAAACCAAGTTGGGTCGAGTCGGACAAAAACCTGACCCGACCTGACTCATGCACAGCCCTACCCATAATCCGAGCCATATGCGGAGACCGTGAAAATGACGTCCCCACTCAGTCATCAACCTTCACTAACATATATACACCTAAACGTAATTTTAGTTAACTAAACGCAAGTTTATTCACGTGACATTCTTATTTGGTTTCACGTTGTAACCATTTCCGAAACTTTGATTCTGTGCCCAAATTCCCATTTGATCTTATGTCATTGGAAGAATCCTGCCACCAGAAGAAGCTGGCGTGCTGGGTGATTGAGCATCAGATTCTACAATTCCATGAAAATCACCTTGACTGAAGAATTTGTTTAAAACATTTAAGAAAAAATAATTGCCAAAACATTATACTACAAATTTTCGTTATTAAGAAGAATAAAACCGCACGGAAGAAAGAACCCTCTGAAATGAAAATAATATTAAATGTAGAAGTTTATAAACATTCGTGATGGCCTTAAACGTTAGACGAGCATTACAGCTTTACAGCAACTGAAATTCATAGTGCTGGATCCATTATGAAGAAACACGTTGTTAACAAAAGTTACACATTTCATGATGAATTTAAAAAAAAAAATTATAGCAATACTTCATACAATGACAAGATGTGAAAAAGTTTACCTTACGCAGCGAGGCTAGTGCACCATAAAAAACCCATGAAATTCATACAAAACTACCAGTTAAGTCAATGGTGTGAGTTTAGTATGTTTAACGCAAAATCACGGCAAAACTTAACCCTAAACCACCAATATATATATATATATACACTACAGTCACGGCAAAACTGTTCTTTATGACCTCGATGAGTTGTATTAAATCATTCAATATAGTAAGCAAATAACCACATTCAATGGCAACAAGATTCTAATCCAAGAGTAACTACTATGGTATTTCATTAAGATGGACTTGCGTCCATGATTTTGTACTAGAAGCAAAATCGAAACCTCAGGAATGGAAAGATTCCTTCATTAAAATAGCAGGCAAAATAAAAGTTGTATAGTGCATAAGTCAAAATTCAACTGATAAAATCTCAAGACAAACTGAAATTAGAAACCAAAAGCATTCAATAAAACTACAAAACACCCACGTCTATTCATTCCACAGATATTTAAGCAGCAGTAGTTTGTTGGGAAGCAATCCTTTTCCTAGCTTCTTCAATGACTGACAGCTTAATACCCTTACCCTTGGGAAGAGATACCCATGGTTTTGTGCCCTTGCCAATAGTGAACACATTGCCCAAACGAGTGGCAAATTCATGCCCAGTGGCATCCTGAACATGGACTGTCTCAAAGCTTCCCTTGTTCTTGTCCCTGTTCTTGATCACTCCAACTCGGCCCCTGTTCCTTCCACCAGTTACCATAACTACATTCCCAACATCAAATTTGATGAAGTCAACAATCTTGTTTTCCTCTAGATCCAGCTTAATGGTGTCATTAGCCTTTACGAGAGGGTCTGGGTAGCGGATAGTCCGACCATCATAGGTGTTCAGGTACGGAATACCCTTTTGCCCAAACTGCACTGACCGAACCTTGCAGAGCTTAAACTGCCATACACACCACATACAAGGAAAACCCATGAAACTATAATCATTAATAGGAAAGTCAATTATTTATTTGGTTGTAACTCCAAAATTCAAACAATAACTACACAAAATCCTGAACTTAAACGGCATGTTCACCGTCATCAACACTAGTTTGTAGCCTACACATAAGAACTTAACACAATGAAAAGTTCAACCACCACCTGTTATTATATAATAATAAGAATTACACTTAAGAGTAATTTTCGTTTGGGGGCGGATGGAAGAGAAATATTCAGTAATCAAATTAAAGTACCTTTGCCTCATCATCCCTGACTGAGTGGAGACGGAATCGGCCTTTAGTGTCATAAAGCAGGCGAAAGTTCTCATTGGTTTTAGGGATAGATACAACATCTGCAAAGAGACATAAAATTTGTTATATATACATACATACACACACACACACACACACACACACACACACATATATATACATATACATACAGCCAAAACAATAGAACTATACAAACATAAAGTATGGGGAGGAGCCAGGTAGAATTCTCTGCAACTTAATTAATTACACAAATTCCAGCTCACAATTGCAAGGTATTGGACAATCTATGCAATACAGGTTGACATTGACAATGCATTGTCACACTGTGCGACAGAAACTATATCCTGCATTCTCTTGGAACAAGAATCCGTGGGATTCAGTTAATAGTTAAATTACTCTTCAATACACCGGATATATAGGTATAGCTATTAAAATACCCAGATACCTAGAGTTCAAGAAAGCTTGCTAAGTACATCAGAACACATCAAGCTCAAAACAAAATAATAATAAAATACTATAGCATAATATGTGTCCCAAAAAGGAAATATTCTATAGCTTATTGCCCTAACAAAATGAAATGTGCAGTTATTCTGAAAATGGCCATGTAGCATACATACCCATGAAGCCAGCTGGATATGTCTTGTCTGTCCTGACTTTGCCATCAACAAGGATATGGCGTTGCATCAGAATGGCAATGACTTCACGGTATGTTAAAGCATACTTCAATCGGTTTCGCAAGATGAGTATGAGAGGGAGGCATTCCCTAGATTTGTGTGGTCCAGATGAGGGTTTAGGAGCCTATAGAGGAATAAAAAAGGATCACATCAGTCTCCGTAATGCACAGTTTAAAGCATGTCAAAAGATGATGAAACTTTTACTTACAAATGCACCACCCAGTTTATCAAGCATCCAATGCTTTGGAGCATTGAGCCTCTTCAAATGCTTCTTCAATCCCCTAGCCTGTTTCAGCCATAACCATTAAAATTCAAAGCGAAACACAAATTAACAAAGAGATTCAAACATCAAGTCTAGCATTAAATTTGATTAGAACTTCGGGCCGGATCATATGGATTCTAAACTGCCATGAAATTTTTATAGAAAACACAGAGAACAGATTATGTTCAAAATCTAAGCTTCCTCTTCTGGTTGTGTCCAAAAACTACAATACATCTTGTGCAAAGTGAAATATAGAGAAGCCTGATGCACACATTTCAAGACATGGATCCATATGCGATTGTTGTATTAGAACTCCAACAAAAATCAAATGAATAGCAACACCATGTTTTGAAATAGGTGATCTACAGATATAGCGACACTATGATAGCAAAGCATCAAACTTTCAGTTCAAATATAACAAAAGGCGGATTAAAACTCGCAATTACATGAAATGATTGAAGATGGAATTCGAGCAAAATGCCAAAAAAAAAAAAAAACAACAACAACAAAAGATCCAAACCAATTATGATGAGATTCAAAACACATCAAAATCGGAATAAGTGGAAGGAGGAGCACACGAACCATCTTGTGTTTGCGAAGAAAACTAGTGCTCCACTACTACGGCAGCAAACTGAAAAGTGGAAGAGAAGTTGCGACTCTTATAATGCGAGAGGTTCATAAACCCTAATTGGTGAATGCTGGGTCATGGGCCTCATGTACCCTTTTACTTAATTACGGCTATAGTGGGCCTTATAGCATAACAGATTGGGCCTATGCCGTTAGTAAGACATGGTCCGTTAATTTTCTTTAAAATACCGGAATCCACAATAAATAATAATACATGAGATTTGAAGAAAAAAAAATAATGTAAAAGATAAAATTTAAAAGTAATTGATAATTTAAGAATTTTTCAAAAAAATAAATAACCGTGAAATTATGTTTCTCAAAAAGGAAAAGATTATAATAGAATGTTATTTCATTTTTAAGAATTAAAAATTTATTTTATTATATAAAGATGGTAAATATCAAATTATTTTATCTTCCTTTACTTAATAAAATTAATTTACATAAGCAGGATAAAATGGAAAAGAAATAATTCGAAGACAAAACTATATCATTTTTCTTTCCTTCCTTTACATAACAAAAATGCAAAAATATAAAACCAAGAAAATTCTTTTTATCCAACTCTCTTATTTCCTTTTCGTTCATTCAAATTTTGAAACCCAAAAAAATTAATTTTCATTTTGAACTCACCAGAAATAACTTATATTTATTGACTGGAAAAATTTTTACTCTTAATAATAATGATGAAAACACGAGACAAGACAAATCAATTTGAAAATTTTAATAACAAATCACTGAATTAATAAGGGGTTTGGTTCATACAATGCAAAAAAGTAGTTGGTTCAAAGAACCCATACGGATCTTGTGAAAAACAAATTAATTCGGTTTAGATTTTCTTTTCTTTAAATAGTATTTCATTCTTTAAAAAGTTAAACAGTGTTATTTTAAATATTATAGGGGTGATAATTTTAAACACAATCCGTGGAGAAATTGGTGTTCACGTGATATATTTTTTAATTCGCGTTGCATTTATGTTAGCAAAAGTTCACATAGCAAATTTTGTGTGGTGTTACGTAAATGACTTATCTGATTTCATGTGAAGAGAAAAGAGAGAGAAAAAAGTCATTAATATGTTGGATATTAATTTATCTCCTATAACATGAGAAATACTAAACTCATCATATAATTATTATATTTTAAGACTTGTTTTTAAGTTTAATATTAATATTATTTTATTGTTAAACTTAAACATGTTTAAAAATTAAAATAACTTAATTATAAATTTACATTACTTTATTATATAGTAAATTATATTAATATATATTTAAGATCAACGTATGTATAAAAATAAAAGTCTTATATTAGTTTTAAATTAATAACTTTTTTTAGCTTTACCAAAAAAAATTATTAATTTTTTATTTCAAATGACTTCCATAATTAAAAAATTAAAATTATTTAATATGGATAAAAGTAACCTTAAAAAAGTGGCTTAACGAAATAATAACACGCCGAGATCTAAGGCTTTTTGACCCTTATAACCCTTAATTAATAATTAATTACCAATTTGACCTCCATTTGAAACTAATTCAAAAATTTAACTCCCTCAAAAAACATAACACCAATCTGCCCATGTTTGACCGTTGACTACCAAGCCTACCTGGGTACACCCTCCCTACCCGGGTATTTTTTGAAATATTTTTCCTACCCGGGTAGGGAGGGGAGTACCCGGGTAAATATCGACGGTAGGGTTTTTTATATCCCAGCAGCCCCCATTTGGAAAACCCACAAAGGGGTACCCGAGTAGAGCTGCTGGAGGTGTGTTGGTTGCGCGATTTTCACGCATAATCTTGCAAAAATTCATCTTGTTTCTGATCATCAGTTCGCGGATGTGTGAACTTATCTGCCTTCTACCGATTGAAATCGATCCAAGGTTCTTTTTTTTCGTTTTTATCAATTTTGTTCTGATTGATGAAATATATCCCTCCCTCATTTGAAATCTTATGAATTCCTTTTATTTTCGTTTATATCATTTGATTATGACCGAATAATTTTATCAATTTGTATGTGATACCCTTACCCTACCTTTAACCTGTATGTTTTTTATTTTGGCTTTTTTTTCAGTTTAATTGTATGACGCAATGAGTGCTAGACGCGTTTCAAAGCTGCCGGTGGGGGAAAATGAGCGAAGAAGCAAGCGTCGACACGATGGGTCGTCATCCTCTCAGCCGAAGGCTGGTGTGAGTCAGGCTCCAGACTTGACGTTCGGTTATTTGTTTGATGATGACATAGCTGCCCACGAGACGTTTGTGAAGTATTTCATGAGCAGGAAGATTTGCGAGCCGAAATCACTGGATTCGGCCTTCTTCAACTTGGAGCATTTTGACATTGTGCCGCTACTCGAGGAGACACATTTAATTGTGCTTGCGGAGATGCGGTGCCCATACTCGGAGGTGATGGTGAGAGCCTTCTACCAGAACCTTGGCTATGCGCATGGCGAGCTGACTTCCTGTCTCTGCGAGATTGATATCATCATGACTGCTCCTATATGGACAGAGCTACTGGGTTTGATTTTGATGGTGTCACAAGAGTAGCCCTATATGATGGAGACAACCATGATATATTTGGTGATTATGACAGGGAGGCCACTGTTACAGAGACTAGGAGGGCAGACGCTGAGGCCAGACATTTTTCTCATTATCCTGTGAGCAACTTGTCGGTGTCTGCTCGCATTCTCCATTATGTGGTGACACATATTATTTTCCAGCGCCCGCATAATCATTCGAAGGTGCTGGAAGGAGACTTTGTCATATTGTGGGCCCTCCTTCACCATCAGCAGGTGAACTGGAGGCATTATATATGCATACTGATGTGGAAGGCTACCAAGTCAAAGAAGACTGAATTGCCTTTTGCATTCCTGGTGCAGAAGATTCTGCATAGATTTGGTGTGCCCATGGCAACAGAGATCTTGAAAACCGCCACAGGGTGGAATGCTATATTTGGTGAGAGGCTCCTGAAGCAGTATGGGATCATGCGGAGCAGAGCGGGTCCCTGGTACTGGAAGAAGGCACCAGAACCACCTGAGATCCCAGTCCACCACGATGCTGAGATGGAGGATGCACCTGCAGTGATGTCTTTTGGGTTTAGGGTTTATGCATTATTGTTGGTTTGTTTTTTCGGTTCTTAATTATAATATGTCCATTTTCATGACTTATGATGCAGGCCTTGATGACGATGATGATGGTGTTGCTCCTGTTGATGACGGACGAACACATCCCACCCGCAGTCGGCGTCCACCAGCCCATCCATCTCTTGAGGGTGGATGGACAGCTCCTGAGGGTGGATGGACACTTGATCATGTCATTGCATCCATGTATAGTCTGACAGTAGGCCTTGACTTATTGACTACTGATTTTAGAGGATATAGAAAGAGCACAAGCAAGTGGCGGAACCAGATTGACACAAGGGTTGAGAGCTTGGACACAAGGGATACACGCTTGGAGGCTGGCTACATGAAGGGTGATGAGGAGGCTAACGCTGAGGACAATAATGATGTGGAGGAGGATGATGAGAATGGGGAGGACACACAATCAGATTCCAGTAGATAGGGTTTAGCCAGTAGTGGATGTATTTTGGTTAACTAGCAGGGTGTATTGGGTTTAGGCAGCCCATTTTGGATGTATTTCATGACTTTTTTGGTACAATTAGGTTATTTACCTACATTCTGAGATATGTACTTGTAGTTCGATGTTCAATGGTTTGAATGTTCAATTGTGTCTTTGAAATGGTTTGAATGTTCAATTGTGTCTTTGAAATGGTTTGAATGTTCATTTTGATATTTCGCAAATTTGGAATAAGTTTAGCGCACATCGTGCCTCCGGCATCCCATATTTACGAACTGAATCCACCCCCAAGTCATATTATATGTTGACCTTCGAAATCAATCAAAAAACTACACAAAAACCAAGTGGACCAGCTGCTGTTGCAACAAAAACAACTGGTCTACCCGGGTAACACGTACTGGTGTACCCGAGTATGGGCTACCCGGGTATACCATTACGTGTTACCCGGGTAGACCAGTTGGTTTTGCAGCAACAGCAACTAGTCCACCCGATTTTTGTGTATTTTTTTTATTGTTATGGTATACCATAACCTTAACTGACTCGGGGACGGGTAAATAGGTATGGTATACATTCAGACATTGTGTAATACGAAACGAGTTGAATGCTTAACATAACGGTTGTCTACAATGTATGTTATGCAACACAATACATAAATAATACAAGATAGGGTTTATGGTACCATAAACAATACACAACAATACAAGTCAATAGGAAAAGACAATACGTAAACCGTATGTCATTACAAAACAAAGTACAACATGGAAACATAATCACGCTTGTCTTAGCCTCAAAGGACATGTACGAATGTTATGTCCAACTTGCTTGCAATGCTTACATCTGCTCTGACTGCTCGAGGGTTGAGACTCGACCCAATCCATCTCATTCTGAATCCTTGATGACTTTGGTCTTCCTTTTGCACGTACCAACCTTGCATCCGGAATTACAATAGGTCCAATAACATGTGGAATCAACAATTCATTGCCAATAGGAAACCAGTGTGCAGCATATACTTTAGCAATGGTCGAGATTTTGAAAATTTGATCCACATAAGCATAATGGTTTAACTTGGCTGCCTTGCAAACTGCTAATACATGGCTGCGCGGATACTTCCTTGCTGTAAACCTACCACACTGACATGTACGATTGATTAAGTCCACTCTACTAATGTCACCAACCTCGTGTGTAAATTGATTGTAGGCATCCTCAACCTCAAACAATAACAGCTCACTATTATATATCCTTACACGATAAGTGCCACCAATTCATCATTTTTTTCGAAAGCTGCCTTAACCTTCTTTGAAATTATCCATCCTTGTGAGATATCTTTTTCAATCGCTTCACGTCTCTTGACGAAATACTCAACGAGTCTACTGAATGTCATTTTCACCAATGCAGTTATCGGCAGATTACGTGCTCCACGAAGCACCTTATTCACACACTCAGATAGGTTGGTTGTCATATGACCAAACCTACGTCCTGCCTCCAAATGACATCTGAATCCAACTGTCGATGATCCTATGATAGGCCCTGATTGAGGCATGTGTGATCTTGACCCCATTCACGGACCACACAATTAGCTCCCTTCTTCGGCTTGATTGCCCTCATATACCAGGAACAACCCTCAGCATGATTTTTACACTTCATAACAAATATTGACTCGTCGCTTTTTTCGACTATGGTTGTCCTGCGCCCCTTCATACAATGTATTTTAACAGCATGTTGCATTTCAGGTTTGGAGCCAAATTCTTGTTGCGCAAATAACGGATCTCCTAACTTCCAACCTCCGTGCAAGTCATCATCCCCATATAGGATCTCCAACTTGTCATTAGGGTGCACCCAATTAATGAATGAATAATGTTGGCTTTCATTCCAGAAAGGCTCCACCGCAGTCCCTGCATCTAAAGATCAACTCTCATTTGTCTGAATGAATACCACCACAAATAATAATTGTCTAAACCAAATGTCCAAAATTAATAACTTACCACTACTGACTGGGTCAACATGAAGTGGTGACAAGGCTGGGGTACCCAGACTTACCGCGCTCGTGTCAGTCTCAAAATTTTCGTCCACGACAGTGTCTGACGAATCACCTTGTGGGATAGCACTTTCAGGTTCTCCCTCATCTTCGTTGTCCACATACTCCTCATCTTCATCCTCTTCATCCTCATCCAATGCTACCTGAGGAGGTGCGGAAGATCGTACAACTGTATCTTTTTGACCAGTACAATGTGCAGTAGTGGTTGTATGCACCGGTAAAGATGAAGACTGACCAGCATCAACTTCAACATATATCTCAATATATTTTAATACTTTCCATCCAACAAACGCAGCTGTTACGAACTCCAAATCTTCATCATCATTGATATCGTTACCAATGTAGTATATTGTATCCATATCCACTACACTCTCTAACCTGGCAATCATGCGGTGGATGGATTGTATGCCTTCTAACCCCAATTTTTGAAGAATTCTCTCCTTCAATTCATTGCATGTAGTGCCCAGTTTGATTTTCATCGTTTTTGTTTTTCCTTCAAATCTGACACCGTTCGGACCTTCAAAATGCCTTCCATTGTAGTAAATAACTATAGGAACCATGTTTGAACTTGAACTCATTTTTCACACGCAAATTAGATCTAGGTTTTGGGTTTGGAGGTTGGTTCGGATTTTTTAGCACAAAATGAGAGTGTGGAAGTGTAATCCCAATGTCTTACCAAGATTAAGCTTTCTAAAATGATGAGATGAAATATGTGTGATGTTTCTGAATATAGAGGTCAAGGAAGAGAGATTTGGGGGAACAAAACCTAAACCTAGCAACAATGGCCGAAACCCATTGATATTGGGGTTTCTGGTCTATATTTACCCGGGTACACCCCTTCTTATCCGGGTAACTAATTCAACCATTTTTTCAGATTCAAGAACTCTACCCGAGTATACCCCTCCCTACCCGGGTAGGAAAGATATTTCAAAAAATACCCAAATAGGAAGGGGTGTATCCGGGTAGCTTGATGGTAAACGGTCAAACAGGTACAAGTTGATGTTATGTTTATTGAGAGAGTTAAATTTTTAAATTAGTTTCAAATAAAAGTCAAATTAATAATTAATTATTAATTAAAGATTATAAAGTTCGAGATCTAAAGCTTTAATTATTAAGAAGTAGATTAGAGTACGACAGTCAGTACAAATCTGTGTGTCGGCCAGTGCTTAGTTCCCTTTTCTCTGTCCATTTGAGTAAGGTTTCTTCTCACTAAGGTCCCAATCAGGGTGTCCATCTATCTAACTGAGAGACTCGACATTGTTCTAGCGTTGACACTGATCTTTGATATTTCTTTTATCCCCATGTTCAGATTCAGCACAACTTACAAGTTACGAGGTACCTACTTAGGATCCTGCAAAACAAAAACCCTGCCACTGTTCACAACCTTTTTACCCCAATACTCATAGATCGCAATCCTTTGATCTTTTCTACTTCCAACACAACATATACCATTCTTCCTCGTAAACCCGTGTCTCTCTCTCTCTCTCTCTCTCCCTCTCTCTGTGTTTTCCTTAAGCAGAGTGAAAAAAAAATGGCAATTCTAAATGTTGACTTTTTCAAGGAGAGGAAATACCCATTCATTCTTACTCTCTTGGTCTTGCTCATTTGCGTCACAGTCTTCCTCTTCACCACAACCACCACCTCCAAATCTGTTTTTTTCTATTCTGATGTCAAAGAGCAACCACCCCTCAACCCTTCCCCTGTAACCCCAGATTCTACTACCAATCCAAAAGAGGAAAAGCTACCCCAAAAAGTGACCAATATCACAGTCCCGAAGGACCAAGGATTGCCCCAAAAAGAAGAGGCTCTCGGTAATGTTAATATCGATTGGAAGCTATGTAAGGACCCGGTAACGATTGATTATATACCCTGTTTAGATAATTTTAAAGCGATTAAGGCTCTGAAATCAAGGAGGCACATGGAGCACAGGGAAAGGCATTGTCCTGATACTAGTCTGCACTGTTTGCTGCCCCTTCCCAAAGGGTATAAAGTCCCGGTTCCGTGGCCTAAGAGCAGGGACATGGTGAGATTGATAGTTTGGTAAGAAATATTATGGTTTGTGATGGGAGCATATGATTGTGTTAAGGTTATTTCAGTCTCATTTTGATCAACAATGCTAGGCGTTTGCTTTGTGCCTTTGCAAATATCTATCAATTATGGTCTCACTATCACGGCTGCATTTTATGATCAAATGCACTTTAATTAAGATTCCTCTACTTGCCTCCTAAATATGTTAAGATGTGGTAAATGCAACTGGTATGCATACAGCATTCGATTCACGGCTTATTTTTATTGTCTAATGAATAGAATGAATCTCTGTCTGCATTTCAGCATATAAAATATATAATATTATATAATGAAACCTTTGTGAGTATATATAGATATATATATATATATATATATATATATATATATATATATTGTACCTTTTGCTTGGATTAGAGCTTTGGGCCGTGTGATACATAATCTAGTGTATCAGAACTTATCTTTAAAATTTCATCTTTCTACCAAATGGTGGTAGCTCAGTTGGTGCATAGGAGCTAAGCAGACGAGGGTGAGAGCATATGTTCGAATCTCCCCAGTACCACCTTTGGGAGGGGTTTAAAGCCTTAATCCTGGAGCCGCCCCGAATCGGATTAGTTGCGAAGCAATAAACCGATTGGAATATTTCCAAAAAAAAAAAATTTCATCTTTCTCCGATATCTGACTTTCAGTAATTTTCCATGTTAATTTTAAGTTTTGAAGTTAATTGAGTTAAATTTTATAATCTTCTTAATAAAGTGCTAATATTTGGGACATATTTTATCCTTTAACTTGGTAATCAGTACATATTCTGCAGCTCATTGGTTAAAATGTTGTACTCTTAACAAATGTACCGGTATTCTGAAAGAGGTTTTGCTTGGTGATTAGTCACACATTTGATTTCCTCTTATTTACTCATGAAAGTATTGGTGATTATTATTAGTTGAATATCTGATTTTTACTTTTACCTAGTCATGATAGCAATGGCAATGGAGTTTTATATTTCCCTTTTCTCAGGTTTGGTATGATAATGTCCCTCATCCAAAGCTAGTTGAGTACAAGAAGGACCAACACTGGGTTGTGAAGTCTGGTGAATATCTTGTCTTTCCAGGAGGTGGTACTCAATTCAAAGATGGAGTTGATCATTACATTGAATTCATAGAGAAGGTATACTGTCATGTGGCTTCACATAATTTATTGTAATTATGATATGTTCCTTATTGATATTATGTGAACATAGCATAAATCTCAGAGCTGAGTATTGGTTATATTAGGCAGGAGCTATAGGTGTATACTATGAGAAAGTAGACAGGCTGAAAATTTTGTAATATCTTTTTAGTCCAGTTAGATATAGTGCTTTGTTGGTTCTCTCTTTGATTGACAGAACTTGTCTAAGATCTTGCATTAAGATTTGACATCATTTAACTTCCAGTTATTGGCATCCATTTATTGTTTTATTTTCTTATTAAATTTGATGAGATTTTGTTACATTTGTTATCATGAGTGCCAGGAAATGTTTCATTTTGATTTATGCATGACTTAAACCAGTGCCTTACATTTTTTATATGACTTGTTCTTGAATGCATACTACGTTTTGTGGTTTGCTGAATTTTTTTGTTTCACACTAGGCATTACCAGCAATTCAATGGGGAAAGCATATCAGGGTTGTTCTTGATGTTGGCTGTGGTGTTGCTAGCTTTGGTGGCTATCTGCTGGACAAAAATGTTATTACTATGTCCTTCGCCCCGAAGGATGAACATGAAGCTCAGATACAGTTTGCTTTGGAGCGAGGAATTCCTGCAACTCTTTCTGTCATTGGAACACAGAAGTTGACTTTTCCAGACAATGGGTTTGATTTGATCCATTGTGCACGATGCAGAGTTCATTGGGATGCAGATGGTACTTTTCTTCTTTTCTTATTTCCATATTGGGACAGCCTTCTATAACTGCCTTCCATGTTTCATTTATTCCCATCTCTGAGAGAAATGTGTATTTACAAATCTGGTTCATAACTTTAGGTGGGAAACCGCTATACGAGCTCAATAGGATTCTTAGACCTGGCGGTTTCTTTGCATGGTCTGCCACCCCAGTTTATCGTGATGATGACAGAGATCAGAAAGTATGGAATGGTTTGTCTTTCTTTTTCTCTATCACCCTACTCTGTGTGTCTGTCTTTATGTGTCATTGTCTCTCCTCTCTTATTTAATACATAGAGATGTTGAATTTTTGTATGACCCAATCATGACGCCGCAATAGGCAAACAAATTATTATTACTTGGGAGATCAATGGTTCTGTCTTCTTAGCCCTTGTGTTTAAGAAAAATAAAATTTCATTTCTTTTAAACTGCAGCCATGGTGGCTATAACAAAAGCTATGTGCTGGAAGGTTGTGGCTAAGGCTCGTGATTCATCTGGAATTGGGCTTGTTATATACCAGAAGCCTACCACATCTTCTTGCTATGAGAAACGTAAAGAGAACAATCCACCTTTATGTGAAAATAAGGATGGGAAAAATAGCTCATGGTATATATATATATTTTTTTTGGGGTCATATTTCTATGAAATTTATATTTCCATTAATGTATACTTTCTCTGCAATGCCAACATGAAAAGAAAGGAACTGAGAAATAGTTTTAAAAAAAAATCCAAATAAAATACACGTGTACCATAGGAAGCAATGCTAGGCATATTACTATGTTTAATTTAGTTTCTATGTTTGCTGAATTTCTCTCCATGATTATATTTAGGTATGCCAGACTCAGTAGTTGCCTTACTCCTCTTCCAGTTGATGGTATGGGTAACCTGCAGAGCTGGCCCATGCCTTGGCCCCAGAGGCTTACCAGTAAGCCCCCTAGCTTATCTGCAGATTCAGATGCCAGTGATCAGTTCTACAAGGACAACAAACGCTGGTCTGAATTATTTTCAGAAGTTTATGCGGATGGTCTTTCTATAACTTGGTCAAGTGTTCGAAATGTAATGGATATGAATGCTGGTTATGCAGGGTAAAGTATATTTAGTTATAAGACTAGTGCTTTTTTTCTTGCTCTTTTTACCTTTACATTCTTCAGTAGAGTATGGGTCATTTTGAGGGCCTTGATACATCCATATACCCATATTAATGTCAATCTTCTCTGACATTAACATTTACATTGTCTGTTACTTTATCAACACAAATTGGCGAGTTTCCTCCAAGTTTCTTTCAAACTGATACTAAGTGTGTTATTTTCAGATTTGCCACAGCTCTCATTGATCTACCAATCTGGGTGATGAATGTAGTACCGATTGATGTGCCAGATACTCTTTCTATTATATTGGACAGAGGGTTAATAGGAATGTATCATGATTGGTGCGAGTCCTTTAATACCTATCCTCGCACATATGATCTCCTTCATTCTAGCTTTCTTTTCAAATATCTGGAGCAAAGGTATGCTTATTGAAGAAACTAATGCCTATAAGATCATGTTCTTCTTGTTCTATTATTATTATTATTATTATTATTCTAGAACTCCAGTCAGTTTACTTCTATATGTAGCATAGCTATGTGTTAAGATATGATTCTGACAATTAGCGATCTTTGTCAGATGTGACATTGTTGATGTGGTTGCCGAGATAGACCGCATATTGAGACCTGGTGGATATCTCCTGGTTCACGATTCTACGGAAATACTTAGCAAGCTCAGTCCAATCTTGCGTTCACTTCACTGGTCTGTAACGATGCATCAAAATCATATTCTTGTTGGTAGGAAGAGTTTCTGGCGTCCTAAGGTATAGGGTTGATGAACATGACATAATCTTCAATCGCCCCCGTTTCAGTATGTTCTGGTTAAAAATCAAGAGCAAAAGATTGCATTTTAAGAAAGGAATATTTATTTGACAGGTAATCTTGTCTGAGTGTTAAGTCTGTTGATGAGACACATTTATTTATAGTAAATATAGAGGATTTGTGTTATCAAAAAAAAAAAAAAAAAAATATAGAGGATTTTGCTCTTTCTATTATAGTTTTGCCAGGAACTTATGCTCGGTATGATATGCTCTGACGTAAACTTGTGTCCCTCTGGTGATTCTAACTTCTCCATGCACTAAAGTGATTTCTCCAATGCACTTCTTGGGCAGGACAAAAACCAATTTTGCAAGCCAAACATACTAGGCTTTTTGTTTTTTTTTTGAGAAGTCTCAGGGCCTTGAACAGCATAATTCTTGAAGCTGAATTTGCTCGTCTGCAAGCTTTCCTCTGCTTATCAAATTATGATATTTGTTTTAATAACAAGGAGAGTATCCCTGCTTATTAGCAGAAATTCAGATGTAGACCTGTATAACCAGACAGATCTTTTAGGTTCAGTAACTTCAGTTTATAGACGCAGAGCTTGTGTTTTCGTCTATGTCTAATTCCAGGCACAGTGGCACGTATGACAATGATTTACACAAGCAGACTGACTCAGAAGGAACCACACATTATCCCCAAACTTTATATTAAAAAAAATCACCTATGCAGGAACCGCACAAATAGGTACCCGCAAAAGAAATTACAAAGAATTTTCACAGTTGAAAGTTGAATTGTCTGCAATAATCCTGCCATTAGCTGATGCAACATTCCTGGAGTAGCAATTGAACCTATCAGTGTAACTATAATTTTGTTTGGTGGTTGCTTGACCTGATAGAACAGAGTGACCCTTGACCTCCATCCATCCCTTCGAATCTTGGACGTTACTAATCGAGTTTATGAAGCACCCACCTACATACTTCTCCTTGAAAGCATGAGAAACATTGGTGACAAGCCGGTATCTATCATTGCCATTGCCATTGCCGTTCTGACAACATGGTTCAGTCGAAGTAATAACTCGCAGGGGATACTTGCGCTTAACCTTCAACTTTGAAATCAATTCACCTCTGCCATTGATTACCTTCACCTTCTTCTTCGCCTTGAATTTCTGCTTAACCATCTTGTAAGTACCATTATGTTGGAACTTTATAAAGTTCTTTAACGTGAATCCCTGCGATATGGAGGTGGTTATGTTGCCCGCACTAGATAAAACCCACCCTGCTATCTGCGTTTCCTTACCCGCTTCCACTTCAAACACTCCATCAAGTCCTTTAAACTCCTCTTGGTGTTCTATTGAGGTTTCAGGACTCATGTGAACGACTCGGTTCGCATGAACCTCCGAGGATTCATGATCCAACCAAAGGTGCAAATTTGCATTGACGAGCCAGTACGAGATGCCCCGAGCCACTCCTATTCCAAAAGCATGCTCTTGCCCATCCAGAAGCTTTCCCAAAAACGGCGTCAAATCCATGTCGTAAGAAGGAAGGTTGAAAGCCCCAATTGCCACCATGGGTTCCCAGAACAAGGGGTTGATTCCGCCCGTGAAAATAACCGGAAACGGAACCTCCCACCCGACAACCTCGCCGTCAATCGTCACATACACTTCCCTGTAAGCTCCGTTGCCCCGCCCCGTGGTTAAACCGTTCGCCGTGATGTACGAACTGGGCGGATTCGAGTACCAAAACTCATCGTTTCCATGGAAAGACACGTACAGTTCCAGAACCGCTCGGTGAGTATTCTGCGGTATTTGAATTCTTCGTGATTTCAAATCCTTTTCATCCTCCACCTTGAACCAAAACCCTCGTTTTCCGTCATCAGATATCGGAATAATCAAATCAGCTGGGGATTCGGATTCATTCGAATCCCAGAAACCTTTTACCTCTGATTCTTCACGCATAAGAGACCTTGATCTTCGATTCAGTTCCGAAACCTGAGGGCAAGGGCTAAACGGAAACCTAACGGCGTACTCGTTGTAGTACAAGAGAGTGACGGTGACGTGGTAAACGCCGGTGTATTCATGGTTAACGATGTTTTCGAGCATCATTGTGAGTTCGAGGTCAGACCTTGCAAGGAGAGAGGAGTACCTGGTGACGTCCTTGCGGACGTTCCAGAAGATTCCGGAGTTGGTGGGCTCGGCAGTGCTGGTGCGGAAGAGCTCGACGCCGCCGAGCCAGATGGCGGCGATGCGGTCGTACTGTTCGCCTTTGCACTTGGCGTGGAAGCGAAGGACGACGCGAGACCAGGGTGCGGGGCAGTGGGAGGGAGGAGAGTAGGGAGTAGAGTAAGGAGGTGAGTCTATGGTGTTAGCGAAGGAGTGGTGTATGATTTGGTGGGAACATGAGGGTGTGGCTTCGTGCGACGGCGGAGGGTAGCTCACCTCGAAGTATTCTTTACGGTGGGATCGGGATCGGGATCGGATGAAACGGTCTGGGTGGGACTGTGACAAGCAAACAGAGGGAACGAGGAGAAGGAATAGTAAACACTGGAAGGTGTCCATCTTGTATCTACACTTGGTTGGTAGTGGAAGGTGTCCATCTTGTATTCTATTCTTGTTCTTATAATTCATAGGGATCTATGGGAAAGTTTGGAATCATCCATCGAATGATTTTGGTTAAACTCTGCAGTACTTTATGATAATTTTGGGTAGCTTCATTTACAGGTCATTAAATGGCTTCGTATATATAATTCACTTTAGTACAGCTAAGGAAGGAAATTTCTTTGTTTAATAGAGACGTTACTCTTTGCCCTGTTGATTTTTGCTTTGTTTTTTTTTAAAGGAAGACCTACTCTTGAGACAAAGAAGATTAGGAAGAAAGATGATTGGAAAGGAGGTAAATTAAATTATTTTTTTCTCATTACATGTCTCTTAATTCAGAGGGACTATATTAATTTTGTTGTACTCCTTTATGTGACTATATTGGATGAACTTTTTTTTTAAGAAAAAAATAAATAAATATATCAGCATCCTAACGACTAGCATGCTGGATGTTCATCCAAGAATAAAATGTTTTAAAATGTAGTACACGATCCTCAAGGGATAAAATGTTTTAAAATTACATAGTTAGTACGGCAATATTTAAAAGGGGCCCTATACATGTGTTTTTTTTTCCTCTACCAAATAATAATTCACACAATATTTTGGTTTATTACTGGATAATAGCCTAAAAATTTTATTCAAAAGAATCGAAAAAATAATAAGAAAATTATTTATATGAATTATACATACACCATAAATAGCATTAACCACTGCATCATCGTCATCATTTATATCTCATTCTAAATTTGATTTCCATGGTTGATAACAATACCTTTTTAAGCTAAAATCACAGGAAAAGAGGACAACGCTCCCTTGCTAATAAGCAACTGACAAATATCATCATATCCCCAAACTCGAGCCATGTACAAAGGGGTGGCACCCCTCTTGTTCATAGCATTAAGGTTCACACCCTTGTCGATTAAAACTCGAGCGGTCTCTAAATGGCCACCCTCCACCGCCATATGCAAGGGCACATGACCTTCCTCGTCCTGACATTCCAAGTCCAACCCTGCTTCACTAAGCATTAACACCACATCCTTGTGCCCTTTAACAGCTGCAGCATGAAGTGCTGTCAAACCATATTGATCACGATAGTTAACACTCGCACCTCCCTGCAACAGTGACTCGAGTTGCCTCACGTCTCCATGCCTCGCAGCCTCTAGTACTGCTTCTCCTTGCTCCACAACCCCTACAGCCTCTTTCTGAACATAAGAAATCTCATTAAACATCACAAAAAAATAAAAAATAAAAAAATACACTAGTTTCTAACGGAGCAATGCGTTCAACTTTAATTAAAATGAAATACATTGATAACATGTACCCAAAAAAAAAATAGATTGGTAACTAGTTTCCAATTGGAATACATTGATAATTTTATTTTTTTCTTTAAAGAAAGGCACTATTAGTGGTCATGTTGTATTGAATTTTTTTTTTTTTAATGAAAATTCTATGAGACTTTAGCCAAGCAAAAAATTAAAATAAAATGACACTACCAGAATTATAGGGTTCGCTGTATTCAATTGAAAGAAAAATATTTGGTTATAAAGTGCAGAAAACTTGAGGCTACTCGCATATAACGGTCCCTGAATACGACAAGAATTGATGGTAGCAAGGGAAGCACTCACGTGGGCTACGTCGTCAGTAGCAATGTTTCCATCTGCCACGTGTACCTCATCAGAGCCCTTCAAATTATCGGATCCGACGGACTCCTGAATTCTCAACCCGGCTTCAAGCAGCAGGTGAACCATGTCGTCTGGGTTGACCAACTCGGTCGCGACTCGGAGGAGCGAGTTAGCTTCTGTGTGGGACAAATCAGTGAGGACCGAACGCTGTCGTTTAATCAAGTTCCTGACAGCATCTAAATCTCCACGAGTGACGGCGTCGCGCAGAAGGAGAGGACCCACAAAGGCGACCTTGAGTTTGAGGTCTTGAGTGGAGAAGCCGTAAGGGCGAGAGGCGAACCATGAATTGAGGGAATCGGAGTTGGTGGAAGCGGAGGAGTTGGTGACGAACTCGGCGGTTTTGATGAGAAAACGGTCGGAGGGGGAGCGAGGATAAGAGCGTGGGAGATGGGTCTGTGGTTTGAGGATGACTTGGAAAGTGGCTAAGGACAGTGGGGGAATGAGTCCGCTCGGCGGTTTAACCAGGAACTTGTTGGGTGAGGAGGTTTGGATCTTGAAGGCCACTGGTGTGGTTGGGCTCAGTGACCTGAGCCCCACCGTGGCTCGGCATTTGCAGTTCAATGCGAACTCTATCCGAACCTCTGCAGGTTCGCACACTTCCACTAGCCTCTCCATCTACCAACCCTCTCTCACCTCTAAATCTTCTCTGTGCTTTCAGGATTGGTTAGGTAGTTATTTGGTATAGATGAGAAAAAAAAAAAAATGGGAGTCAAGTCAGACTGGACTGGAATTTCCTAACGCTGAACCACGTGACGACCCAAGTCGTTCAATATGTGGGCCCCATTAAAACCACCAAAATTCCACCCCACCCCACCCCAGTGAGGTTCAACTTTAACCGTTTAAGAGTACACGTGGATTAGGCATGCTATGCTTCATTCCCATGCTATGCTATGCACTCTCGGGTAGCTCTCTGTTTACTACATAACAATAAGATTCTTCCCTCTCACCGCGCGCTTTTGTTGCTTGCTGCATTGCATGTTGCATTTGGCCGGTATAATAGAATAGAAATAGATTAGAAAGTGGTGAGTTTTGCAAGGCTCTCACACGCTTTTCTCTTTGCCTTTTTGAATTTATCATTAACTGAGTGTTTGCTGATTGCTAGTTATATATACATAGTTGTATCTCTCCGTGACCGGAAGATGTTTTACTCTCACCAGCTTCTTGCTCGAAAGGCTCCACTCGGCCAAATATGGTACTCAGATTCCCATCCGGTTCTTGTTTTTGTTTTGCAGCTCATTTAACTCTGATCGTAATGACACTCTGTTTTCCGTGGAATGTGGAATTTCAACTGTGAATGTGATGAACTAATGATTCTGAAGAAAATAAATCGTTGTTTAATTTACGAACGCTCTTTTAATTTCATTTTCTTTCTCCACCGAACCTTATCGGTGATTCTGGATTTCAATTTCTTTCAACTACGACGTTTTTTCTAAAATGAGAAATAAGAATCGTGATTGCTTTCTCTCTCGGTACTTGATGAAGGATGGCCGCGACTATGCACGCGAAATTAAACCGAAGAAAGCTAGACAAGCTTAATATAATTAAGATCTGGTAACGATTGCTTCCTTATATGCATATTCTTCTTCTTTTTGTAGTGGAGAGTTATATCATATCATATCAAACCGAACTCGTTATATGCTACTGTCTCTTTTGCTTGTTTACAGCGAAGAGATTTTGAACCCATCGATTCCTATGGCTCTTAGACTTTCTGGAATTCTCATGGGTACACTCTCTCTCTTTGATTCCCCGTAATCTGCAATTTCTCTTTCCATTTCAATTAATAGGTATGATATCTCTGTGCCTCTGTTTAATGGTTGTTGCGCTTTTATCAGGAGGAGTGGTGATTGTTTATGAGAGAAAAGTGAAGCTCCTTTATGGTAATTTTTTGAATCCTTGTTTTCATGATTAATAAAACATTAAAACGATAAAAGCTCCCTTTCTGCGCACAACATTTTGGAAGAGCATTTCTGAATTCTCCTGTTTTATTTTTAAATTTTTTAATTCTACCTTTTATTTCGCAGACGACGTTACCCGTTTCCTGGTATAAAGTTCAACTTCTCTATATTTCCTCTGGTATATGTTTACCATTCGTCTCCTTTGTTCTCTACATTGCTTTCATCTCGATTGCGTAAGGTTGAGATAAATGAAGCCTGGAAGGTAAAGACTGCTCCAGATCCTACCGTGCTCCCCAAAGGAAAATCTCAAGCCAAGTTAGTCACATTTGCTCTAAATCATCATCATTCTCCATTTTAACTTGTTATCAGTTATGGATAATATATGTTGCTTTTAACTACATGGCACAAATTAAGTAACGGCAGAATAGGAAGTTCCTCATGCAATTATTTATTTATTTATTTAATTTCACTCTGCTGTGTATTAACATTTTTTTTTTTTTTTTTTTGACAGGAAAGAGGCTGTTACTCTGGCAGTGAACGAAGAGATAAATGTGGGAGGTATTGAAAAGTCCCTTCAGTTTTCCAACACAGCCACCAGTATGGGGTTCCAACATACCGCCTATTTTACTATGGTCTGTAACAGGTCTCACTGCATTGTACCCAAAATGGATATAGCATTTAAATCATGTTGAACCAGTGTTATCAAGCAAATTATGTCATGTTGAGAATATTTATAGAAGCTTGTTCTATATAGAAACGGAAGGGGGGAAAAATGAATCAATAAATTAATCTAGAAACAACTTTTGTTCATGATCAAAACGGTTAATTGCATTGATCTTGCACAGAAACTACGGTGTTTCATCATTTACTAGTTACCTAACCATGGCTCATATTAATTACCCTGTCTTGCAAGGGAGGGGGTTAGAGTATTTTGGGTCTAATCCCAATTAGGTAAAGAAGTTTCTCCCAAACCGAAAATTGTGAAAAACCTTGCGGACAATGTTGAGCTTATCTAAGCTTTTCTATTTGTTGCAGCGACTTGATAATGTGGATGAACCCTACATTAGTAATGGAGCAAGAGGGGGGGAAGATCCATCCGAATTTCTCCATCAAGGTTTTCATCCTTGAATCTGCTAAAAATATTACATATGTGAAGTCTGTGCAAGTGTCCCTTTGCTGACTTTTATCATTCTCAGCTGACGCGGAGAATATTACCTTGTTTGAACGTTTTGAATCATTCCAGGCTACTGCGGATCCGTACAATCGCTTTGAGAGGTTTTTTACTTCAATCATCCTTATTTTGTAAACGTGTGTTCTTCTTTCTCGGAGCATTTCATTTAGTCATTTTAATTTGAAACTTTTGTACTATGTATGTCAGAATTGAGATGCACTTATAAATATTTCCGTTTTCTCATAGATCAACTATGAATCCTGGTAGTTCATTCTTGAATCTTGAGTATGTGATTTATTATGATCACCTTATTTATGCGTTTCTCTTTGTGAATGCTGTGGCAGGTTTGATATCGAAGGAGATGAGGAAACACAGGTAAACGTAACTTCAGGAGATTACGCTCAAATTCCAACCACGCTCATACCCTCCCCACCTCATCAAGACGACCCGGCAAGAGGTGAGTAGTATAACAATCACTTAACTGCTTGTAAATACAGATTTTAAATAATGCAATTTTTTTTTTTTTTTACCATTTTGTCATTTAAATTATTGGTAGATTGGAAAATATGGAACACGTGTTTCCTTCCACCTTAATTTCATTTATTTTTCTTTCCCCCACATTTTCCATATTGTGTATCCTACCCATGTCGGTGTGCTTATGCCAATACTGGGATTTTGGTGAAAGGGTGTACTATATAATGAAACTTCCTTCAATATCAGCAAGTATAAATTCTTTGCCATCCATCACCAAGAATTTTTATCCACATTGCTGATTTTGTTATGCTGTCTCTTCCTTCCATTTGTTCTGTCTGACTCTATGAAATGGTTAAGTGATATGCTTGGCAATTAAAAGATTAGTTTGCTTTGATCTTTTATATGTTTAAACTCATGCATTGCCTTAAATGAATCAAATTGATAGAATACCAACCCGTTTAAACCTTCTTTTTGTCTCAACCCATTCAAGCCGCGGATTGAATAAGGTTCGCCATCTTAACAACCCTATCCAAAGATTTGATATTTATTGAATGTTACTTACAAGTTTTGTTTGTGAGATTGTAAAACATTTTTTAAGCCTAAGATGTTATGCAATTTTAAAGTAAATACAGCGGGTCTTTATAGCATAAGGATTGTAATAGGAGAGTATACTTAAGTTATATGCATAGCATATACTACTTGTGCATCCCCACGTTTCGCTCTACCTTTCATGGCAGAGGGGAGGATTTTTTCTTGAAATGACACTGGAAGGTTAACCAATCTAACTATTTTTTAGCTGGTGGTGTGTCAGTAAAAGTTTAGTTTGGTATCTTGCGTTGTGGCTCTTAAAATGCCATCGTTGCTTAAGACCTAAATTATTATTATTAGTATACAGTGATTATGAGACTGCATTTCAGCTATGTTGTCTTTTACTGTGAAAATAATTTCATGTATAAATTTCCCCCCTAGATCAAGCGAATAAAAGTACTGTAGAAATCAAGATTTCACATATTACTTGCTGCTATTGAAGGTGATTAATTTTTTTTACTAAACGTACTGAACTACTGATCCTGTTCAGCACCCCAACAGGGACTTATAGACCAGGTTTCTTTCCCTGTTCTTTTTGTCAGAGGATGCCCTTTCTAGATGAACTAAGACACTCTAATTTTAAGATGCATGCCCATGGAACATAGCGAGTGCACTTTGTTTTCTAGCCATGCATACAGTTATTTTCTGTCACTAATATTCTGAATTAGATTCTTTCCTTGCATTGTTGATCATTAAATTTCTCACATTTATTACTTATAATAACTAAACAATATCAACACAAAAAAGAAAAAAGTAAAGAAAAGAAAGAGAACTGCTTGCTGACATATAACTATTCTGCAGCTGATATAACTATAGACCAACATCCAGGACACCCCGTCATTAGTCAATCTGATGAAGGCATGAAAGCTAGACAGGTACCATAATTTTTAGCATTTCAATGACCATCATGATGCTGAGATAAGAAAAGGACCAACCTTAGAAGTGCAATGCAACAGGAACACAGAAGGCGAGGCCCAACTAAAAGGAAAAAAGGACAACCAGTGGCAACTGCAATGGATTATGAGCAAACCATAATTCCTGTTCATATATACCAACAGTGGCTTCAAAATGCTTCTGATATTGTCTCACGAAGAGGAAGAAAGAGAAAGGTTTTCAATTGATATCCACTATGCATCTAGAATTCCATGTATTTTGAATGAGATGTATATGCATATACATGGTATCAACCAGACACTGAAGAGACAGATCAAGGAATGCATAGTGCATCTTTAGTTGTTTTTCAGTTAAAGCATCTAAAAGATTTTTTTTGAACCAGATATTTTTAAAGGAAAGGTGAGTGGAGAGTTTAATATCATAAAGATTAGAAGAAGAAGGGGAAGCTAATCGAATTAAGTTTCCAGTTATATACCTGCACAATATAATACTGCTTCTCTCTGTTGCAGCGAACTGATATCATGTCTTCAACAAAGATAGCTACCCTCATGAAACTGCCACCCGTCGTGCTAATTGGTGATTTATTTACAAGTGAAAATAAAGATATATATTATCCGGCACCCATTCTTGAATTATGGATTAAGAGCACTCAACCACCCCATGATTCCCCCTCAGGTCAGTGTAAAGTTTCTCTCTTTTTGGGAAAAGGGGGGACTTCAAAATGGCGTAAGTTGTTATTGAGAAACTACTCCACTTTATATGAAAAAGGTTAAGCTGAAGGTAAAAAACAAAACACTTTTTTATGCAGAAAGGGCTTCAACACACCATCCTCCGGAACCATCATTTTCATCACCTCCGGGAGTACGCAATGAGGATTTCACGGGATTTGTTAAGTTTCATACATCAATCTTTTGGTTTGTTTTTCCATATTTTTGGAGGATAATGTAACTTATTTCTGATAAAATGTCCAAATGCGAAGCCTTTTGAAGATTTTGACGTTGGGCTAGACAACCAGTTATTGGCAGCTTCAATAGAGAAGCGGCGTAATAATAATCAACATAATGAAATTTTCATGGATGAGCTGAGGGCTAACCTTGACTACGGTTTGAGAGCGCCAGATGGTACTCCGCAGATCTCATCAGGGAAATCTGGTATATTTCATTATTGGATCTTCCATTTCTCTAAATTAATGATTGAAGTGTATGCCTATGATTGAAAGAAAATGCGAGATAATTGTTCATTCACATGAAATTCTAGGAGACAGCATACTTTCCTTTCCCAGATCAGTATCTGAAGATGGACCTGCCTCGCATTCGGAATTTGATACAGGAAGGTAGTATGATTCAGTTAAATGACAAACATAAACTGTGTAAACTGCTCATTGTAATTTCAAATTTCAAGGAATAGAGATAAGAGTTTTGGTCTTGTCGAAAAGATTTGGGGTTGACTGATACTTCAGATCTATTAACAGATTCACAAAGAAAAGGCATTCCTCATCTGGAAACAGCAGTGGAGGCCTTGAGCCAGTAGCTGAGAATGCAAATTTCAAGTTAGCTAGGCTGTCTGAAATTGGTCCCACACCTGATCAAGGTATATTACTTGTTAAAGCTTCTCTAATATTGGAAAAAACCTAGCTGTAGTGGTATAATCTTTATCCACTTAGCACATATGTCAGCCTCGTATGTTTCTTTTCAGAACTACTTGTGGAAACAGGACCCACGCAAACACAAGTGAACATCAATCATCCTGATGACAAGATCACTGATTCTATCCAAGCGTATGAATCTCTTTTGAGAAATATATTAATCTCCATTATAATGGCAATTTTCAGTTATAATAGCGCATATTTCTTGGATTTGAATGTGAGCAGGCAGATGAAAGCACATTTCAACACGCCTGGAGTTCCTCAAGTTGAATCTCTCGATATCCTAGCTGCTGGAATGACCCGGAAATCAGCAGCGCTGCTTTTCTATCAAACTTGTGGTATTTATTCATACTCCTCCAATTCACCTTTTACATTAATATTTTAATTATTAATAAACAGATCAGCACATCCCAAGTTACAACATCGTAACTCTATCGTGCGTAGTTCTCGCTTCCCGCGATGCCCTGAGAGTTGAGCAGAAGGTGTCCTATGGGGAGATTCTCATCTCTAGAGGATCAAAAATGTGATGAAGGTTTGGTTTGTTCCTCGATTATGCTTGTTTCTTCTAACTTTCTTCTTCTCCTTTGAAGTCTTAAACTTAAGGAACATTACTAATGTAGCTTGTTTTGTTTAACAGCAAGTGGTATTGATGTTTAATTTAGGCAACGAGAGCATTCCTCCATATGCAATCATTAGTTACCACCTATCCTTTCAAAATATTCGTAACTTTTTGTCTGGATTATCCAAATAGCTATTGCTATGATTAAAGATATTAGTAGTTTTTTTTTCCCTTCCCAGACAATTTGGAATATTGTTATATGTAATGAAATTTGATGAGATTATTAAGTTCCTCCGTCGCTGTCCCTACCTTTTTCCAAATTTCCACATTATTAAACTTACAACATATCCATACATTATTATGAAAGGGCAAGAGAAAGTAAATTAGCCGCAAAGGAAAGATCAAGGCTGATTCAACAAAACAACAATTTTGTCTGTATTGTCTAAATAAACCCTTGGTATATGTCTATGCTTTGACTGTCTAAGGTTCGTGTGCGATTGTCACTGATGATGCAAACAAGATTGGGTGGCATCGGTTTATCCACACGTTACTTTTCCTGTGGGAAAATGGAGGGAATATTTTGTGTAATTTTAGTATTTCTGCACCTCGCAGTATATATAGGTCCTAGATCACAATGACGAGAATCAATAGTACTTTTCTCCGCCACGAGATAGAGATATTCTACTGGGATTGGAATTCAAGAACGTATGAGCATCAAAATCAACGAAGTCAAGAAAGTATGATAAGTCAAACGCTATGATATAACCTACTGTTATTATTTTATTAATGAGAAAGTGGACAAATTGAGCCTATTGAGTTGACTAATTTAATGTAGCTTTTTAAACTTTTTATCGATGAATGCAAATTACTGAAATAATATAATGAGACGTATAGGAGGATTATTAAAATAATATTGTGTTCGAGTGGCACAAGGAGAGATTCAACGTCGGTGACGTAGTTTGTGGATCAAGACGCAAATGGAAGATAGAATAGTGCAAGTAATATATGTGTGGGGATATTTAAGTATGATGAGTCTCTCTCATTAGTTGGTAACGGGTTAAACAAAGAGTATATAAGTGAAATGATCCATAAATTCAATGCCTTAAGGTTTTGAGTTGAGATGTGGTGTCGAATTCACTTAATGTACTTGGAGTAACTTGGCTCATTGGGGGTGGTCCCTCGCCACGGGCTTTCCATGAACTCGCCTGTTAGTGATATCAGAGCCGAGTTGGGCACAAGCTAGCCTGTTGATTGGCTAGGATAGGGTTTCACACTTGAGGGAGAGATTGTTGAGATATACAAGTGTGATGAGTCCCACATTCGTTGGTAATGAGCTAAATGAAGAGTATATAAGTGAAAAGACCCATAAACCCAATGCCTTAAGGTTTTGGTTGAGATGTGGTGTAGGATCTACTTGGTGTACTTAGAGTAACTTGGTTCATTGGTGGTGGTTTTTCGCCACGGGCTTTCCCTGGACCCGCCTGACAGTATGCTCCTCCCCATGTGTGACTTGTACTACTTACATCATGTGCTGAGCGTGTCAAGCGACATTTTAACTTGAACGACCCACACTGCACTATTCTAGTAAATTATTTCACAAAAGCATTAATCCAGTAATTTTTTTTTTGAAATTTGCTTTAAATGGATCAAAACATTGCCCTATATATATTGTTATTAGAGGATCCTTATAAAACTCGACCTGATTATCGACTCGATTAGGACACTAAATCACTAGGTCACCAGTTCAACACGAATATATGCCAATTTCAAATTTGAGCCATGATTTATTACAAATCTACAACGTTGTAATCTATGGGCTTAAAACGTAATACCCAAATCATTACTAGACTTTTATAATAAATCATGCAAACAAATAAGTCTTTAATGATTTATGGGCTTCAAACATAAAGCACACAGCTTATAAATCATTAAACTGGTCACAACCAAAAGAAAAAAAAGAAGGCCAAATGCCTCTTTATTTTTCATATCCTCTTTCCTAACCCTAAAATTTTTCGTTGACCGCAACCTCCTCCTCACACAAAGGAGAAAATCAACCAATCAAACCCAACCTCCACAAATTGGTCATGCAAAGAAGAGAACCAACTTGTCTACAATCTAGCTCGATTTGCTGTCATTATGGGGTTTGAGTTTACCCACTACTTCTTAAGCAACCTTTATCCGTGTTCGCACCAAATCGATCAACAAACTTCTAGATCTACACCCCAGTGCCTAGATCCACCATCCACTACCTAGATCCGCCACTCGCAAGCCATTGGTGCTATCTGCCATGAAATCCAGTGTAGTTTATCATAAGGCTGAAGTTGCATAAGAAAGATGGACCCAGATCTATAAAAAAAATTTTCAAAATTGTATAATGCATTCAATTTTTTTTCAAACCGGTAAGTCATCGGATTTCATGAAAATCGACTTAGTCATACGGGTTCATACCAATTTACACCCATTTCAGATCATGTCCGATCCATTGAGCAATTCAAACTAATTGCCTAAATAGTTCATCGATTTACGGGTTGAACCAGCTGGTTCGAGCCCAATTTTTATAACATTGATTTTACATCTTATTTGATATAATTAAATGATTTGTTTTTTCTAAAATTACTTTAGATAACCTTATCTCACTGAAACGACATGGACGGAAATTATGGTGTTTTTATAATTTTAATTTATTTCAGGTTAATAATAGTCTTTATAATTTTAATTTTTTTATTTTTTAACCCCAAAACGACGTCGTTTCAATGAACATTAGACAAAATTATCTAAAATAACATTAGATACTTTTTTCCCATAATTAAATTATGAGAAATGATTTGAAATAATTATCAACTTTATTTGTAATTCTAAATTTCCATCTCTCGTCACTATATCTCTGTTGATCTGTTTATATGATAGCGAAAATTCATTTCCTATTATTATACATCAATAATATCTGTCTAGTTGCATGCACGAGTATCTATTGATCTGTTTATATGATAGCAAAAATTCATTTCCTATTATTATACATCAATAATATCTGTCTAGTTGCATGCACGAGTATTAATTAAAGGATTTCATTACTGTAATTTTTAAAGAATAATGTATAGGTAATAAATATACGTTAACATTTATTAATAATTCTAAAAATTATTATTTAAATTACACTCTATGCTTTAAAATATATTGGTTTTAAACTAAAGGCACAAGTGTTTAACGTCTCAAAATATCTGTTGAGATATTTAAGTACGATGAGTCTCATATTAGTTGATAACGAGTTAAATTAAGTGGAAGAAGAATCCAATGACTTAAGTTTTGGATTGAGATATGATACCAGACTCAATTGATGTATTTAATCCACTTAGTCCATTAATAATGATGTCTCGCCAGAGACTCCTGTAAACCACAATACCAAACAAAACCTGTGTGGCTGCGCTATTTACATTTGCACTTTGAAAATATATAGTTATTATAATAATTGTATGTATTTATTCATATATTCTGCAAGTCATTTAACAATATTTTAAAAATTTAATAATTTTTTGACCCATTCAAGTTCTGAAGATATACTGCAACTAACATTTCTACATCTGAAAGGACAATTCTAATAATAATCCATCACTGCAATTTTTTTTTTTTGTAATCTCATTCCTCCATTTCAGATTTGTTAAGCCACTAAAGAAGTTATCAATATTAAAAATTCATTATTATAAATTAAATATAAGATATTTATCTTTAATTTTTTTACTCATCTTAAACATTATTTTGTTTTCACATACATAAAACTCCAATTTATTAAATAGATAAATATATAACAAAAAATTAGTGAAATACGAAAAGAAAATATTTTCTTATAGCAAAGAGAGGGTATGTTATGAATGTTATGACTAAAAAGTCTAAGTAAGGGCAACTGTCAACCCTAGTCTCCCCTTGAGTTCTGTTCCCCCTTATGTCCGCCATTATAATCGAGATTTAGCGACTTATTATTAGCCTTCACTTCATGATGTGAAACCAATATTAAAAAATCATGCATTTTAAAAACGCACATGCCTCCAATAGGTAGGGTTATGAGTTTTTCCATTTATAAAAGAGAAAGTGCATGTGCGTTTTTCCAATTATAAAAGAGAAAGAGGGATAATGAATGACACTTGACCTTAATAACCCCTTTTTTCCATTTATAACCTCAAACCCCTTTCTCTCTATTTATTTTCTTACTATACTCTTTCCTCTTTCCTCTAACACTACTAGCCTTTACCAAAGCCTCCTTTTCTTTTTCCCTAATAGCTCATGTGGCCACCGTGGCTGAGTTCACCTAGCCGGTTCCGCAACACGCCACCACCGTCACCATCGCCGTCGCATTCTCGAGCCCGCTCCTTAAGCTTCTCCTGCTCTTCTTTCAAAGACATTCAGAGCCTCCTTCAGGACAAACCCGAACCCGAACCCGCCTCCCTCAAATCTCCTTCCCTCTTCCGTCGCGTTCGGATCTCCACCGCCGTCCTCCGCGCCTTGGGTGGCTCCCGCGTCTCCGTACAACCGCCTCACGCCGCCGCATTGCCGCCGGGCCTCGACCAGGGCGTCGTCGTCTACTACACCAGCCTCCGCGTGGTTCGCCGGACCTTCGACGACTGCAGAACCGTCCGATCGATCCTCCGAGGGTTCCGTGTCGCCGTCGACGAGCGAGATGTGTCCATGGACGACCGGTTCCGCGACGAGCTGCAAGGGATCCTCGGTCGCCGGAACGTGACGCTGCCAAGGGTGTTCGTCGGCGGCACTTACGTCGGCGGTGCCGACGATGTTAGGCAGCTCCACGAGAGCGGCGAACTGCAGCAGCTGATTGAGCGGTTGCCGAAGTCGAATCAGAACGGTTGCGAATACTGTGGAGGGTTTAGATTCGTGGTGTGTGACGAGTGTAATGGAAGTCATAAGGTGTTCACGGAGAAGAGCGGGTTCAGGAGCTGTTCCTCTTGCAACTCCAACGGCTTGATCAGATGCCCTGCATGTTTCTTTGTGGTCCCGCGTCACACCAGATAGTTACTCTCTCAGTTAGTTACAGCTCACAAACCACTCAGCGAACAAGGAAAAAAGAATAAGGGATACATTAATCATTTTTGTTGATAAATAAAATAAGTTTAATATGTTATATAGTCTGGTCTGGAGAATCTTCTAGTTTGTATATGCATATTATTATATATAATAATATGATATTAGGAGCCAGCTTTGATTTGTTATCATGGCTCTTCAACATTAGTGATTCACATGAAGCAAGCCATATACTTACGCCACACTACTCCTACGATATTTGTGGGAGGTTCCATGAGCAAGGAACAGGTGATGCCAAATTTGCTCCCAATGATCAATTCTGTTTTGCATAATAATTGCTCCCAAAGGTGTTTGCTACGCCGAATTTTGAAGAATTTTTGGGAAACTGAATTTTTTTAAATTTTAAAATTTTGCATATTATCGTAGACTGAATGCAAAAATTATATTTTTAAAAATTGAGATTTTCGGACAAATAAAAGTTTCTCCTGTACCAAACGTCACTAACGTCACATTAGGTGGTGGGAACCACGCTCATTGGGCTTTGTTTAGAATCTGGCCCAATTCTGTATTTTCTTGCTTTTTTGGAGCACGAATTTGTTCACCTGGCCCAGTTTTATATAAACAACGACATTTCTAATTGATTCTCATGTCGCCCACGTTTGTAGTTTGTACATGACCCCAGCTTGTTTGGCAGTTTTTATTTAGCTATCAGTGAATGGGTTATGTTTATCTCATTTTACATGAGATAAACATCTCTCCTACACACACAAAAAGAGGTTGGGTCCCACCACTTTTTTTTTCTCTCTCCTCTTACATGTGAGTCCCACTTATACTTTTGTTTCTATAACATAAGATAATTCTTTTCCTATAACATAAGAAAAATATATCCCTTAGTGAATACGAGATAAATTAGAAGAGAATTGATAAATGTTTGTTTAAATCGATTTCTCAAAGTACACAAAGTAATTGTATAGTTAGAAAACCGAAATTCTTGGCATTTTCTTTTATTTTCTATTCTGAATTATAACCAATACGCCAAACATGAAAATGAAAAATTTAATTTAATTGAAGCTTTACATTTCCTATTCTGCCCTCACTGAGCTTTGGTTTACCAAGAGGCCGACTTTTAGAAAAAAGTAACTTTTTATGTCTTCTTTATTTTAAATTAAAAGTGTTTTTCACAAAAGTGAAAGTTATTTATATTTTTATAAAAATATTTGACTTTTGACTTCTGCTTCTTTAGAAGTTAAAATTTTTAACTCATAAAAAATAGTAAATTTTTGATTTTTTTTGAGACTTGTGCTTTTTTAAAAGCAGATATCCAAACAAATTTAAAGTGAAAAGTATTTTTTTCTTAAAAAAAAAGTAATTTTTGGAGAGAAAAAAAAGTCATTCGAACGAGCCTAATTCAATGTGCTTAGCCGTGAATTTAAACAACAGAAAATGAGGCAATCGTGTAACTTGTGATATAAATAAGCTCAGTGCAACTAAATTTGTTGATACTTAGGCCCATTAACGTATTAAACTTCTGCTTGGGCGTTGATATGATAAAATATAGCAAAACAATGTATTTGCACCAGCTATATGTTACATTTTATTTTATTTTTTCCTTTCATTTTCAGTCTTACCTAACACACTTGAGTATGGTATTAGAAAGGTAAAATTTACCAAGTATTCGGACATATAGAAGTGTAGATACATCTCGCGTCTTCATTTGTCTCTCCAGATTCTCTACCGAAAATAACCTAGATATAATTTATAAGCATCCTAGGAATAACTAAATAATTGCGTATTCACTGGCCGTACTAATAATAAGTTTGATTTTCACATTCTGAATTCGTTCGTGTGAGTTGATTATTCTGCTCTCTGATTTATTTCAAAAAAACTAAAAGTAACGTATGAGGTTTGGTGATTTGGAAAAAAGTTTTTATTTTTCTTAAGAATAAGTGTGAGTGGAAAGATTATGTCTCATGTTAACAAATGAAGAAAAAAAAATTAGACCATATAAAGGAAGAAACTTTATTGTCTTAGGGGGAGTTTGGTAGGATGGAAAAAAAAATTTGTCTAGGAGAGTGGAATGAGGAAAATAAGTTAGCCATGTTGGTAGAACTAAAATAAAAAAATGGATTTCCCACCCGAGGGGTAGACTAAGTTGAACAGTGATGGTGCCTGCAAATGGGACACGAGAAACATGGGCTGTGGAGGTGTCATTAGAGATGGGACGGGTACTTGGATTGCTGGCTTCTCGAGGAATCTGGGGAAAGGAAACTCCCTCACTGCTGAGCTTTGGGGAGCTCTTACGGGGCTTGATTTAGCTTGGAGGAAGGGTCTTAAATTTGTGATTTTAGAGGGGGACTCTTCTACCATGATTCATCTCCTGACTAAAGGCTGCGAGCCCTACAAGCCGTGTTACAATCTGGTTTCAAGAATTCGGAATCTTATTAACAGATCCTAGAATGTGATCATTTCCCATTCTATGAGAGAAAGTATTGAGGTTGCAGATTGGATGGCCAACAGTTCCTTGTCCCAAGGCTGGGACACTATGATTTTCGAAACTCCTCCTCAGGAATGCGCTCTGTTAGTGCTGAACGATTCAATGAGATTTGTCACTATGTAATTGTTTTTTATTTCCTTCTATTTCAAAAAAAAATAAAAAATAAAAAAATGGATAGCAACATTTTTTTACCGAGCAGGATGTTTCGTACATGATAGCTCCACGAAATTTTTCCATCCAAGGTATGGTAAAAAAAGTTGATGCCAGCAAGGGAATGTAAACTCAGCTTTCACTTTACCAAAATATCCTCCAACCACAATGTATGAAACACTTGTTTAGCTGTTCCTCGTCTTTCTCTTCACGGTTTGCCTTGCAGATGTTCAAAAGCTCTAATTTTTTTATGAAAATCAATTCATTTTGTCTTCGATTGGTTATTGTTGACCTGTTTTCTCACCTTACAGTGTTGACGAGGACGCACAACAGAGGCACATTCCATCTTCAAAGGATACTTCTTTGCAGGTACGAAATCTTTCTTCGAGTTCCTATTTAATCTCTATACGTGCTCCATTGTTGTGGTTTGGTGTGGTTTTGTTTTTTTAATCTCGTTGTGTTGCTTCCTTCTGTGTGAGAGAACCCACAACAATGGTAGCAGACAAACAAACGAAAAAAAGAGAGGGGAGGCGGACAAAGCTGAGGTGACGTTTTATTTAGTGGTGAATTTCAATTTTCAAACTAGGGGTAATTTTATAACTCTGGTTAACTTTCCCATCAATATTTTACAATCATCCAAATATAACATTAGTAAAATTCATTCAATTTTTTCGAAAAAATTTTAGCCTACCAAATACTTTTTTTTAACTTATCCGGCAAAAAAATTCTTTCCACCATATTCTGAGCAAATTTGTTTTCCTGGTTAAAAAAATTTCTCCTATACCAAACGCCCCCTTAAAGTTTCGAAACAAAGAGTAACTTTTAACCTACTATTTTATGCTTTTTACTCACACATGAAAAAAGGGTATGATTGTATCCAAAAAAAAAAAAAAAAGGTGTGATAAAAAAATTATTTTAGCTATTTGCACATGAAAAAGGATATGATACAAAGATGGCTATGATAAAAAATTAAGGTATCCAACAAAAAGTATAAATACTATTAATAACTAAGAAGATTAGACAACATGAGATGATTTATTCATCATTGAAAATCCTAAGTGGTTCTGTAAGAATAGTAGTGGAAAAGTAATAAAACAAGATTTAATGGGAGTAAAAATTACATTGACTTTTCTATTAACAGTAAAGGGGATATACCGATTATTTTTCATATTCCAGTCTCCAAATGACTTTTTTAAATCATTCTTTTTCATATTTATGGGAAAATCACTTCTCCTGTGAAAGGAAGGAGAAGAGACTTCTTCTGCCGCCGGTGCTTGAAAATTATACCTTGCTTTTATTCTTTTTTCTATTTTAAAAAAATGTGGCCTCCACTTTTGGTTCTCTCAGCTGCAATCTTGTCAATTCTCTTGTGAAAGAAGAAATGTAAAGCCCTATATTTATTTTACCTATTTTTTTTTATATTTTATTTACTTTAATTATTATATATATTTTTCTCTTATTTATTTTTTATTTGGGTTCATCAAACCCGAGATTTCATTTAATTTTGGGGGGTTAAATGTGATATTAATAATGATAAATATTAATTGTATTTTACCCTCTAAATTAATCTTTCTGTTTTTCTTTCTTTGTGAAAAAGATTCTTTTTATCTAATTCTTTAGAAAATCAAATTCTTTAGAAAATCAACAAAGTATTAATCAATTATTGTGATTTTATATTTAATACTAATAAACAAGAGACAATATTAATAAAATATTTTTTAAATTTTTAATAAAAAAATCAATCAAATGGATTTATTTTCTTTATACTTAAAATTATTTAATAACTTTATATTTTTTAACAGCAACCAGACAAATAAAAATAAATGAAAGAAGGTCTACCCAAAAAAACAAAAAACAAAAAACAAAAAACAAAAAAGAGAATGAAAGAAGTTTTGGAGGGAAAGTCTGAAGTCTGAACTCAAAGTCATATCCACTAAATTGATGATATCATAGTGGGGTGGGGTCTTTTACCAAGTCTACGAGAGAGACAGACAAAGACACGATGTTTATATATTCTCACTGTATAGCAAAGTCAAGTGACCACCGGAGCATAATATTCACCAAAACTCACCATCTCATTCTCATATCGTGTCATCTACAAACACAAGCTTTCATTCATTACACATTGCTATCATTTTCCCTTCGTCATCCACATCTCAGCCATAACTGCCGTTTTATTAACAGTCTTGTTATTTGTTAACAGTCTTCTCGTAGACTTGTTATTTAATTAATTTAGCTACTTAAATATTTACTGTTAAGTAATTTTTTTTTTGGAGATAATTTTTTTTTTATAATTCTAATTTATTTTAGGATTATATTAGTGTTTGTTTTCAATCTCAAAATAATGTTGTTTTGTGTTTTATTTTCTGTGAATGGAGAAACATTAAACTTTTAAATATATATTATTTTTTAAAATTAGGAATATTTTACAATTGTGTAAATCATACTAACAATTTTGGTCGTTAATTTTATTCATATCTAACAGCTAAAATTTATTAAATATGTGAGCTTTAGATATAAATAAATCAATGATCAAGATTTATTGTGAGACTTCTTATTTTTATGCTGGTGTAAAATTAATCTACTTCTATTTTTCATAATTAATTATTTTAAAATTGAATCTTTCAACATAAATTCTACAAAAGTTTAAAAGAAATGAACCGTTAAGTCTGTTTGTTTTACCTTAAAATCACATTTGCGGTCATAAAGTTTGTTTGTACAAACTAAAGTATTTTTTTTTTTTTTTTTTTCATTTCGCTTGAAGTTTGTTTCGTTGGGATTAAGCTCTATTCAAAGTTCGTTTCTCGGAAAAAAAAAAAGATTTGGGTTGTGCATTTTTTTTTTTCCCGAGTTTCACGTTGATAAACAAGAAGAATGAGCAAGAACAGGAAGCTCCATCGGCCAAGGGATCTTTGTGGAGCTTTGCGTTTTGTGGCGGTGTGCTTGTTGTTTCAGAACTTGGGTTTGTGCAGTTCTTTAAATGAAGAAGGTAGTGGAATTTTGAGTACATTGAATCTTGTGTTCTCCTAGGATTTGTTGTGGGTGTATACCTGGGAAGATGCTTAGAAATGATTTCTCTGTGCAGGTAACGCTCTTTTGAAGTTGAAGCAGAGAATAACGAGTGACCCTTTTGGTGCTTTGTCAAATTGGATTGATGATGAAGCTGCTTCTGACCCATGCAATTGGTTCGGAGTTGAGTGCTCGGATGGAAGAGTTGTGGTCTTGTAAGTGATGATTCTGTTATCTGTTTCTCAGAAACTGAATATATGTAACCAATTCTGTGTTCTACGTAATAGTGTTTTATTATAGTATCCCTGCAATTGAAATTTACCTTGACCTTGGTATTGACTCGAGTGATCAACTCGTGAGACAGTGGCAATTATCATTACAGTTTTTGAACATTAGCCTCTAATTCTAATATATTAAATCAAATCACTAGTGTTCATATTGTTGATCTTGAGATGTTTTTAATCAAGGGAAATTATTCCTCCTGCCCAGGAATTTGAAAGATCTCTGCCTTGGAGGAACTTTGGCACCTGAGCTTGTGAATCTTATTCACATAAAGTCTATGTAAGTAATTGTTTGTTGCTTGGTTTCATTGTCTATTCGCAGTTCCTTCCTTAATGATTTATATTTTCGCCTTCATTCTAATAACATCACCATGAGTATGCTGCAGTATTTTGCGGAACAACTCTTTCTCTGGGACCATCCCTGAAGGAATTGTAGATTTGAAAGAATTGGAGATTTTGGATTTGGGATACAACAATTTCAGTGGACATCTACCTGCTGCTCTTGGCAGTATTATCTCACTAGCAATCCTGTAGGATGATACTCTTAGGACAGTTCAATTTTCTCTTCTTTTTTTTTTTGGTATACAAAAAAAATTTATGTACTCAGTTTCTTCTTGTTACAGTTTGCTGGACAACAATGAGTTTCTTGTTGGTTTCTCTCCCGAAATCAATGAACTGAAGATGATTTCTGAATGTCAAGTAGATGAAAACCAGCTAACTAATGCAGCTAAGATGCCAGGATGTACTGGAACATGGTATGTTACTAATCAATTGAAAGGTGGTCTTCTCTGGAATTATATCTCACGAATAGTCTTTCACGTATTTCTTATGCACTTGTTTTTGTTGAGATATACAGTGATACATTGGTTGAAGGGCAACTAAGTGGAGTTTATAAGGTCTTGGACACTCTCACCCTTTGAGCTAGCTTTTGGGGTGGTGACCTCAAGGTTCTTAACATGGTATCAGAGCTTGAGGTTCGATCCTCACCGCCCCCCACTTTAACGTGGAAGCACAAAAAAGTTAAACCAAAGATTGGGCCTGTTGCATAATCCACGCTTCAAGCCAAGAGGGCTCTTGCGTGAGAGGGCGTGTTGAGATATATAGTCTCACATCTCCCACCCTTTGAGCTAGCTTTTGGGGTGGTATATCCCAAGGTTCTTTAACAGCTTTCTCTATTATAAGTTGTGCCCATTTTATGCTATTTTAAAGTAATCTTTGTTTTTTAAAAATTAACTTTCTCTTTTTTTAAGGCATGTTGGTCAAAACAAAGGAACTCGGAGCCTGCTGCAAAATTATAATCTTGATTTTCAAGACCATCGTTATCACGAGGCTAATCCACATCTCCATAGCCCTTCTCCTTCAGCTTCCCCTAGTCAAAATACTTTTGATTCTCTTCCTACCCTGTCACCAGACTCTGAAGCACCATCTAAAAGCTCCTCATCAAAGAATGATCAAGTCCCTATTTTGGCCGGAGTTATAGGTGGTGCTGTATTTCTTCTTATTTCATTCATTGGCATATATCTTTGTAAAACCAACAAGGTAGCTATTGACATACCATGGGCCACAGGAATAAGTGGACAGCTTCAGAAGGCGTTTGTGACTGGTAAATCTAAGCATTTATTTTCCTCTAAATTAGTCAGTAAAACAATGGCTCAAACCAACAGTTAACTTACACTTGCATACTGATACTGACTCCATACTCATAAAACATGACAAGGAATAGTAACTTGTTTAACTTAATTTCATTGGGTCCTTAGTCATCTAATTGATCTATCTTGAATGACTGCACTCCTGTGTCTATGAGTTATATTCCTAATGTTCATATGCATGTTTTTGCCTTTGTACATGCATGACAGAGTTTCACATTCTCAGGGATGCCGAAGCTAAAGAGATCAGAGCTTGAAGCTGCATGTGAAGATTTTAGTAATGTAATTCGTACTTCACCCATTGGTACAATGTACAAAGGGACTTTGTCTAGTGGCATTGAAATAGCTGTAGCTTCAGTTTCGGTTACATCATCCAAGAATTGGTCAAAGACTTTAGAAGCTCAATTTTGTAAGAAGGTATCGATTATCATTACCAAAAATAATCAACAAAATTATTTGTAGGTTTGCAATTTAAGCATTTTAATTGTAACTAACTTTTAAAGCAATTATGGTTTCAGATAGATACATTATCAAAAGTGAACCACAAGAATTTTGTCAATCTTATTGGATATTGTGAAGAAAACGAGCCTTTCACCAGAATGTTGGTTTTCGAATATGCCCCAAACGGAACACTGTTTGAGCATTTACACAGTGAGTACCTATCATTTTGGAGTAATTATTACATTGAAAAGTGTCTTTTAGCAATTGTATAACCCCGTGGGTGAAGCACACCCTAGCTTTGCCGTTGGGTCATGTGGGCGCGGTAAAAAACGACACCCTTTAAAATTGTTGCTGTTTTCCTAGCCCACCCCACCATCTTGACCCATTGGGTTGGACCCATTATTGAGGAAAATATAGCTTGCTTGAAAGGCTCTTCAATTAGAATTTGAATTATATTTGCATGAGAAGTTGTCATTACGATATATTTGAAATGTAACCAAAATTAGCTTCCTTGAACAAGCTCTCCAATTAGGATTTGAATTATATTTGCAGTAAAACTATAGTAAAATACCACGTTTCACTTTAAAGAACACAATTTTGTATTCTTTAAATGGATAAATATTTTTTCCATGCAATATATTAAAAACTATATGCTTGTTCTCTTTCTTCTATGTCAGTCTCCTTTTCTCTTTCCGAAGCAAGAATCGTTGCTTTTCAAGGATTTTTTTTTTTTTCATCCCTTTTGTGTTTAAGTTGGGAAATGGCTGATGTATTTGATCTTGTTGGGAATTCCAGTAAAAGAAGCTGAACACTTGGACTGGGGAACAAGACTTAGAATTGCAATGGGAATGGCTCACTGCCTGCAACATATGCACAAGTTGGACCCTCCTATGGCCCTTATCAACCTGAATTCTTCAGCTGTCCACCTGACTGATGACTATGCTGCCAAAATCTCGGATTTGAGTTGCCCGAAAGAAATAGCTTCAGCTGAGACAAAAGCTGAGGGTAGAGAACACATTGACATGCCATTAGCAAGTCCACAAAGTAATGTTTACAACTTTGGTGTTTTATTATTTGAAATCGTTACTGGTAGGCTCCCTTATTCAGTGGATAATGGGTCACTTGAAAACTGGGCATCGCACTATTTACAAGGGGACCAGCCCCTCAAAGAAATGGTGGATCCAATTCTAGCATATTACCAAGAAGATCAGCTGGAACAAGTGGCTGAATTGATTAAATCTTGTGTCCATCCTGATTCAGAGCAGAGACCAACAATGAAAGAAGCCAGTGTGAGATTGAGAGAAATAACAAAGATAACACCTGAATTAGCAGTTCCTAAACTTTCTCCACTTTGGTGGGCAGAGGTTGAGATTTCTTCTGCAGAAGTACGCTGAAATCAGTAAATCAGATTCCAAATGTATGATTTTCATCCTTTTTCCTTCGGTGAAGGCACAAAAAATTTCTCACTTCTTGTATGTATTGTGTCCGGTCACAAATCGATCACATGTATATGAAGGAGACAAAAAATGTGAAGTTTTTTTGGGTGCTTCGATTAATTGTAGTTTATGGAATTGCTCCAAGAAAACAGCTTTCATATATCAGTTATTTTCAAGTCAGGTCCTATGGTTGATCGAGATATTTCCAACTCTTCTCGCATCCCCTCTATTTCAAGGTTCTTTACGTGATATCAGAGTCTTGTGGAGTTTCTTAGTACAGGTAGGCTGGGCATGTTGCATTGTACACTCTTCAGACCCAATGGGCTCTTGTGTGAGGGGACGTATTGAGATATATAGTCCTACATTGGTTGTATATGCAACTAATGTGACCTTTATAAGACTTTGGACACTCTCACTTTTTGAGCTAGCTTTTGGAGTGGTCACCTCGAGATTCTTTAACACCCTCCAAATTTGCATCTTTCATTAGACCACAATTTGTGTGGACCAACACATAGCTCAATAATCATAGTCGTGCTCACGTTCATTGATCAAAACTATTAAAGTATTAACAACTGTGAGAGCCTTTCTTCTGCATTTGTTGAAGGCTTTGTTTTGAAAATAGAGGGTAATAACTTGTTTAGATACTTTTATTTTTAAGCTAGAAGCTACTTATAAGCTAAAGCTAAAAAAAAAACTTAAAAAAAGAAGTTAAAAGCTGTTTGAAAATTACAAACAAATTTTAGTCTAAAAATTACTTAAAAACACATATTTCAAGAAAATTATCTCTCTTTATCTTTATCACTCTTTATTTTAAAAAAAAGTACACAATTCAAGAAAAACAGATAAGAGCTTAAAAAAAAGCTCCTCCTAAGAGCTTTTAGTTTTCAATTTTTTTCTTTATTATAAAAAAAAGAACTTTTCGTTATAAGAGCTTTTCTCAAAATCAGTTTGACCTAGTTTATGCTTATAAGTAGCTTCTAGCTTAAAAAAGAGAGGATCCAAACAAACAATAAGGTTTGTGGGGTGCGAGATTGAAGTCTCCTTTAGTGCTTGTCAATTAAGAAAAGTATGAACTGCGTTTGATAGCAAATAACTATACAAACTTCCAATCTGTTGCCAGCCAAATAAAATGGATGGCAGAAAATTTACAGGGTAATTATTTGCACCATTCAAGAAAAATCAACAACGCTGAAGAAGATTAAAAGTTCTGCGTAAAACTATTTCATGTTGAGCACAATAAAAATTAAAATTTACAAAAGTTGTATCAAAAATCAAATATCAATGTGGAATCCATTTTTTTAATGCTTGACATGGTACAAAGGTTTCCACATTTGTTTGAGACATTATTGGGTAGATGATGTCATACGAGTTCATTTTTTGTGTATTGGACCAATAGTAATATGAGTTGGTTTGATACTCTGGGGCTCAAATTTTAAAAAGTCAAACAAACTGATATTTTTTATTGGATTAGTACATAAAATCCTTATTACAACGCGTTTTCTAAGAGTTTTCTAATATACAAATAATTTGAAAATATATACACGCACGGTGGAAGGTGGCCTTCACGTAGACAGGTATATATGAAGAATGAAATTTATTGGTGCTTGGTTGCATTGTGGAGAGCACGTTGATCTTTATTATCAACACAGTCTCCATATTACTAAAAGTCTATATATACCAATCTATCAAATGCCTCTTCAATTAAAAAAAAAAATCTCTTGTATCTGAAACTCTTGATATATAGTCCTTTCACCCTTGTGGGAAATGGCTGGCAAGAGCTTCATTATCCTCTTTGTCCTGCTTCTTGTGGTTGCCTTCCCTAACATAGAAGCTGGTGAAGATGCTCCAAAAATAACAGAGAAGAAAGTAGACGTGGTGGTGGAAGCCATGGTGTACTGCCAGAGCTGTGAGCACTTTGGAACCTGGTCTTTGACTGGAGCCAAGCCCATTCCTTCGGCCAAAGTAAGTGTTACCTGCAAAAACAACAAAGGTCATGTTAGCTACTATAAGGTCTTTGACACAGATAAAAACGGTTACCTATATGCTCCACTTGAAGGATTCAAGATGCAAAACTATATACTAGATCATCCTCTACAATCTTGCTACGTAAAACTGGTTTGGTCTCCTCTTGAAAGTTGCAGCCTTCTCTCGAATGTCAACTATGCTCTGAATGGGGCTCCACTTCGTTATGAGAACAAGAAATTGCATGGAAGTATTTACGAGGCTGTCATCTACGCTGCTGGACCCTTGGCTTTCCGTCCCTCTGATTGCTCACATATTAATACTACTCACAATTAATGTCCCACAACTATTTAATTATTTTTCTTCTTTTTTTTGGGGGGGGGGGGGGGGGGGGGGGGGGGGGGGGTGGTGGTGGTTAAGTTTGTGTTGATTTAAGTATTCAATATGAAATCGTTTTCTTTTAGTTGTTTTCCTCTGATAAACCAAAATTGTTTTAATTCTTTTCCTTGTAATAAAGAAATCAGATTGCAACCCAATGGGTGCTGAGTTAGTGGGGTTGGATATGTGTTCGATTCCCGCTGAATGCATTCTTGGATAGAGGGCTGAATCTTTAGCCATCACTGTTCTCCCGCACTCCGGATTAGTCCCATAGTCGGCTCAAAGAGTCGAAGCTCGTGGGGATACCAGAGGAAGCCAACTCGTCTCAAAGAGATAATTAGGGTTGGGTAACTCGAAAAAAAAAAAAAATCAGATTGCAATGTTACTGCGGGTATTTTTTATTTCATTTTGACTATTTCGTAAGTATTCACGGAGCCAGGGAGAAAATTCAGTTAGTGCCAAAAGATTTAATTAATAAAATCTAACTAGAACTAATATTGTATTATTTTTAAAAATCTAACTAATATTAAGATTATACCATAATTTTAAAAAAAAATATGTAGCATTTTAAAAAATTAGCCGTGCCAAGGCACCACCTAAGAGCCAAGTGGCTCCGCGACTATACAAAAGTTTGTTCAAATCAGAAGAAATGTTAAGCAAAGAGAACAGAAAACTCAAGTTTGTGTACCCCACGCAAAATCAGAGAAATATATTTGCAAATTACAATTAACACCTTGTTCCTAAAAATTCAATGGTGTTTTAAAATAAAATATCTTGTGAATGAACTTTTTAAAAGAGATGAGATCATAGGCTTAGTATGTCTTGTGATGGAGTTAGATGCAGAGGCCAAACTCAAGAATCATTAGTGAAGATTTTAACTTGTGTATTTAGACCTGCATCTCGATTAAAAAGAGGGACAATTCAGGGAATCAAATTATAATTAGGAATCCGCAGCCCGCAAGGAAGGTCAACCACAAAAATCCCCATAATGAAGAATTAATATAATCAAATTCTTATAACGGCTGATATTTTGGTTTAGGAAATAAACCGAAATTAGCCTGGCCGATAAAATCAAGTGGTGAGAAGAGTTAGCTCAAATAAATTAAATTCTATCAATTTTCCCGACAATATTGGTGATGGCAAACCTTGTTGATTTTCTAGCTAGCTCATCATCAGCAAGGATTGAAAACCCACCTCTAGGGTGTCTTTGGTACAACAATTTTTTTTTTTTTTTTTGTCTGGGAATCATGATTTCCAGTAATATAGAAAGAAATCCAATTTAACGGGAATGATATAAAAAAGTTGTTTGGTAGATGTAAATATTACTAGAAATATTTAATAATTTTACTGAGTATATGTTTGGTTGTTAGTAAAATATTACCGGTAATATATGATGATTTTACAAAACTAACCTTAACTTTTTAAAACATATTCTTCAACGGGTATTGATGTCTGTTGGGAGTATTATTGTCTAAAAAATATGTTGATCTGCTTTCCCTTCCCCCAGTAATCATGAAAACCACCTAATTTTTGGTTATCCTAACAGTAACTTTTTTTTGTAAAATACTTTACCGATAAACCTTGGATATCCGGGAATTAACTTTTAATACTTCTACCAAACATGGTAATTAACGATTACCAAATAAGGTTTACCAGTAATCCTTGTGATACCCTTGTACCAAACACACCCATAAAGTATTTTCTATAGCTTATGTGATTGTGTGCAATGATTGGTATATTGGCTTTGAGCTAATTGGATATTTCTATCATAGATATCTCTTAGCGCATACCTTTACATTAATACTCACGATCTACCTAGGACCAAACAATAAGCAAACCTCAAATCCATTCTATGCATTATGATATTCTTTTGAATGGTTTTTATGTGAGTTATTGGCTAGACATGCCTATGCAAACGCAACAAACCCACGGACAAGATCCCACATCAAGTCTCACCTCAAAATTTAAGACATTTAATTTATGGATCATTTCACTTATATGTATTATATTTAGTCCATTCATTTTCAATGTAAAATTTTTTATCACTCACTCGAATGCCCAACCAGAACTCTTATAATGGTTCCCCGAAACATGCTATAAATAGCATTCATCACCATCAAGATTTCTTGTGTGTCCGTAATTATGATAATTGTGGACAAAAACTAAAGTTACGCGGGAAACTATTTTTTGTTGCTCTCAATTAGACTTAAAATTCACAAAAGATATATAAAACTAAATCGAATATAACACTTACTTACCAAGAAGAAAAAAGAAAAGGAAATGTTGTTCTTAATCCATTTTTTTTTTTAAACAAACAAAAATTTACAGTATTATATTGGACAGGTTGACATGATACAAAGGTTTCCATTTGTTTGAGACATTCTTTGATAGATGTATACGTGTTCAATTTGTGCATTGGACCAATAGTAATTTTTTTTTTTTTTTTGGTTTGACACAGTGGGAGTCACATTGTAAAAACTCCAACCAACTGATAATTTTTAAATGCTTAGTACATAAAATAGTTATTTCAACATGTCTTCCAAAGAATTTTCTTATATATGAATAATGAGTGTGGCCCTCACGTAGACAGATATGAAGATTGAAATTAATTGGTACTTGGTTGCATGGTGGAGAGCACGTTGATCTGCATTATCAACACATTCTCCATACCATATAACCAACAAGCTATATATACCAATTATCAAACGGCACTTCAATCGATAAGCTCTTGTATCTGAAGAATTTTCTAGTCCTTCACCCTTCTGAAAAATGGCTCGCAAGAACTTCATTATCCTCTTTGTCCTGCTTCTTGTTATTGCCATTCCTAACATAGAAGCTGGTGAAGATGTTCCAAAAACAATAGAGAAGAAAATAGACATAGTGGTGGAAGCTATGGTGTATTGCCAGAGCTGTGAGCACTTTGGAACCAGGTCATTGACTGGAGCCAAGCCCGTTCCTTCGGCCAAAGTAAGTGTTACCTGCGAAAACCACAAAGCTCAACCAAGCTACTATAAGGTCTTTGAGACAGACAAAAAGGGTTACGTATATGCTGCACTTGAAGGGTTCAAGATGCAGCACTATATACTAGATCATCCCCTTCAATCTTGTTATGTGAAGCTTGTATGGTCTCCTCTTGAAAGTTGCAACCTTCTCTCGAATGTTAACTATGATCTCAATGGGGCTCCACTTCGTTACGAGAACAGGAGATTACATGGAAGTAATTACGAGGCAGTCTTCTACGCTGCTGGTCCCTTGGCTTTTCGTCCCTCTGATTGCTCTAACAATACTACTCACAATTAACAATGTCCCAAAACTATCCTTAAGCGAGCATTGACTTTCACTTGATCTTTTTTTTTTTTTTTTTCCTGGTTAAGTTTGTGCCCATTTAAGTATTCAATGTGAAATTGTTTTCTGTTATGATTTTCTGCGAAAAAAAATGTTTGTCATTTTAAATAATATAAATTTAAGTTTTTTTAAGAGAAATATAGATAGATATAGAGAAGGGAGATTTATATCTTTATTTTTTTTAGTTGGATACACACCTCTTTGTGTTTATTTATCTTTTATAAGGACTTAAATTTGTGTCCTTTAAAAGGATACATATTTTTTCTTAAATAAAATTGCAATAATTTTTTTCCCTATAATAAACAAATTCGAATATCCAATGTTACTGTGGGTATTTTTCATTTTTCATTTTGGCTATTGACTATTTCATAAGTACATAAGTTTGTACAAATCAGAAGGAAAGAGCAAAGAGAACATAAACTCAAATTTATACCCCTCGCAAATCAGAGAAATCTATTTGCAAATTACAATATAACACCTTGTTCCTAAAAATCCAATTTTTGGCTAACAGAACAGCACAAATGGTTCCCGGAACATGCTATGAAAGGCATTCATGACCGTCAAGATTTTTTTGTGTGTTTCTATAATGGATTTTACTTTTCTCATGTTGTAGGAGAGAAGTTATCTCATGTTGTGAGATAAATTAAGTGGAGCCCATCAATTTTAAAAAAAAGAAAAAGAAAAGAAAAGAGATGCACGTCTTTTTATGTGAGTGTAAAATGAGAGAGAAATCTTATGCAACATAAGAATATAATTTCCCTTCTATAATTATGATAATCGAGGATAAAACTTATTTATAGACTTAAATTCAACACTTTCTATAGAAATAAGAAATGATAAAGGCTCATGTAGAGGTGAAAAGTGGGAAGCGAGTATCGTCCTGTCTCACTCCATCCAGTGGCGGATCGAAGGGAGAGACGACGGTCAGCGGTTGTTCCTCCCTAAATTTTGATAATAATTATTATTATATATATAAAATAATATTTTTAATAACAATAGACTATTAATCTTAGTAATTAGCCCCTCCCTAAAAAATATTTATAATAGTTAATTTCTCTTATTAATCTTAATAATATTTGTAACTTTAATTTTTAATTTTTGTTCCTCGTCACAAAAATTTCAAAGTCCACCACGGACTCCATTAACTTATTAAAAAATGAATCTCGTGTCGTTTTACTTTTGAGATGGATTAAAAAACCCAACTCATGCTATCCCATTTAACAAATGAGGCGAGTTAACTTGCCCAGTCGAACTCATTTTACTTGACTCTGCTCATGTATAAAAAGAAGAAAAGAAATGCATCACCAGCCCCAGTCCCCAAGCAAGCTTGCACGTGCTTCCCTCCCTTCGTACAAGTATCTAATTTAGATATAATACTTATTTAAAATTAAATAATGTAACGAAAATGATTACGTTCCTAATACTTCGATAAGTGATTGGAATTTTATTTTTTTTAACTTCTCTTTTTCTTTAGGTTACTTTACAAAAACTCTTATAATAAATTTTTTTTGTAATGTCGAAAAAAATTAAAAATTAATTTTTTAGTTAAGCTCTTACTAACTTTTTTATTTTTTTGGATAAATTATAAGTATTTTTTATGGAATACATTCGTGTTCAGGCGAATTAAGAATTAAAATTTTAAATTCTTTTTAAAATAATATTATAAAAAATTGAATATATACTCTCTTCTCCACTTGTTCAGTTTTCATACGTCGAATTACCGTCATTTAATATTTTATAAACTCTTTTTGAAATAAGATTTAAACTTTTGAGTAATTTTAAGTTAAAAATTAATTACCAAACAACTATTAATTATTATTTTTAAGATTTAATTTAAAAACAGCTTTTAATTTAAAAAAAAATCCAAACTGAATATCTATTTTTTTTTATTGACCAATAATTGATTCAGTCGTAAGTCGTAACTAAATGAAATGGTAGAAATGTAAATTTCTTGTTTCTCAGTTCCTTTTTTATTAAGTTAATGTCTTCTGAGAAAAAAAAAAGAAAAAAAAAAGCGGCCTTTGTTGTCCAAGTTAGAATGATAGGGGAATTATCATCTACGCTAGACCTGCATCGCCGTCTCGCTGACCCGCTTTTACTCTCACACTCAATCACAAAAGAAACTTCCTCTGTTAAATGGCAAACACAGAAGAACCATCTCCTTCGAACCCTATCGATGGCGATGCGGAACACGAAGACGAAGACATTGACGAAGAAGAAGAAGAAGAAGAAGAAGACGACGACGACGAGGAGTTGCAGGAACCGAATCGGCGAATTCCGCAATCCTCAGAGTTCAAGCTGAGGGATCAGCGGTTCAAGGTAGAAACCCTGTCGCGGCGGTTGTCGTCGGAGCTAGTCCCTATCCGAGTCCACGACGTGGTGATAACTGGCAACACGAAGACGAAAGATTGGGTGATTGAGGCGGAGCTCAAAGGGATCGAGAACGCGTCCTCCATGCAGGAGCTTATGCAAGCTTCGCAAATCGCCATTGTGAGACTTCAAGGGCTAGAAATCTTCGATTCCTGCAAGGTTAGGCTCGAGGCAGGACCCCGAGAGCTGCCAAACACTGCCAATGTCATCGTCGACGTTGTAGAGACTGATAACAGCGTTTCTGGCGAATGCGGCGTTTATATGAAACCTTCGGTACACATTCTTATTCTATATTCTTCTCCGATTGCAATGTTTTTGCATTATATGTTGACGCAAAGTGAGAGATGTTATTATGATTTAAGGCATTGCTTTGTATAGAAACGTCTAATGCTGCCAACATTTTAGGCATGACCAAAATGACATATATGCTAAGGTTGGGAATGAACAAGAGCAAGGGAATCTAATTTTTTATTTTTTTTGTTTACTCTGTAAATTATTTGATGTGTTTGTAGGCTAGTTCTTGGACTGCTGAAGGTACTCTTAAGTATAAGAACTTGTTGGGTTATGGTGATCTATGGGATGCTTCTTTGGGCTATGGTGCCAACCAAGCAACAGAGGTGAGTGTAGGGGTGTATGCCCCTCGATTTAAAGGATTGTTAACTCCTATTGTGGGACGAATATCCATGCTTTCCCAAGATTGGCTAGAGTTTTCTTCGTACAAAGAACAGTTGCTGGGCGCGTCTCTTGGCTTGATCTCCACAAAGCACCATGACTTATTATACACTCTTGGATGGCGTATCTTAACAGATCCATCACAAATGTCATCCAGGTCTATAAGGAGGCAGCTTGGGCATGGTTTACTGTCATCTTTGAAGTACACATTTAAAATTGACAGGAGAAATTCACCTATTAGGCCGACAAAGGGATATGCTTTTCTTTCCACCACTCACTTTGGTGGCCTTACACCAGATCACCGGAGCTTGCGGTTTCTACGTCAGGTGTGACTAAATCCTTTTGTTGCCCTTCAATTTACTGTTGCACTGTAATTTTATGTGTCATGCATAGGACATAATAACCTTTCTATTGAGTGATAGCGGTGTAAGAAATATTTAAATAATCTTGGGAGTGGCTAGAATTCCAAATTGGTGCAGATCAGAAATTTTAAAATGAATTGATGGAATTAATAAGCTGAACATTAGGTTTGAAATATAAGATCTCTTGGTTATGGAAGGATTCCATCTCCTTTGTCAGAAAAGAAAATTTCAAAACCTTTTCCTGTTGTAGAGAATCTGTAGTACTATTTGTCATATTCTATCTATGTTGACATCATTCAGTTTAGCCGTTGTTGGTTGTAGAGATAGAGGGGTACTTGTTACTCTGCCTTGGGAGTTGGGACTATGCTCATATGATGAATGATATATTTGGCTATTTTCACTAAAAAAATTTTTTTGGCACTAGAACTTGATTGGTTTCTTATGGCCTTATGCTTCTTTGATTGGGTTCTATATCCGGCTCTTAGTAAGAGTGAGATGTTAGGATCTCATTTCGGTGCAATTGTTGATTGAAGGCTTTCACAAGTATGAGCTTTGAGGAACACATAGCCAGTTGCAGGCTTGCAGCCCTTTCTGTATGAAGTTTATGCAAAGTGCTATCTAATAATTGAATGTTTGGCAAATCAGTTCTAAGTGATTTGTGTGTTCTGATCCAAGGAGTTGTTATTTATGTGCTTGGGTCATAGTTCATGGAGGTGCTTGTGAGATTAGCCTATAGTTTAAGACATTCCTCCAAGATATACCTTGATGACCAAAAAATTGTACCTTTTGAACGATATCCTAGAACAGTCAAACAATTTTGTCTTCAGGTGCGCTGTTTCTAGAAGGTAATAGGTTCTGACTGAGATACCTTTTACAGCTCATACCACTTGGGGAAGTATAATAATCTGTTATGTCGATGAAGCCATACCATGAATGCATTTTAGTCAAACATTTCCCTTGTTCAATTTCTAGCTTCTTGGTTGATGCTAGTCAGATCAACATGTCAACTGTCATCTGATCTGACATAGACTTTCTCTCCTATAAAGTTTAAGTTTTAATGATTGGATTTTGCTTCTATTATGATTAATTGAGACCTTGGCTTAACTGGTGGAATTGGAAACAAGAAATATAGAAATAAGGAATCAAACTGTCCTAAAATAGATTTTTGTCATGTGTTACTGGCCATCAGTATAACTTGCATTAATTACTGTTTCTTCTTTCTTTCCACTTGTTTTTCTTGGAGTTATTTCACAGTAAAATGAACTTTTGCCTTTAATCTTCCTGATGCTTTGCCTTGTATTTTTATAACTGTAACCTGTGGTTTTAGCAAAAAATATGAGGAAAGGAAAAATAGGAAAAAAAAAAAAATCATCTGGTGTTAGCTTGTTTTCTTTAGTTTATTATGAATTTATTATTATCAGCTTTTTCTATAGGCGGCCAAGCTCTTATCTGAAGTAGTAAGTTAATACCCGGTGGAAGCTCATTAGAAAGAGTTCAAAAGGAAGATACTTCCAAACATTGTGTGTTTGACATTGTATATGGCCAGGGAATCGGTCACAAGACTCACAGTCTGCTCATTTTTTTATTTTATTTTTTATTTTTTTGGGGAATTGCTGAGGATGCTTTTGATTCTGGTAATTGTTGAGGATGGGACAGCCTTTAAGGCATAGACCATGGTCACAGTAATATATATGTATAACAATTGTGCTGTAATAACTCTTTTGCATTTTAATATTTCTTTTCTTTTCTTTGCTCTTTTGTTTTTTTAATTAATTTTTTCTTGAGTAACTCTGTTAATCATCTAAGGTCTAATGCAGGAGTTTGATGCTCGCTTTGCTGTCCCTTTTGGGTTTTATAATATAGCACTGAACCTTGGGATATCTGCTGGTGCTGTTTTTCCATGGGGGATTGGGTTCATGACCAAGCCATCTCCCCTTCCAGAAAGGTTTTATTTGGGTGGTGATTTCTCTCCAGTTTGCTCCCTAGGAGGACCAACAACATTATGGGGATTTAAAACTAGGGGATTAGGTCCTACTGAACCACGGAGACAAATTAGAAATGGATCTAATGATGACAATGGTGACTCCTCTGGATGGGACTTCATTGGTGGAGATCTTGCTGTTACTGCTTTTGCAGACCTCTCTTTTGATCTTCCAGTTAGGTGGTTGAGAGAACATGGAATCCATGGCCATGTTTTTGCTGGCTCTGGGAACACTGCTAAGTTAACTCAGAATGAATATATGCACTTCTCTCCTCGGAAGTTCTTAGAATCCTTTCGAATGTCGCTGGGATGTGGAATTGTTATTCCTACTAGACTCTTCCGCCTAGAGGTTAGCTTCTGTTTTAATTTTTTTATATTTAATTAAGAAGCAGGTCAAACTAACCAAAAGTAGGGAGAGAGATTGAAGTGGAATGCCAATAATGGAGGCAAAATATAGAGGACTTTTGGGGTAATCTTATTTGTTATATTTGGGCATTAGAAAGTATGAAGGAAAGGAAAGAAAAATGTAGAACCTTTCAAGCTAGAAATCTTGTTGCTTGTGTAATTTTCTTGTTTTTCTTCTTTCCCCTCGCTTATTTATTTCTGAACTGAGTGCATAATACTTGCTTATAATATATCTGCATGGAATCTGATCTAAGGTCTGTATTTGATGAGAAGCTACCTGCTATTTAATTTTGTATTTCAATTTAGTAATGTAATTTTGGGAAACAGCCTGTTCAATTGATAGTTGGCATTGTTCTCGGAATTAGTAATCTCTTTTTTGTTGTGCCCCTCCCCCGCCCTCCCAGTTAATTTGGTATTTACTTGTTTCGGATTAAAACTTTCTATGATTTAGTTACCAACATTCTTCTTGTTTCAGGGTAACTACTTCTACGTACTCAGGAAGGATGAGCATGATCGTGGGAAGACTGGATTTAGGTTCAGCTTCTCAGCTCCTTCGTAGCAGCTGATATTCTTTTTCTTTTTATGTTGTACTTCAAGCATTAAATATTTTTGCTGTCTGTCACTGCATGGACAGTACTGTATTTTTATTTTCTTCCCGTTTTAAATGCAAGAGAAAATCCACAGGGGCACTGTTTTATTACGATGCATTGGGTTAAGGGATCTGGTTTTGGTGGAAAGCATAATATGCCTATGCTCATTGCACGGCAAAGGTGTATGAAATTCGAAAATTATCTACTGAACTGTAGAAGGACGTGATTGCCACTGAGAATTCACCAAAAAAAAAAAAATTCGGCTTAGATGTGGAGAACTATCCACTCCCTCTTAATGTGGGTTAAGAGATCATCCTTATGATGAATATTGCTGCGTATCGTGTGTTTTTTTAAATAAATATTTTTAGTTCTTTAGAAAAGCCCGTAATTAGGCCTAAATATATACAGAAATTAGGGGCCCACTGTGTCTATTACAAAGCTGGTTTTATCTGAGCTGTTAAAGTATTTGTAATTTTGCTTTCAAAGAAGTATTTGTAATTTTCACACTATTTTTTTGCATTTGATGTAGAAGTTATATAATTTTAATCTTTTTATAATGATAAGTTCATCTCTGCAGTGTACAATGATGATTATTAAAAGAAAAGTCACTTTCCTTGTTAAAAAATTGTACAAACAACATATAATGTTAAGCGAACACCCAACACAGATACGTAATACATAAACGGGCCAACGATAGTAAGTAAAAAGGAAGAAACTAATTTTGTATTGCAGTGAAAGCATCTGATGACCAAAAAAATGAAATAGCGTAAGCATCTGGAGGTGCGAATAACACCCAAAGGCCTCGAGATTGTGACTGATTTGTTTCATTCATAATTTTTTTTTTCAATTATAAATTTGTTTAAAATTATTATTATTGTGAATATATTTAACATTCACTTCGGCATCTCCCAAAATTATTACTGAAACTTTAGTCAAAAGAGGCATCGGGATTCAAAGCTATTTATAATTCAAAGGTAAGCACAATTCTAATAAAAAATAAATTGATTTACTAAAAGAAAATAGTCTTAAAAGTATCTAAAGAAAAAAAAAAAGCTTAAACTACCATGAATAAAATAATAAAATTATCCTAAATGAAGATGTAAATCCATTCTACTGGCTAATTATTTAGCTAATTGACCTTGGGGAAAAAATGCATATAAAATCTAACATCATAATAGCCTAACTGGTAAAGTATGGAAGCAAATGTTGTCGACCACTCTCTGCAAGAAAATAGTATCCTGTTTGCGTAAGGTGCACAGCATCCCAGAACAGATACTTCGATGGATCTGAGCACGTTAGGTCAAGCACATTGCAGACAGGACCCATCTCGATTAGCCCTGTCCCACAGCATCCTTGAAGTGCTTGTTGAAAGCCTTGAAAAATTTATAAGCAAAATCAACACATAATGGGCGTGTAGATAAATAGAAATAGAAAACTCAGGGAGGAGTTATTACCGTATTTAGTGGGACTTAGGACCATATCCAAAATGGGCGTATAGATATCGAAATAGGCGACCTTGGCACCACTGAGTATGGTTTGCAGTAAACGAACATGTGATTGAAGCTTGGTGTTGTAGGCTTCAGAATCCACGTTCTGTTGAACGTTACACACACGCTGTAGCCAGTGTTGGCTTGGTAATATGCTGTTTATTGTCACTTGTATTGGCAGACACCCAATTGGTGGAAGACCTGCCACCATAATCCTACGAGCTCCTGCTCCGTACAGTCTCTGCAATACCCAACGATCAAACGCAATTTCATTATTGTTTCTCAATATATATAATGTGCATTCATTCTGATTATATTAATTTATAAAATTATAAAATTATCTTTTACACATGTATAAAAATATAAAACCCATGTGAGGCAGGAAAGAAAAATCAAGAAAGAGAAAAATTTGGTCCTACACACTTTTATATATCTACAAGAGATAACTTATTTTTAAAAGGTAATGATCCGTTTACAAACTTTTTTTACAAATTATACTAAGTATGACTGGTTCTTGATTTATAAGAGTTTGCAAATATAACTTTATCCATTTTTAAAATATGAAAAACTTTAAATCCTTATTTTATAAATGTAAAATAAAATACAAACCTGAATGAAAGAGTGAAGATTTTGTAGCAGGAAATCTTGGTAACCTGAAATAGAACCATAGCGAATAATCCTCGTTGGTAACAAATATGCATTGTATAACATATCATTAGTGCCAGTGCTGATCACAAATAAGGCATTCTCGATGATTTCATTAGCCTTTTCTACTCCAACAACCCTTCTCATCCTCATCAAAGCCTCTTCAAACAACTCAAATTGTGCATTCAAGTCCATAACCCTTGTCAAGGTCGCAGTGTTGATATCCAATCCAGAACCCCCAGAACCAAAACTAACCCCAGTAAGCAAATCATGATCAGTTATATGTGGGTCCAGATAAGCAGGTAACACTTCCTTAACGCCTAGAATTTGTGTAAGGTAATCGGTTGCTATCTTCCCATTCGAGAACCTTCCCGTTGGGATGTGACCCGAAAAGTCACGACCGTAGGGCAAGTGGTCACCGCGGAAGAGGGTGTTGAAGCGGTTGTTGTTGCCGGAGTCGATGGTGGAGTCGCCGAAGGCGAAGACTGCAGAGACAGGGTGAGTGGCAGTGGCTGAGTTTGGTATCGAGAGGAAGAGGACAAGAGAGAAGACGAGGAAGAAGGAGGAGGCTCTTATGGTTATGGAAGCCATGGCAGTGTGACCTACGTAGGTTGTTTTTCGCTTGAAAATATGGTATGCTACGTGTTGGAGTATTATCCTATTTATAGAGTTTGGGAACTATGAAAAAGACTCATAGATAAATGTAAACTCTTGTTGTATGATTAATTGGGTTTGATCAGGACTCAAGTTTGCATGATAAAGATCCTCACTTATCAGTTATTGGTTGACTTCAAATTGCAATTACCGGATTTTCAATTTTAAAGAAGCACAAATTAATAATATTGTTTACCATCGGTTTTTATTAAAATATATTTATATACGGCAAACTAAATTTTAAAAACCCGAATATCACTCATCACTTATCAGTCTCTGTAATATTTTGTTAGAGTGTTTTGATATGATCAAACAGAAGTAAAAAAGTTATCCAAAGTGTTTATGATCATATAACGACTTCAATTTATTTTATAATGAGTCAAATTATTTTTTTGTTTATATCTATATACATCGTAGATATCACTTTTAGCGTTAAGAAGTTACCCTGAGTTGCGGATACGTATAACGATTTTTAGAATTTACAAAGCCTTATCCCTTAAAGATAAAAGATGAATAATGATAAATGGTAGATTTTTTTATTTTTTATTTGAGAAATCGAAACATTTATTAACGACGAGAAAAATCATCAAAGAGTTTAGAAGTTACAGACAGTAGTTGAGTACAAAATATTTGCGATTTATCCTTTTTTTATATTTAAAAAAATAATGATTAAATATCAGAATGAGCAATACCTAGTACCTACCCAAATTTTACGCCATCCTTTGGGTATTCCAAATCCGTTGGGCTAGCCTTTCATTTATGTTTCCATCAATCAGGCCCATCTCTCTATCCCCTGATTCTGTGAGCTCGAACATCTTCTATTCTTTGACTCCCTAACAAAGAAACATCTTTTATTCACAACATAAAAGAAAAATAAAATAAAATACTTTTATTATTTTATATATGACGAGCGTGGCAGAGGGACGGTATCACGCGGGAAGAACTTGTGTTTAATAATTATAATTCTAATGGCCAAGCTTATATTATTGAAACACTTCTGGTACAAATTCTCAAAATGTATTTCTTCCTATATAAAATGGTTATTGTTTAACTCTACCTCATCGATTTATTTTTTAATTAATTTGAAGCTAAAAAAATATTATTTTCATAAAATAAGCTAAACTAATAACGTACTGAACTGTCTGAACAGAAACAAATAATTAATAAAAAATGAAATGAAATTTATTTAATTCCCCCCTAATTTTATGTAGATTTACAAAAGAATATTATTTGTTATTATTACTCACTCAGTGGAAAAAAATGAAAATTATTTCCCCAAAAAAGGAGAATTTAATGATAAATAATACCAACTTGTAAATTTCTTCTTAATTTATTGATATAATATAAAAAATTTATTTATAATTATCATTCACTAAGTGAGAACAAATAATCACTCAAAAAATAACAATAATCATTCATGTATTTATTTGAACTTCGTGTATTTAATATATAAGTTCATTTGTAACTGTTTTAATCGCATAATGAGAACAAATACCACTCTAATAAGTAAATAATACTCATTTGAAATTTTCTTTATAAAGATAATTTTGTCCATTAGATAAAATCTATTCATTTTTATCTCTAAACAAAATTTACGTAATGCTTCTTAATATTTTAAATATTTAATATTCTTGAGATTTGATACTCCGACCGACTGACCGGCCCTGAACGTTCATTGTCCATTCTATTTTATTTTATTAATTTAAGATTTGATATCAAAATAGACTAAACCAACCAGATTGTACTGCTTGAATTAATTAAGACTTTTGATTTGCAAAGCCGAATAGGAGTTGAATGTGTTTATCAAATTATCAACAGCACATGAAGCTAAAATTTCGAAAGCCAACATAGAGATATAGTCATAGACATGTAAATGAGTTGAGTCTAAAAAGATAGACATTCACATAGGTGCTAATTGATCAACTTTCTCAAATGCTATTTAAAAAAATGATAATAAAAAAAAAATAAAAAATAAAATCTAGTAAGCATTTGCTGAAGTGATAATTAACTCATCCTGGAATGATTTCCTAATCAGCAATCATTGTATCAAAGCAGCAAAAGCTTTTGTTTTGATTGACCTTCAAAATTTGCAACAACAAATGAACACCATTAATTTTCATGTATAGGATTCACAAAATATACATCTCTGCATCTGTAATGTAATGTCATTACAAACCCTGCTAGTGCTATCAGAGAGAATGATAAGCTAGAGAACAACACCTATTTAGCAACCTAAGCAATGCATCTGCTTTTCTCCTAGCTCTCAAAGAACCATCAGCTGCCAAGCTTTGAAGAGAAGGAATACTCCTTGGATTTGCCAAGAGACGTTTTGCAACAAGTTCCCCATCTTCTTTGCACAATCCTAATAGAAGTGTTATTGAATTTTCCTTCCCTTTAACTGACCCAAATCTCAGAAGATCAACAAGAAGGGGCACCAATGCTTTACTATTCCTTATCTCTTGTAGCCCCTGAGAGCAACCAAGTAGTAAAGAAAGCACAGCCAAAGCATCATCTGTTATGCCAGCCTTATCATCCATTAACAACTCAACCAACACAGGAACTGCCCCAGCTTTAACAACACATGCTTTGTTAGGATTATAAACTGCAAGATTGAATAGTGCAGTAGCAGCATCTCTTTTACCAATAGGAGTACCTTCTTTCAAGAGTCCAACTAAGGCAGGTATTGCCCTTGGACGAGCTCCTATTTGTACTTTGCAATCATCCACCATTGACAAGCTAAACATTGCTGCTGCAGCATTCTCTCTTGCCTCCATGTTCTTCCCCGATTCGAGTACTTCTACTATGTTATCAACTGCCCCAGCTGCCATGATCAAAATCTTGTTGTTGTCATAGATGGAGAGGTTGAACAAGGCCGTGACTACATGCTCCTGGATTCTTGAATCCTGAGATGCTAGAAGTGTAACAAGAAAAGGAATAGCCCCTACCTCAGCTATGATTCTTCGGTTATCCATGCCGGATTTTGCAAGTAACCGAAGTTCATATGCAGCTTGCCTTTGTGTATCAGCTGAACCAGTTGCCAATTTTCCAACTAGAAATTCTGCTGTCATTTTGACAGCATCTGCAGCTGCTTTGTTTGCAGAAATATGATCAATAGCATTCTCATTCATATTCTTCTTGCCCTTGTTGTTGTTTCCCTCGGAAAGTGAATTGGTCATAGGCTCATTCATTGGGACGTTGTTTTCATGGCACCATTGCTGAAGAAGACTCTTTAATGCGTAGTTGGGTATTAAAGCAGTGTGAATTAGCCTTTGCCCACTTTTGGGACAAGTGTGATGCCCAGAGTTTATCCATTGTGCAATTGAAGTTCGATCATAAGTGTGCCCAGATGATACAATGACAGGGTCCTTCACTAAATCAAGTGAAATTGGGCAACGAAATTCATCAGGAATACTAGGTGAAATGGACGTGGACTGAGAAGATGAAGAACTATCATGTATTTTATTATGAAAAAATGCAGATAGTGGCTTACTCTCTTCTTCACCTCCATCGTTATCTCCATCTCTGAATATCATGGATTTGGAATAAGAAACCAGAGATATGAGATTGTTTAGATTGGAGACAACAATTAGTCCTCCTGTGCCTGCCTGATTCTGAGCTTCAGCCTCTAACTTGGATATTTCTGTATCATAATCTGATAAGGTTCTCAAACCAATGCTGCTTAATATCTCTTCCACTTTTCCAAAGTCAATAAACCCCTTTCTCTTCTTGTTTTGTAAACTGTTGTTGGCCATTACTTGTAGAAGCTGTTCTCTTCGTTGAAGCTCTCTGGGATCAATGACTAACTCAGTTCTCTTTGCCTGTTTTTGCAGAAGCTCCACTTGTTCTCGTATATCTGCTGTTACGTTAAGCAACTTCAGAGGAAGGATATCAAGGGCTCTTCCCATCTCCTTTGCAAGCACATAAAATTGGTTTGAAATGAACTCTAACTGAATGAGACCCCAAAGAGAGCTTCCATCCTTGCACTCTTGGATCAAAACCTTCACTCTTCTAATTACAGAGAAGAGCTCTGTGAAACACAGGATTGAAGAAGGAGGAAGTGGGGTATCTGTTTCTTGAATCTCTTCGAACAAAGAAGATAGAAGCTTGATCCTCCTTATCATGGATGAAACATTCCTTATTTGTATGAAGGGAAAATTCTCCATTGAGCCAAGTTCATTGGATATGTGAATCAATGAATCTAGCAAAGACCCAGATGGTAACAAGCCTTGGGTGATCATCATCGCGGATAGAATATCATTCATTGTGGTTATAACCTTATGAGGATTTTTCTGTTCATTCTTTTGGTTGAAAAAATTAGCTTTCTGCAAGGATTTAGATTACTCTGAGAGGAGCTTCTGTAAGGCATTTTTTTTTTTTAATTAAAATAACATAAACTAATTGTCAAAGAGAGGAACTGTTTAATTAAACGCATGGGACTTTTGAGTTTTGACTCTTTCTATTTGTGCAGTTGGTGCATAAAAGACAAGAAACATATAAAATGAGAATAGAGGATTTATGTTGTGCTGCCACTTGGAGGGTTTTCCTTACTTGCAAGATTATCTAGATTCCCCGGCCAGCACTTTTATTCAAACACGAATATATTTTATTAATGACCCTTGTCAAACATAATTTTCAGCTGCTTCTTTACTTGCAAATAGTTATGTTCACATTCGAAATAATTAAGGATTGGCCGAATCAGATCTCCAAATGAATATTTTTTTCAGTGCAACTTGATATTTGATATATGTGCAGTCCTGCAGCACACCAAACCAGATGGATGCATAACATTTTATTTCCTTGATTTGTCGTTTCGGGAAAGTTGAGCATTACTTGTAAGATTATGACTCCTTGGAACCTAAACGGCTGATTCTGAAGTTCCTGCCTCCTCGCTACTATTTCTAACATCATATTTGTCGTTTCTGCAGGATCCGTTGTAGACTTGTATATGTTTCAACTTTCATGCTTCATTTGACCAGGTGTTCCTCCTCTTTGCAGCATATTAGATACCAAAAGCCACAAAATGGTGATTAAAAATATTGGGTTTGAATCCAATATCAAATCCACTGATATTGGTCTATTCGTGAGGAGTTTTGTTAGTCTGCATGAAATTATAGGTTCGAAGCTCAAAGCTCAGTATTATCATTGTATCCAAAAAAAATATTGGGTTGGACATTATCATAATGAAATAGCCATCCTTCTCGTGTGAGAATTGTGTTGTGGATATTGGACGGGTTGGTCACTAAGAATCATTTAAGGAGTTACTTCTTCATTTTCTTAGAGTGAGATTTTTATAACAGAGGATTTTATTTTTATGTTTTAGCACGCCTGTTTTTGTCTCGCATATAGAGTAAGGTTATTAGGAAAAAACAGTTATGACTCTCTCTTTTATGATTAGGAAATATTTTCCACCTATAAATATCTCATCTTCAATAATGGAAGAGACATATTCCAAAATAGAGTCTACGCATTCTTAATACCATTCCCATTTTGAGCCACCGCTTGAAATACTTACGGTGACTTTCACATAGAGCTTTATCCATATCACTACCTCTTTGAACATTAATATATCAAAATACTTGGTCATATTAAGAAAAACAAACATAATCTCACATTCACACTAATTAATAGTTTAGATTAGACTTTTAGGACTAATACTAATAGCTATTCAGTTCATTATAAAGATAGTAACAACCCTAGAAGTCCCATACAATCAATCTACAGTCAGACCAACAAAAAGTGGCTGGCTCTTTTCGTAACTTTCTAGCAAAATTTGTATTTTTCTAGCTGGTTCCTCTGCTATATAAGTCAAACATTTTGCGTCCTCCGGTTCAAATTCTTATAGTCACAACTTCTACAAACAAGTGAAGCTAATATACTTAGCTGTATAAATATGTCTGCGCGTGTGATAATGATTGGTAAACATTATATTAGACAAGAAAGACCACTTCACCTCACAATTTTTAAGTGTGCTTGTCTCCTCGACAGGGGAGAAGGAGAACAATTCCAATTGGCAATTGCCAAGGCTGTGTGGTCACCCTCTATTAGAAAATTAATAGGACCTTACCTTAAATACTAATATAATTTCATCTAAGTTTGAGGTTTCTGGTAAATTATCCGAATTGACGTGTAATTTGTCGGCACATGTCCTTCTTAGCATTCTTGCCAGCGATAAGATGATAATTTGTTAGAAACAAACATGGGAATACAACAAATTTTCAAAAGGGTTTTCTTCATGTGTGTTCTTTGCACATGTTAAGAAATCAAAAAATAAAATTTATTAAATAAAAAGTACAAATATTTAATGGATTTAATATTTTTATTTTTGCTTGTAAAAAATATTTCTTTGTCACACTCACATAAAAGTAAGTGGATTCTCTTTCTTCTCTTTACAACGAGTGTCATTCACTTTTATATAAATATGGCAGAAATAAAAATTTCTGCAATATAAATAAAAATATTTTTCTCATATTTAATATTTTACAAAACTAAACTGTACTTTACTTTTTTTTCTTTGATTGATTTGAATAAATAATAGATGCCATTTTTATTTCTTAAAATGTACTCGAAACACACATTAACAGTACCATTCTTAAAAGTATAAGACACGATACGATTGTTATATAACATATAAAAATTAGTATAAGATTAAGAGATATGTTATATTTTCAAACTCAAAGTTTATAAATTTTTACAAATTATGTTATGTATTATGGGTAGTACATATTACTACATGCTTAAATAATATGTACTATCCATAGTACATAGTGTAATTGTAAGAATTTGTAAATTTTGAGTTTGTAAATATAACCATTTTCTAAGATTAATATAAAAACATAAATCTGAAAATGAAAATTGATAATTGATAATTAGTTATTTAAAAATTAATATTAATTATAGTAGACATAATAAAATATTATCATACATTCAATTAAAAAAAAGTAAAATAATTATAAAATGTAACTACAAATATCCAAAATATTTATGGCAATTATTTTAAACTGCCATGTGCTTCCTTTGATAAAAAAAAATAAAAAAAAAGTACCTCTTTCGACTTGGGGCTCTAATCAAATGTCACAGACTCACAGTTTGTTCAAACTCAACGCTTTGTATACTTAAGAATTCAAAGGGAAGAAAATATATAGAAAAAAAGGAAAGCATATAAGTTAGCCACTTGTAGATATATAATGTATTTTCATGATTTATATAGATTCTGTTTCAACTCCCAATAATTTTAAAATAACCATGAAATCTTGCACTGTTGCACACCATTCGATCTCATTGACTTCATTTTGTCAACTTAAGATGTCGTATTCTTAATTAATACTTTTCGTACCTATGAGCCAAAAATATGAAATGAAAATGAAACTCTTTTTACTCCCCACTCTAAAAACTCTCACACTGTATTTGGATTTATTTTAATTAGAACGGGAAAGAACAAGTGGGAATGGGCTGGGAAAAAAATGGTGAATGGTGCCTCAACATTGTTTTTAGCCCATATTTCGCTTGGCTTACAATTGACATGGGCTCTCAATGCCTCAAACTCAATCAAGAGTCTGCCAGAATAAAAAGCAATTATGTCAATGCCATCCAACGTGTACAAGGATTTGACTTTACTTCATTCTCAGTGATTTACAAATATCTTAATCTTACTTGTTTTAACTTTTCATATTTTTATTGTAACAAAAAAAAGGCAAAAATATTTGTTTTTAGTGAAGAAAAATGATAGTTTTTGTACGAAAACTTTTTAACATATCTCATAACCAAACTCCATATAATTTTTAATTCACTAAATAACAAATTAAATCTAGTTTAAACAGAAAATTTCAAACTATGCACAATCTTTTCACAATTTTGTGACAATTACTTTCCTAAAAAAAGAAAAAATATGCAATAGTTTGTTCAGGTCATTGATTTGGTAGGTAGTCAATCAACTCATCATCTATAGATTTCGTAAGTATAGTCGATCAACTCATCATTTTTTCTTCACTCAAACTCTTTCTCAAACAACAAGCAGCACTTCCTTATTTAGGATAAAGAGTGATAAAAAGAAAGAATTTGCTGTCTCAACTCTTTAGCCCACTCTTCGGCGTCTATAGGTATTTATTTGATTTATGTTAAGGGAAACTACAAATAGAATAGTAAAATACAAGTGATTGAGTCATTGAATATTTTTTTGTGATATTAGTTATTTTGTGATTAATTCATTGGACTAAAAATTTGCAATATATAATGCAAATATTATTATAATACTATTTGTATTATAAAAGAATAGTGGTCATTAATTTTTTTTTCTCTTTTTATATTATGGACAAGATTTTGTAACATAATAAAAATTTAAAAATTGATATTTTTCCTTAAATTATTTTTACCTAATACTTATACTAGAACAAAATAATTGATATTTTTATATATTATTTTTTTTTAACAAATCAAACATCTTTATCGAACGTAACTTCTTTCTTATTTAAAGAAAGTTTGATTCGAAAAAGCAAAAGAATAATAGGAACAGTGACCAAAATGTGACCTTTTAGTAAAAAATTTATTCAAATGTCATGCGAACAATACTTTTTATCAAACTGCCATATAAGCATAATTCGCTACGACTGGTAGCATATTATGTTCGCCAATGATTTTATGACACGTGGCACACTTTCGCAGGAAAAAATTGACGTGTCATAATTCGCACTGATAGCGAATTTAGTCTACAATATGGCCACATGTTACGAAATCATTGGCCACGAAATTCGCTACTAGTAATAGCGAATTATGATAAGTGAGAGTATAATAAAAAATATTATTCATATGATATTTGAATAAAAAATTTGATGAAACATGACATTTTGATTATAAATCCAGAATAATAGAGGTAGAGGACTAGGATCCGCAACCACTAACTAGCTTATGACCGAGTCAAGCTAGGTCCAGTATGATACAGAAAATCTCTGAATTCTGAGATCACCGCTTATCGTTATGTCTCCAAGTCCACATTTACAACATAAAAAGAAAAAAGAAAATAGAGAGGAGAGAGGGGGGAAAGTGGGACTCATCTCCATCTTCAATCATTATTGGGCCGGCCCATTTTGCGGAAGCTATTATCCGTAGTTCCGCGATCCACTCGTGTGCGTGTAGTGCACCCACCGTCGATCGTAATCCAACGGCTGGTATGGAAGGTCCGTTCCCCCACACTTCATTGTTTTAAGGGAAAACGACGTGCATTAAACAAGTGGGATCTTCGGGTGTTCGAAGTTGTAGTTGGATGGAGGTGACATGCATTATCATCTTCTATCCCTTTCCACTCTCTGCCACCATACCATGACTTTGAGTTTGAGGTGACACTTATCCTCCCCTTTTTATCATACCCCACTCCCACAACACAACTAATCACAAAAAGTTACCTCATCTTTCTCTTTTTTAACCTTTTCTTTCTAAAAAAAGGTTTGTTACAGATACAGCACATGCCTTGTAAACTAGAAAATAGATTGATTTTTTATTTATTTATCCAAGAATGTATTTTTCTTATAATTTTATATTTTTGATATTTTGTAAATAAAATGATAAAATTAAGATTTTGTCATTTTTAGTTTTTTACAAGATCTTAAAAAAGAAATAACATAAAAATAAAGTTATATTTTTTTATATTTATTAACGAAAACATGTCAAATTTGAAACGAACATAAAAAAAAAAAAAGTTGCTTTTATTATTTTTTGTATAAAACCTTAAAAACAAGAAGAAAAATAAAATAATGAGTTATTTTTATAATTATTAATAAAAATTGATCAACCAAAAAAAAAGTAAACTAAATTCCACCTAAGCCGTTGTTATTTTTCTCTTTTTACTCAAAATTTTCTTATTATTTTACTCTAATTCTTTTTTTAATAGTAGAATCCGTGCAAATGCTTTTTTTTAACGGTGTATTGATATAAATGTTAAAAATTCAAGTTATAAATAATAAAATCTTATCAATAAATTAAGTGATTACGATATAAACGAAAATATACATAAAAACAATAGTTAATGATTTTTAGTCAAATATAATGTGAGTGCTACTGTTGTGAGTTTAACTATGATTTGACTAAGTGGTGCGCAAGTCCCTCCAAAATTTGGGCTGCGGAGCACCTAACAATGAATTCTACAATTATTAGATTAGATTCGATGATAAGATAGGAGATCTTTAAATTGGCATCCTCGTTGTAATAGAAAAAAAAAAATTGTTTTTAAAGTGAGTAAGTAAGTAGATATTTACATTTTATTTAATTTAAAATTATATTATAACTTTTAACTCAGTAAGATTTAAAAAGGAATATATTTTTACTTATTTACTGTAGAGACAATATAACTTTAAAAGAATTTTTTTATTGGATGATATAAACTGATAAAAAGTGATTAACATTTACTACTAAGTTGAATATGTTAATTCTCAAAATAGTTTAAATTATTCTTTACCAAGTGATCATTATTTTTAGGGTTCGCTTTTTCTGCAGTTGTTGTAGATAAGTTATCTACAGTAAGTCCAATACGACGTCGTTTTGGGACGAAAATCATGATGTTTTTGTAATTTTAATTTATTTCAGGTTATAATAATTTTTATATTTATAATTTTTTAAGATCTTAATATCAAAATAACGTCGTTTTGAAAATAAGTAAAGAAGTAAAGATAACTTATCTCAGTAACTTTAAGAAACATTTTTCCCTTATTTTTATTATTAATGTTTCAATCCTTCTCTTTTGTAAGCATCAATTTTGGCATGAGGAAATCTCCTAAACACAGTATCAAATCATTAGCCTGTCATTGGCTCCTACTATTTTATTTCCTCTACGGCAATTCTAAAGATAAACAAATGTTATTTTTTGAATCTTTATGATCAACTTGAACTTCTGAATCTATGGATTCCTCAATCTAATATTAAAGTCAGGTTTGGCCTTTGCCAAGACTGGAAATCAATCAATTCATGATGAGCACCCGGCTTTGCTATCAATATCATGCTAAAGAAACAACATTTAAAACCTTCAAGTGATAGATGGAAGTTTTAAAATAGCATTTTTTTTATATATATTAAATATACATAGTTAAAATGCCTTAAAAAACATTTTTTTCAAATTCAACACAAACCTGGATCTGATATTACATTTTAATATTTTAAACTAATAAGTAAAAGTTTAGAATAAATTTTTGTCTTTCACCAAAAATTCTTCTTAACCTAACGGGTATTTTAAATGTATGCATGACGTATCATTTAATTCATACAGAAATTAGTAAGAATATGTAATTTCTTTGATAAATATTAAAAATAATGCACTCCACACCCATACCCTGTTTTTATTCTCTTAGAAATAAAAAGGGAAACTCATGTTAGGTTACTATGCAGGTCTAGCAGATGTTTAATTTGATGCGGTTAAATCTGACATGCATTCATTTTGTTTCCATATGCTTCACCTTCACCTTAAACTTTCAGTTTCAGTTGTTAGAAAGCAACTGGAATTGAAAAAAATTTAACAACTGAAAAAACGAAATATCCAATGATAGAAAGCATAAAACAACATCTAAATAGTTTCATTTTTGGCTCCTTATGCTGTACTGTAGGATTCCAACTACATCTAAATAGTCAATTTGATCCTATTGGTTTCTGATATGAAATATATATATATCCTAATTAATTATCTAAGAATTTTTTAAAGGATTCTAACCTATTTACTATTGTTGTCATTGTGTACACACTCACATCTTGGTTATAAACTTATTGCTTGTCCACAGTGATCTGAGTATTGACTATAATCCAATCTAGATACTTATCTCTAAGGTATCTCTAAACGCATACCATATAATATATCATTATAGTTCTGTAGGACTGAACAGTTTCCTTCTTGTGATCGTATATCTCTCTGTCAAGGGATAATTTTACTTTTATTGAGAATATTTCTTTTCTTCAATCATTCAAAATATCCCCAACTTTATTCATGAACTATCATGTCTGACTTGAAAACTACCAACACATACCATCCATTGTCCACACGAAACAATTATTTGGACCTACTTATGCACTCCCATTTTGAATGAATGATATAAATGACAAATATATGACTAAATAGAGAAACCTAAATAATAAATAATTTTTTTTAAAAGTAAATAAAAAAAAATGCAGTAAAAAGACAGCATTGGCCCATGCAAGTCCCCAACCTGTGCGACCTTCAGCTGAGCTAATAGGCCAGAAAATGTGGTTGCCATTAAATAACGATTCGGCAAATTACCTATATAGAGAACCATATATTTATAAGTGCAAAAGATTGAGGATAAAGCAATATAGGAAAGTTGATGTGAGTGAAAGCCATGAAGGGTTATGAACCCCGTTCAAGCTCTTCTTGTGCAGCCTGCAAGTTCTTGAAAAGAAGATGCATACCCAATTGTATATTTGCACCTTATTTTCGCTCCGATGAGTGCAAGAAATTCGCCAAGGTTCACAAAGTATTTGGAGCCAGCAATGTGAGCAAGATCCTCATTGAAGTGCCAGAGGAGCAGAGGGAAGACACGGTGAATTCACTGGCGTATGAAGCAGAAGCAAGACTTAAGGACCCAGTTTATGGATGCATTGGTGCCATAGCTCTGTTGCAAAGGAAGATGGTGGAGCTTCAACATGACCTTGCCATTGCTAAGGATCGTCTTGCTCGTTATGCTGCTGCTGCTGCTGCTGCTGCTACTCCTTCCACTGATATCTTCAATTCCCATGTTAGCTTACCACCCTTCCCTGAATTTTTCACTTGCAGTGATTTCAATGACAACTTATGCCACAGTTCATCATCTCAATCATTGAGCCGACATGAAACGGTGGATGATTTCATCCAAAGCCCATATATATTTTGATGTTGTTATGAACCCCTATTTCTTTTGTTGCAATTGTTCTGAATTGTGATCAATCAAAAACAGCGACTCTGTTGTAGATGCTAATAAATAAGAACTCCATGAATGATTTGGTCTTGGTTGAAAACTTTAAATTTCATAATTCTTATACTATTATGTGAAGCTAGAAACTGCTAGAAAATGATGAATTTCTTGGCCTTTGTAGTTTCACTTTTGTTATAGTAATAGATTTTTTTTCTGCTCCTAAAAGCATGTTTTGATCAGTTTCTTTTCTCCGAATTCTGATGTTCTCCCACCAGTGTTGTTATGTTAGTAAAGGCACGACCATGAAGCCAAAAGAAAAAAAAGAAAAGAAAGGTCCACTATTGTAAATTCAGATCACCTATTTGTGATGTAGACCCTAGATCAGAGCACCCTGAGCATTCATTGCCATTACCTACATGTGCTTGACATCATTTAGTAAAAATACAGCTACACCAACACTACTAGTTGATTCTTGCTTTTCTTTGAACGACTAATTCTGCCGAAGGCAGTGGGTCTAACTGTACTGTTTTATTGCCACATGAAGCAACCATTGTGATTTTCAGAGTCACGAACCCCACCAACGGTCCTTAAGCTTTACCGTATCATGGGAATCCAAAGACTCATGCCATGCGAGTGCTTTTTTGGTGCATCAGATGCACCATACGTCTGTCCAAAAAATGTAAAAATTTGGGATTTGATGAAAAATACTTATAAAGATATGGGTCAAATAGGAAGACAATTTTTCCTCTTTGGAAAAAAGATGTACCCAATCCGGATGTATAGAAGAATTTTTCCATGGGAAGACCATCAAGGTTCAACAGTTTTGTTGGTTTTAGAAATGAAGTACATTTTATTGATGTGTGACAATACAACTTATAAAGCAAAATAATAAAAAGAAACTACTCACTACTACATAACTTCTCATCAAAGTAGAAAAGAAAACTGCTCACTATATAACTACCCATTAAAGCAAAAAAGTAAACTGCCCACTACATAACAACTCATTAAAACATAATGAAAACTGACTCCTAAATAATTAAAAATATCAAATTGCAGTTTCTAAAGCATGATCTCTAACACTCCTCCTTGCTTTTGGAGCTGCAAACACCAATCTTCTCCCTTAGATCTTCAAATTTGCTTGTAGGTAATGGTTTTGTGAATATGTCTGCCCATTGGTCTTCTGACTTGCAGTAGACAAGTACGATTTCACCTTCTTTCTGAACTTCCCTTAAGAAGAAAAACTTGATGTTAAAATGTTTGGTTTTCCCATGAAAAACTGGATTGTTAGAAATGGCAATTGCTGCTTGGTTATCAATATGAACTTCAGTATTGTTCCATTGCTTCAGGTGTAAATCACATAAAATTTTTCTTAACCAAATTGCTTGATTAGCTGTTGCCGTAGCAGCTATGAATTTCGCTTCTGCTGTGGACTGTGCTACAACATCCTGCTTTTTAGAGCACCATGAGAAAATTCCTGAGCCAAGACTAAAACAATAACCAGAGGTACTTTTCATATCATCCACAGAACCTCCCCAATCACTGTCAGAAAATCCCAAGAGCTTAAAGTCTTGACTTTTCTTAAATTTCACACCAAAATCAATCGTTCCTTTGATGTATCTCACTACTCTTTTTGCTGCTCTTAAATGCATCTCAGTAGCACAATGCATAAAACGAGATAAAAGACTTACAGAAAATAAAATGTCTGGTCTTGATACTGTGAGGTACATTAGACAACCAATCAGACTTCGAAAGTAGCCTTCTTCAACTCTGTCAGCTCCATCATTCTTGCTCAAGCTCTCCTTTTGATTCATTGGAGTGGTCATTGCCTTGCAATCCTCCAAATGAAATTTCTTGAGAATTTCCTTGGCATACTTCTTTTGACATATGAAAACTTCATCTTCTGACTGCTTAATCTCCATTCCCAAAAAGTATGTCATGAGTCCAAGGTCTGTCATTTCAAAAATCTGCATCATTTCTCTTTTGAACTTTTCAACAAGCTTGTCATTGCCACCTGTGATTAAGAGATCATCAACATAAAGAGAGACTATAAGTAGATCATCATCTTCGTGCTTTATATACAGAGTAGCTTCTGAAGTGCTTTTCTTGAATTCTAAGCTTGATAGATGCTCATCTATCTTGCTGTACCATGCTCTAGGTGCTTGTTTCAAGCCATATAGAGCTTTCTTGAGCAGGTAGACCTTCTCGTCCTCACCTTCTTTCACAAATCCTTCGGGCTGTTCAACATAAATCTCCTCCTGCAAAATACCATTCAAGAATGCAGATTTTACATCTAGTTGAAATACTTTCCAGCCTTTTTGAGCAGCAACAGCTAGCGAGAGTCGAATAGTGTCCATTCTAGCCACAGGTGCAAATGTTTCAGAATAATCAACACCAAAAATTTGTGCATATCCTTTGACTACAAGTCTAGCCTTGTACTTGTTGATGGAGCCATCTGCATTTAACTTGGTTCTAAACACCCATTTTACTCCAATAACTGCTCTATCCTTTGGTTTGTCAACAAGCTCCCAAGTATTATTTTTTTTTATCATTAACAACTCTTCTTCCATTGCCTTCTTCCAATTCTGGTCTTGAATAGCTTCTTTATATCCTGCAGGTTCACAAATGGCTACATTGCATCTTTGATAAATATTGGACAACAACCTTGTTCCACGAATTGGTGGGTCATCTTCTAACTCTTCTTGCCACTGTTCCACTCCTTGCTCTTTGCTTATTTGGATGAGAGGACTTGATTTCTGCTTACTCATGGATGCCTCTTGTGCTTGTCCAGTTCCACTTCTCTTCTTCATGAAAATAAACATCCCTACTAATAAGTATCTTTCCAGTTTGAGGTTGATACACTTTGTAGGCTTTGGAGGAAGAGCTATAGCCAACAAAGATTCCTGGTTCTGACTTTTGGTCAAGCTTATCACGCTTTACCTGTGGAATATGAGAGAAACACATACAACCGAACACTCTAAGAAAATTGAGTGAGGGTTTATAGCCATACCATGCCTCAAATGGAGTTTTGTCCTCCAATGCCTTTGTAGGCAGCCTATTTTGCAAGAAGACAGCAGTGCTTGCTGCTTCAGCCCAGAAATTCTTTGGCAACTCTTTTTCGTGAAGCATACATCGAGTCATTTCCATTATGTACCTGTTTCTTCGCTCACTTACTCCATTTTGTTGCGGAGTGTATGGAGCAGTGAGTTGGTGTTCAATGCCAGATTCTTCACAAAAAATATTAAATTGTTCTGAAGTATACTCCTTTCCATTGTCAGTCCTAATGCATTGAATGCTACAACCACTCTGGTTCTCCACCGTTTTCTTGAACTTCCAAAACAGGCTAGCCACTTCTGATTTATGCTTCATGAAAAAAATCCAACACATTCTGCTAAAATCATCTATGAAAATAACATAGTAACGACTATCTGCAAGTGATTGAGTTCTTTGAGGACCAGCAACATCTGAGTGGATCAACTGCAGCTTATTGGAGGCTCTCCAACTTGGCTTGGGAAATGGATTTCTTTTTTGTTTGCCAAATTGACAGGCATTACAATATGGTAAATGATCTGCAAAGGTTGGTAAATCATTTGACAACTCCTTCTTCTTCATCAACAACATATTTGAGAGGTGACAATGGCCTAGTCTCTTGTGCCAAGTCTCAGTCACATTCTCATCTGTGGAAACAACAGCTTGCTCCTCCTTGACTGGTTCAAATGAGAAACTCTTGCCTCTCATTTTTGCTTTGATGATTTCCTTTCCATTTGCATCTTGAATGAGACAAACTCTATCTTCGAAAAACACTTTGAATCCTTTTTCAATGAGCTGTCCAACACTTAACAAATTTTGATCAATATCAGGTACAAAAAGAACATCTGAGATTGACTTTGTACCTGAATTTGTTAGGATAGAAACAGTTCCTATTCCCTTTACCAAAATGTGGTCACCATTACCGATTCTGACTTTTGTGATTGGTGTGGGTTTTAACTCCTTGAAAAGACTTCGATCATGAGTCATGTGGTTTGTACACCCACTGTCAATCAGCCAGCTCTCACTAGATTCATTGCTGGAGAAACAAGTGGCTACGAACAGTTGATCCTCCTCTTCTTCGTCAACAACTTGAGCATCTGCCTCCTGCATTTGATTCTTATTTCTGCATACCACTGCCTCATGCCCAAATTGGCTGCATTTGGAGCATTTTGCATCTGGCCTCCTCCAACATTTGAAAGGAGGGTGACCTTTCTTCCCACAATGGTGACAAGGAGGATATTTCCCCTTGGAATTTCCATTCCTGCTACTTGAAGAAAAAGAACCAGAATTACCTTCTTGCACTTTCTTATTTTTACCAGCTTCATGATATTTTGCAGGTAGAGCTCCTTCAATGACACCTTCTTGCCTCATGGCTCTTCTTTGCTCTTGTGCTTGCAAAGCATTCAACAATTCAGCAAGAGTGATGCTTGACATATCCTTAGTATTCTCTAAGGATGTAATTGTGGCCTCAAATTTTTCAGGAACGGTTACAAGGATCTTTTCAACAATTCTTGACTCTAGAAAAGAAGAGCCCAGCAATCTGATCCGGCTTGCTATACTAAGAAGCCTCTCAGAATACTCCTTAATAGATTCATCATTCTTCATCTTCTGCATCTCGAAGTCGCGAACTAGATTCAGCACCTGCATTCCTCGAATGCGTTCATCTCCCTTGTATTCAGTCTTGAGATAATCCCATATCTCCTTTGCTGACTTCAAAGTCATGATACGAGTGAAAATAGTGGGTGAAACTGCAGCGAACAAACAGGCTTTTGCTTTTGACTTCTTAGTTTTCTTCTCCTTCTGCACTTTTATTTGTGCCATGGTGGGATTAGCTGGAAGAGGCAGAATTTCATAGTCCTCTTCCACTGCTTCCCAAAGATCCAACGCCTCCAAGTACGTCTCCATGCGTACCTCCCAAATTGGGTAGTTTTCTCCATCAAATACTGGCGGAGCAATTGACGTAAGATTCGCTTCAGTTTCCATGGCGCCTCAAATTGACACACAGATCCCTTTAGGAAGATAGCTCTGATACCAGTTGTTGGTTTTAGAAATGAAGTACATTTTATTGATGTGTGACAATACAACTTATAAAGCAAAATAATAAAAAGAAACTGCTCACTACTACATAACTTCTCATCAAAGTAGAAAAGAAAACTGCTCACTATATAACTACCCATTAAAGCAAAAAAGTAAACTGCCCACTACATAACAACTCATTAAAACATAATGAAAACTGACTCCTAAATAATTAAAAATATCAAATAGTTTCTAAAGCATGATCTCTAACAAGTTTCCTTGCTGTATATGACACATTAATTACAACAATACATTCTTCCAAATATACCGCAAATCATTCATGAACTTACCTTATTAATTGATTCCATCTTTAAGGCTATTGTTGATTGATCAATTTCAGAAATTGCTTGTGCATATATCTGATAACGCTTGAATACATTAACAACCTACCAACATTAACTCTCCCTGTATAAGAGTAAAGACGTACGTCCGTGTTTTGCTTCATACCACACGTTAAACTGTCCAAATACTAACCAACAAATATAAATGGAAAATTTGACAGAGCATTTCTGATCATACAGCTTAGGGTAGCTTAAATTCTTTTGGCTTCTAATGTGATGACCCTTGATAGATTTGACCAAGTGAATTACAATTTACAAATGTTTGGAAAACAAGGTTACACAACAACGTTAAATTTCTAATCAAGTTTCATCTATCATCACGGCATAAAACAGGTGAATATACAAGTACTGAAAGGAATAGATATATCTTGGTAACATCAAATTACAACAAAAAATGTTAAACTACACACTGAACATAAACAAGAAAAGACAAAAGACTTGGAAACAAAAGCAAGAAAGACAAAAATTGAGCTCAGGGAAGGCAATCTTTGTGGAATCAGACACACGTTTGGCTTTCAGAGTAAAGATGTCCAAACTACACTTACTTTATCCAAACATAAACTTCATCAAATTTCAGATTGCATCTTCCCAGTCTCAAGATAAGCACAATTCTTATACAAAAGACATCTGAAAGTACAGCAATTTTATTAATGTGCTACTAAACACACACACATATACGCCCGCAAGGAAAACGAGAAGAATCACTTAAGAAATAGCAGGTTATTGAAGTTCTTCATTCGAATTAATTCTAGCTAAGACTACCTACCTTATAGATTTTATGCTTCTGAAATGTTAATTGAATAGGCTAGCCAATATGGAGGTAATAGAACTTAATTATCATGATGGGAATTTGAATTTTGATTCATAAAGCTAGCTCAAGTTTAGTATAATAAGATTGGGACACTAATGATTAAGCTCAAACAACCGATGGTGTCCTTGGAAGCCTATTTTTTACCCAAGCTCATAGTTGTTAGTATATAAATGTTTCAGGAACAAGATATAATGAGTAAATGCCAATCCGATGTACCGTACAGCTTAGAGTTGAAAGATATAACAAAGTCTTAAAGAACATGGTCAATAAGTGATTTTCCCTTCAAACAAAAGAACCTCAAAGCCAAAACTTTTTTTTTTGGTGTGGGGGAAGTAATAAAGGCAGAGAATTATGCAGGATCCTGATATCAAGAATATCACCAATACATACAGGCTCATGCAGTCATTCCAAATATCATCAATATAAGAATTTTGCAGGATCCTGATATCAAGAATATCAAGTTATTACATACACTATCTTCGTATCATCACCTTTAAAAACCAAATGAGCAAACATTTTGTAACGGAATGGATTGCTTTGGCATGATCATCTATTTCCCCCTTCTTTCTTTTGCATAGTAACTGAAAGATGGATATTAAACAAAAATCTGAGAGGTCAAAAAGTTTTATTGGTCCACTTTATGTATTTAGAAAGCATGCTCGGCAACACCTCCCCGCCAAAGCTGCTTGTTTTAAAATTGTACTTCTCTAATTGACTACCTCTCAAAACTCATATTTGCGAAGACAGCATCACCCAAAACATTCATGGATGTGATAGATATCCGTCTAAAGCGCAACTCGTGCACAATGCGTACACGTCCATGACAAACCAACACCGAGATTAACTCGGCTTGTTCTCTACCTCAACAAATGAATACTTACTGTGTGTCACACATTTACCATACACCAGTGAAAGTGAGAAAGAAAATAACTATCTCCACCCAATCAAAAACGCTATTGGTCTGGCTATATTGGATTGAAGAAGCTCACAAAAGCTACGAAAAATGTGAGAGCTTTTAAATATATTTCATAGAACACAAGCCTTCCCAGAACCTGAATATACTAATTAAACCATGTCATCCTTTCTCATATTTAAAATTTAAAATGCAACCCACCTAATTAATTTCATTAATCGAAAAAAATAAAGCTTCTTTTACTTCATCCACAAGTGTATTAGTATCCAGAGAGCTCAATTTATTTAAAATGTCAAGTATTGGTGGAAATAAGACTACAAGAATTAATGAATTGGACAAAACTTAATACCATTTCCCCAATGCTTGTCCCATGACTGGCCATAGCTTTAATTCTCCGTAATTAAACTACAAAAATACATGCTTTGATTGCTTCCTAGGTGATTCAGTTCCAATTGTGTCAGATGCCTGTAGTTTTTCCCAACAAATGGAAACAAGCCATATCTGTGTTTCTCATCTCCCAAGAGTTTTCAAAAATAAATCAAGACCGACATAAAAATAGTAATCTACATACCTCATAGAGTGTAATGAAGGAAATATAACCTGAGTTGGTGCCATTCTTTGGACATCCATGATCCATCCATGGATGATTGAACTCTGCACGCTGCTGATCCTTCATGCCTTTAAGCACTTACGCACGTCATTCTTGTCCCTTCTCAACACACATCCCTCCCTCAAGTCTAGAGTATAGGAAGCGTGAAATTTACAGGATTAAATATCTGCGGGTAGCTCAATATCATGATATACTCTTATGCCATATTAGAATTGAGAAAACTTGAAGCTAACTCAAATTAGCTCAAGAAAAAAAGATTATACAAGGTATTAAAAGAAGTACTTTGCCGGTATACTAAACAGATACCAGATCTAAACACTTGTGCCATAATGTCAAATGAAACCACATGAATTTGATAACAATTGCTACCTTAAAAGCACATACCAATGAATAAACTCTGGACGAAGTGATCCTCCTGACTCTTCTTTTATCTTTATTCTCACGAATGAATTAGAATAACCTCAAGGCTTGTTATTTATATACATCAGTGCACTACGTTGTGCTGGCTATTCTAACAACTAGTAACAGTCTATTAAACAGACTCAACCGTTAATAAATTAACTATTACAAACTTCATAGCTACTGTACACGTGGACCAACGGTTACGGTACATGTCATTCATTTCTTACCCCCTGCCAATAATGTTGGCTTTTTGACAACTCTAATGCAAAAAGAGAAACATAGAATCGGTTTAGTTTTTTTTTGGCAAATTATTTCTCTAACTAATCGGCATAAGAGTATATCATGATAATTGATATGCGTGTTGGATCGCGCATCAATCCCATGCGTAGTGTATCAGTTGGGCAAATACTTTGCCAAAAGAACTGAACCGATACTATGTTTCACTCTTTGCACTACAAGGATCGAAAGGCCAATAATGTTATTTATATGGGAAATATAAGTATTATGTGAATACCAAAAATATATATATATATATAAGTATTATATTGTGGGAGTGAGTTTTTTGTCCTCCAACCATTTTTTAATTATGTAATAAGAGCCCGTTTGTTTTCCTTTTAAAAAAAGTAATTTTTATCTCTTCCTTATTTTAGAAGTACTTTTTAAAAAAATTAAAGTTATTTATATTTTTATAAAAATATTTAGTTTTTGAAAAAAATATTTGACTTTTGACTTCTGTTTTTTTTAGAAGTTAAAATTTTAGCTTATAAAAAAAAATAAATTTTTGGCTTTTTTGTGACTTCTGTTTTTCTTAAAAGCAGACATCCAAACGAACTTAAAGTGAGAAGTGCTTTTTTTTCATAGAAAAAAAAAACAATTTTTAGAGATTAAGAAAAGCTTATCCAAACGGGCCCTAAAGGTAGTACATAGTTAAAATATTAAAAATGATGATATGGAAGAGAGAGAGAAAAAGTAACTTTAATGTTATAACTTTATAACTAACAATTATGTACTACCCTTAGTACATAATTAGAAACAATTGCAGGATGTTCTGCAACAGGATATCCGATGATATCATGCAAATTATCTAAACATCTCATCACTAGACCAATTTTAATGGCTTAGTATTGCATATTTTTAATTAGTACAACTATTCTTAAAATATTATTACTATTTAAAATAAAATATACCCTAATTTTGAATTTTGTAACGAGAATATAATTATTTAAATTTTGTCCACAGATTAACATTATGGCCCGTTTGATAGAGGGATAAATTTTAGACTAAAAAAAAATAATATTGGGAAATCTATTAACCTACATTTGGTACAAGAATTCTTAAAATTTTCTTAGAAAAATGAGATTCTTGAAAATTAAAATTGTAAATAAGAACCTCATGAAATAATACCACCATACGCGTGGTATTCTTGAATTCTCACTTGGTGAATTTTTTTTACATAATTTATAGCACATAAATAACTTTACTTTAATATTTTCATGATTGAAATATCCTCTCTTGTTAAAAACCTAGTCAGGATACTCTGCTTCAAGAATTCGATTGGAAAATTTGGATTTGATCTCCAATGCTACGTTTTGACCCTTTTATGTCATATAAGAAAGGAAATTCAAAAATTTATCAAATGTTAATTTTGTAAAATTAGTTCACATTCCCATGAATCATTGACAATCATCCAAATATAAAATCAGAAAAATTTGAACCGATATTTCTGGAAATATTTTGGCCTACCAAATAACTTTTTGGTAACATTTCTAAAAAATTTATTTTTCTAACATATTCTTAGTAATTGTGATTTTCAGAAAAAAAAAAAAAAAAAAAAAAACCTTTAACAAACGTGCCTTATTGAAAAAATCAAATTTGCTTTTGTACATTTTTTCAAGGTGAGATGCTGATGTTGGGTTCAAAGCATACTCGAAGTGAAATACCATAAAAGTTCTTTGGGTCAGAAATTTTTACGATACTGACTCTGTTTGATTGTTGTTTTCAAAAACAATTTTTTAGTTTTCAGAAAAAAAAAACTAAAAAACTCGTTTGGTAAAACCTGTTTTGTAAAAATTATTTTGAAAAAAATAACTGTTTTTTTGTTTTTAAAATCAAATTTAGAGAATATGTCTGAGTTGTTTTTGTTTTTTATTTTGGTTTTTAACTTTCAAAATAAATAAATATAGAAAACAATTGTTTCCATAATTATTTTATAAAACAGTTTTAAGAACAAAAAAATTCAATTTTCTATACAACCATCCAATAAAAATTAAACACATAAGCTCATACAGTAATATATAAAAGAAAAAACACTGTTTAAGTGCAGGTGTCTAATTCTCAGCGGCGGTAGTATCTAGGGCAGATGTATGAAAGATGTTCTCCTTTGGGTCCGGCCTCTTGTACATAAAGTTGGAACATAAAATTCATTAACTGGGACTCTGCATATTCTCAATAATTACGGAAATTTGATCCAACGTACGTACGTACTTTACAAAATTCAAATCTCTCGTTGCATTAAAAAAAATTATATTTACCATATTTTTATGTTTATAATCAAATTTTAACTATTGATTTTTATCAATTTATTTGTTATAATAATTGAGAATTAGTAATTAATTAATATATATGATCCAATAAATTATAACCGTTAGATTGATGAAAATCACTAGTTAAGATTTAGTTGTAAGAGGTTACGAGTGAAAAGAGGTGTTTCCAAATAAAAAGAAACAAGTGAAAAGAGGTTATAAACATAAGGGCAAATTACATAGAACACCTTTTATTTAGGGTGTTTTTCAAAATACCACCTCACACTTTCAAACAAAACAATTAACCTCATCCTACTATAAAATAACAACAATTAAACATATTTCACAATTTTGAGACAAAAATACCCTTCTTCTCATCCAACACCACCCGTTATCTCTAGCCACATTTTGCTGCCATCAACCGCTACCGTTGTCACCTACCATTATCCTTCACCTATCATTACTGGCAATCGTCGGTGGTCACTTTCATCATAAGAGATTGTTTTGTTTCATATTTTCGTCCAACATTTTATCTTTCATGATGGTTTTTGTCAATTTAATTTTGTTTCTTATTTATTCATTTGTTCCTCTCTCTTTTTTAATCCAAATCCAATACCCAAATCGTTTAAGATATCTATTTCCAAAATTTTGGATATCTAGAGGAGAGAGAGAGAAAGAGCAACACTTAATATAGTTTCTGCAGTTGCAACATGAATGGGGAGAAGGTGAAGATGAGCCACGATGATAGAGAGCAGAGCAGGTTTTAGAATGGGAGATTGGTCTCCCCACGACCCATTTAACACATTTTCTTTGTACCCCCCCTCCCCCCTAAAATTATGGTTCATATCCTCATCGAGGTATTTCGTTTCTGAAAAATAGGGTATGCTCCCAAAAGTTTATTCAAAGAAAACCCAACTTTGAAATTTGGGCTTAAATTGTTTTGTCTTGAAGAAGCATATTCCTTGCTACTCCATGATTTCTACCTATAACACGTTAACCCACCTAGGCATGAGGTCCATAGCTATTGAAGTTGTACTACGGTGCTGAAGTGAGAACACTGTGTCGATGGATAACAGTGCTAGTGTTGGGGAGAGAAGAAAGGTATTTTTGTCTCAAAATTATGAAATATGTTTAATTGTTGTTATTTCGTAGCGAGAGGGGGTTAATCATTTTGTTTGAAAGTGCAGGTTGGTCTTTTGAAAAACACCATAAATAAAAGGTGGTTATATGTCCTTAAATATAACTTCCCTCGGAGAAAAAAAAATTCCCAACGAGTTATTGGTCTAGTGACGACAATAGTTAAATCTCAAGATTTAATATGCCACAAAGGTAATTAGTATAGATTGATATCTACCAAAAAAAATATTCGAATCTTAATAATATTAAATAAAATAACTTTTTAAATTACAATTTTTTTTTTTCGTAAACTAATTAAAGTATATTAATCTAGGAAAAAACTATTCTCATGTTACATGAGATAAATTTTTCTTCCTACATACCCTTCGATAACTGTGCCACATCTTCCTTTTCTTTTCTTTTTTATTTTTTCAGGTGGGGAGCCCACAAGTTTGTTTCTGAAACATGAAATAACTTGTCTCATTTAACACGAGATTAAAAAAACCCATTAATCTACGTAGCTTCCGCTTTCACTCCATATTTTCACGTAAAAGTATAATCAATTAATAAGCATCTTGTATAGGTATTTTTAAATTTAAGTAAAATTTGAAAGGGAAAAAAAGCATAAATTAAAAATATATAATTATAATAATGCTATAAATAATTAATTTAGATTAAATTAAAAAATATTGATTAAAAAATTTTAAAAGCACAAAGAGATGTATACATTTTTAAAAAAATTGAACTTAAAATTTAAAAATTAAAATATTAAGAATGTCACATGTCATATTTTAAAAAATAGTATATTATTAGAAAATTAAACAGCTTTCAAAGGAGTGTACTTTAATTTAATATTTGACATTTTTTTGGATATTAAATATTTAGCATTTCATACAACCAAATCATGCATGATGTTATTAATGAAAATTTGATATTTGATTAAAAAAATAAGTAATAGAAATGATAGTGAATTGATTAAGAAAATTTAAATATGTGGCCACAATTTTTTGGGTAAATTTCATAAAAGCACCTTGTAGTTTTGTATCTTTTCAAAATACCACCATGCACTTTCAATTAAAACAATTCTACTCCTTAACTTTTTATATTAAAATAATTAAAAATATTTATCATATTTAAGACAAAAATAACCAACTGCAAACATTTATCCATTGTCGTTGCCCGCAAACCCTGTTGCCATTGCCTTCCGGTCACCTATGATGCACGGACACGGACACGGGACACGACACGACACGACACTCCGACACGTTAATTTTAAAAATGCTAAATTTTGACACGTTGTGACACGTTTTGATATTAAATAATATTTTTAAGATGCAAAAGTATATTTAAATATATATATTATGTATAATAGCAGATAAAAATTATATTTAAATCAGTACTGAATTTAATTAAAATAAATAAATTATAATCAAATGATTTAACATTGAGTTTTTATTTTTATTTTTGATAAATTCATTCAGTTTTTATTTAAGAAATTTAATTATATAAATTCCTATTTTGCTAATTTGAATTATGTGGTAGTGAAAGAAAGAAAGATGTGGTAGTGAAAGACGTACATCTGTCATTTTCTCTCTCTTTAATGAGATAAGAAACATGTGGTAGTGAAAGACAGAAAGAGTGAAAGATGTAATTACAGATCGTTCAATAGATGGGTTTGTGAGTTGGCTGAATCGGTGGATTTGTAAGTTGGGTTTGGGGAAGATGATGTCCGGTAGTGAAGGGTGGGACGGTGAAAGAAGAGGAGAGGTTGAAGATGAGGGATGGTGCGGTGGAGATGGGTATGGAGCTGGGGGTGACTGGCGGTTGGAGGTGGAATGGGGTGGTGGTTTGGTTGATGAAGATGGGAGGAGGGTGATTTGGAAAAGAATGGGGTTGTGGTGTTGGGGTGGTGGTGTGGTTAATTTTTACACACAAAAAAATTGTCAAAAACGTGTCCACATACGTTGACCGCGTGTCTGATTCAGTCAAATTCGCGTGTCCCACTGTTAGCACCTATTTTTGTCCTATATTTTGTGGTTTATAACCAAGACAATAAAGGGAAGAAGAAAGGGAAGAGAGGCATTTTTGGAAAGATTTGCAACATGAATTGGAAATGAGCAGGGCTAGCTCCGACTGCGATATCTCATTCATCCACCGTCCGATCAAGCTAAATTTTTTTTAGTAAGATCTTGACTCATTTTACATCATATTCAACGGTGGATTTGTTGATTGGAGGCATGTACCATTCTCAGAAAATTCAAGATCGAAACAGTTTTCCAGGGCGATTTCTACTGCAAGCAGCCATATTGTGAGGACCGTTTCTCTCGAACGAACTGTCCGATTGACCTCAAATTTGGTTGGCATGTTCCTCCAATATGATACTTCAATCTGACTGGAGGGATTCTTCATTTGAGCTTCCTAGCATCAGATATAATTTTCGCAAGATGGGCTGTTAGTTTCATTAGAAATGATGCAGTTTCGGGCAGCCGTATTGCAGGGATCGTTTCTCTCAAATGAACCGTCTGATCTTCCTCAAATTTGGTCGACATGTTCCTCGCATATGATACTTCAATATGACTGGAGGGATTTTCAATCTAAGCCCTCGGGTGTGAGATATGGTGGTCGTAAAATAGCTGTTCAAAATGAGGAAAAACTCCTATTCTTAAAAATATACCACATCACTTATCTCTCATCTCTCCCTCTTCCCTTCCCCCTATATAAACACCTCTACCCCTTCCTTTAGAGTTAACAGAAAAATTAGAGAAAACCAAATTAAAAACAAGAAAAATTGGAGAAAACCAAATTAAAAAATCACAAGATACTTGGGCTTGGGGTGGTCCTTCACAACTTAGCTCTATACCCTAGGTTTTGATCATCTTTGAGGAGAGTTGGGCTGGTCTTGCATAACTTGGCTCCATGCACCAAGTTTTGGTCATTTTCGAGGTATGTCCGTTTACTTCCTTCTTTAGAATATATTTTCTTTACATATTTTTATGTTCTTATTTTAGGAATTTTCTTATGTTTTTCATGTTTTATTAGAAATTTTCTTATATAGCTTAGAAATTATATGGGTGATTAATTTATGCATGATGCTTTGTTAATCTTATAACCTCTTTTTATTTATTTTCATCACTGCAAAATTATTATCTTAAGTTTAAAAACAATCAACACATAAACATTTGACGTAACTTTGAGTTCTCTATTGTACCGAGGGATACGTCGGAGCGGGACCCACTCGTCAAGCACAAAATTATATTTTTAAAAATTAGTTTATTTTTCTATAATCAATGTAGTTCAATTCTTTGGGGTGAAATAAATGTTTAAAATCTCCTTAATAATTTGCATATTTAGTATAAGGTAATCGTTTTTTAACGGACGATGTAGGGTGCTAATACCTTCTCTACTCGTAATCGACTCCTGAATCCAATTGTGATTTCAAAGACCCATTTTATCGAATAAAATGGTTTTTCCAATGCTTTTCCAAATAAACCTTGGTGGCGATGTTTTAAAACTTTCAAATCTTTCGCCGCCACGTCGATACAATGGAGGCGCCACCAAGGTTTATTTGGAAAAACATTGGAAAAACCATTTTATTCGATAAAACTGGTCTTTGAAATCACAATTGGATTCGGGAGTCGATTACGAGTAGAGAAGGTATTAGCACCCTACATCGTCCGTTAAAAAACGATTACCTTATACTAAATATGCAAAAATTATTAATGAGATTTTAAACATTTATTTCACTCCAAAGAATTGAACTACATTGATTAAAGAAAAAGAAACTAATTAAAATTTATTTTTGTGCTAGACGGGTGGTTCCCGCTCCGACGTATCCCTCGGTACAATAGAGAACTCAAAGCTACGTCGTTTTGTAGAAAATGTTTATGTGTTGATTGATTTTAAACTTAAGATAATAATTTTGCAGTGACGAAAATAAGTAAAAAGGGGTTATAAGTTTAACAAAGCATCATGCATAAATTAATCACCCATATAATTTCTAAGCTATATAAGAAAATTTCTAATAAAACATGAAAAGCATAAGAAAATTCCTAAAATAAGAACATAAAAATATGTAAAGAAAATATATTCTAAAGAAGGAAGTAAACGGACTTACCTCAAAAATGACCAAAACTTGGTGTATGGAGCTAAGTTATGCAAGACCAGCCCAACTCTCCTCAAAGATGATCAAAACCTAGGGTATAGAGCTAAGTTGTGCAGGACCACCCCAAGCCCAAGTAGCTTGTGATTTTTTAATTTGGTTTCTCCAATTTTCAGTTTTTAATTTGGTTTTTCTCCAATTTTTCTTGTTTTTAATTTGGTTTTCTCCAATCTTTTTCCGTTATGTCTAAAGGAAGGGGTAAAGGTGTTTATATAGGGGGAAGAGGGAGAGATGAGAGATAGGGGATGTGGTATATTTTTAGGAATAGGGGTTTTTCCTCATTTTGAACAGCCATTTTACGACCACCATATCTCACACCAAAGGGCTTAGATTGAAAATCCCTCCATTCATATTGAAGTATCATATGCGAGCAACATGTCGACCAAATTTGAGGAAGATCGGACGTTTCATTTAAGAGAAACGATCCCTGCAATACGGCTGCCCGAAACTGCATCATTTCTAACGAAACTAACAGCCTATCTTGTGAAAATTATATCTGATGCTAGGAAGCTCAAATGAAGAATCCCTCCAGTCAGATTGAAGTATCATATTGGAGGAACTTACCGACCAAATTTGAGGACAATCGGACAGTTCGTTCGAGAGAAACGGTCCTCACAATATGGCTGCTTGCAGTAGAAATCGCCATGGAAAACTGTTTCGATCTTGAATTTTCGGGGAACGGTACCGGCCTCCAATCAACAAATCTACCGTTGAATATGATGTAAATTGATTCAAGATCTTACTAAAAATAATTTCAGCTTGATCGGACGGTGGATGAATGAGATATCGCAGTCGGAGCTAGCCCTACTCATTTTCAATTCATGTTGCAAATCTTTCCAAAAATGTCTCTCTTCCCTTTCTTCTTCCCTTTATTCTCTGGGTTATAAACCACAAAATATAGGTGCTAACACCCACAAAAATAGGTGTCCCAAAAAATCAACTGCGTGTCGGAACGTGTCGGAGCGTGTCCGTGTCGTCATTTTTTCAAAAAAAGCGTGTGTACAAGTATTGTAGCTGGTCACTACCCCATCCTTGACCATCATGGCTATGTTGACTTTCTTCTTTGGATTTTCCAAAGCACGAGAAATTATTATTCTATTCACCGCAAAGAGAATCGATCAAATTCCACAAAATACTCAAATAGTCCCTAGATAGAAAAATGCACTTGTAACACTTGAAAGAACTATATATTAGGAACATCGATCAAAGTGTTATTGTTTGACAAAATTTTTATCCAAATACCACTAATAGTATTTTTTACCAAATTGCCACGAGATGTAATTTGCTACAGCTGGTAGCGAATTACGTTCGCCAATAATTTTGTGACACGTGACATATTTTCGCAGAAAAAAGCTGATTAGATGAAGTTCGCTGCTAGTGGTAACGAATTTGGTACGCAATGTGATCACTTGTCATAAAATCATAGACAAACGTAATTTGCTACCAGTCATAGCGAATTATGTCACGTGACACTTTGGTCACTGTTCCAGTATATTATATAACAAAATTCCAACACATATAATTAACCCCCAATTAATGTTATTTAGCCAATATACTATTACTATATTTGATGTCCAAAATGTTACTCAATGCTTCTCTCTGTTTTTCATCCATATTTGAGCTTTTGTCGAGATTACAGATCACCATTGTTGGAGTGGTTAAGTTAACCATGAATCTTGATTCTTTGTACTCATTATTTTCATTGTGGGTGTTTGAACTGGACTAGGTCCCGTGAGTTTTTACTTCTTCATTGGAGAAAGTTTTTTCACGTTAAAAATCTATTTGTGCTCTCTTTCTCTCTCTCCTTTGTATTTGTTTTTACGCTGCGCTGTTCGACCTGGTAAAGTTTAGGCCAAGGTAATATTGCCGAGATTCGAGATCCATGATCTTGTTGACTGACTTCAACAAAAGACTTCTGAACCGAGTTGATGGAACCGAGTTCCCAACAGAAAATAGAGTTATTTTCATATTAAAATTGCAAAATATGATTAATTGCTGTTAATGGGGTTAATTATTTGAATTGAAAGTATGGTGTTTTTTGTAAAAGCACATAAGTTGAAGGTGATTTTATGTAATTTATCCTAAATTTTATTTGTAACTGATAAGGAAAAGAAATGGAGAAGTTTAGAGTGAATACACCCTTATATATTGAATTAGAATGTTTACACTTTTACTTATACAGCACACGCTAAATTAAGTGAAAGTATAAAAGAAGAGTTAATCTCAATTATTATATCCTATATGGATTGTCAATATCAAGTTTAAGGAAGACTATTTATGTAATATATAATGGCCAATATTATCTTCTCTCAGTCCTTCACTTTATGCACTCTATAATATATAATTCTTTAATCAAGCTATGTAATTGATCAGCCATCCGTTCCCAACTGACACCAAGTTGATCACGTGCAACCATAACGTTCTTTTCTTTTTTGTGTTGTAAGATCAGGGGAAATGAAGTTGAGTATCCAAGCTTATTGGAAAGTATTAAAAGGTAAAAGAGAGATCTAGAATATCATTAAAATACTAAACTACCCTTATACTTAATATCTAATACTCCCCCTCAAGATGGAGAGTGAACAAAGAGAACTTCCATCTTGAACAAGAAAAACCAAGAAAACATAATAACCAAATAAAAAATCCTGAATGAGAAATCAAAATCTTCAGAGTGCTGGAATGAGCTTCAGCAAAATAACTGTGCTGGTATGGACATCAGCTAAAGAAGGGAGGGCTGGGATGGACATCAGCCACAAAATACTAAATGGTGTCGGGATGGACATCGACAAAATCAAATGTTCTGAAATGAACATCAGTAAACTTGAATAACACCACAAACAAACGTGGGAATAAAATCTAAGTGGCCAAATACAAGCCAGAAACAGTACATCAAAAAAAATAAAAAAAAAATAAAAAACCAAAAATAATAGCAGTGTTGCAAAAACATCCATAGTTCATGAATCTTCACAAACCTGCAAAATGAGAAAAGAAAAAAAAACAAAGAGACAGATCTGGAACAGATCAGGAAGAAATATTAGAAAATAAACACGACCGAGAAGCAACTGGAGAAGAAGAAAACACTGATCAGAAAACGTCAACGATCTGGAATGGCAGAGACGGTCGGAGAAGGAGACTGTGACCGGAAAAAAAAATGCGGCCAAAAATAATGACCGGAGAAGGAGACATGAAGAAGATCCATGGAGGTCCAACGAAGACAGGAGCGACGCGGTTCGGTGGTTGACAGGTCGCACGAAGACAAGAACCAGAAATATAACAGCCACGAACGACGCCGGTGAATGAATGACGCCTTCTATGAAGGTGCAGAAACAAAAGGGCGCAAGTTGAGAATCACGAAAGAACAGGAGAAGCGAGTTGATTTCTCACTGGTGAAGGATCAGAACAAGAATAGTAACAGTAACGATAATAGAGAAAAAGAAGTAGGAAATGGAAAAAAAAATTACAGATCTGTAACGTAAATCACTGGAGAATGCTGGAGAACACAGGAAAACAAGATACATTGGACAAAAAATAAAAATCCGAAGTAGATGACCCAAAACAACGAAGAAATCACAGATCTAGGACATAGAAAAAGGAAGGAGAAAGAGTAGCTCCGATGATAAAAAAAAATGCACAAATAGAGATCAGATCCGGAAGAAAGGAAACAAAGAAAAGAAAAGAAAAATAGTGATTGCAGCAGAATCTCCGTTCATGGAGGATAAAAATGCTCTGATACCATATTAGAAGGTAAAAAAGAGATCTAGAATATCATTAAAATACTAAACTACCCTTATACTTAATATCTAATAGAAAGAAATAGGTAGCTCGTAAGCTCACTCAATCCCACCCAAAACTCACTCTCATCATCCCCCAACTCTTTCAGCCATTTCTGGACCTGTCGACCTGGACAATGGAGATGGAATAGCCGTGGGTTGGTTAAACCTTTCTGCCAGATCTTTAGCAAGAAGCAGAAGAGTGGAAAGGTTCACTATAGGGGGGCTAACTGAATAGCACAGAAGAAAAAAAAAAGATACGGGAAGTGGATCCTCTCATGTGTAAAAGTAGTCATGTGATCATGTTATTTGATCACAATCACTTATTGATGATGAGATAAGAGAGAAAAAAGTTTGTAATTTTTAAACGAGTAGTTGTGATCAAATAACATGATCACATGATCACTTTTTCATATGAAAAAATCCACTTCAATCAATATGCCGCTGCTCACTTTTCAATTTCTTCATCATACGTCATATATATCTTGTTGCTAAAATCATAACAAACACAATCTCAAATTTTTATAAACGGTTTCATGCATATGGAAATATATTTAAAATAATATATGATTAATAAAATAAGTTTAATATACGAAAAATATATATATTGTTAGCCGACAAGTCTACACTTAATAAAACAAATTTATTATTAAAAAACTACAATGCCAAAATGACAAGCTTTTTACTCATCTCTCAGCCATTTTTCTTCATTTTAAAAAAATTTCTTCAGTCAACGGAGATAATTTATTTTCCGTGAGTCCAAAATTATATTATCAAGATATTTTTGTAATTCTAATATATTGTAAGGTATATTAGTCTTTATCATTATAATTTTTTAATCTTATAATTTAAAACGATGTCATTTTTAACTTACTAGAAATAACTTTATCTCATGTGAGTAGAGAAATATTTTTCCCTTCTTTTTATTGTGATGTACGTAGTGTGTTTAAATTTGCATATAACATGTGAGTTATTTAAGACCTAAAGTGAAGGAATGTAAATTTAAATGTTTTGAATTGCAGAGGTTGGACCTAAAGTCTATAAAGAGCAGACTCGGATTGCTTCGTTTATACATATTAGTCAGAATTGTTGCTGACAGTCCTTATTTCTTACCAAGGTCCTCTTTATAGGTAGTGATTGCTTTGAAAGCCACTCAAGGTACCTCCTTATATCATGAGAAAATGGGAGTTCATGTTCGTTCCTATATGACATATATAGGTCGTCCTACCTCCCTACTCAAGATACACCATGGTGGGCATTTCACTTTGCACAATGCAAACTCTACCAAATCACGATCTTTATACTTAAAACGAGAAATGTTAATCGCATTGTGTAGTGGTGTTACATATTGAAATTTTTGTACATAATTAACCCATCCTTCTCAATTTTTAAGCACAGGGAGAAGGAGAAGGCGCATCGCATCCTTTCTTGAACTTTTGTCTAACAACTACTCCATAAAGTTACCAATTTAAAGGGATAAATGTTAGAATTTAGAAAAGAAAAGGGTCCAAACTAAGGGAAAATTTAATATACAACCGTCACACTAAGTGCTCAATGCAATAATTATATTTGTATGATGTATTTTTGAAAATACTATAAATATTAAAATTACTTTTTTTTCTCTGTCTTCAATATTTACAATATATATTTTAAAAAATACACAATGCAAATATGAATGCGACGGTAATACAAAATATGCTCTCCCAAATCAGGACAAAATAGAATTCTCTCACACGTCACAAGTCACGGATGCGACGCTCGCATCAAAAGCTCGTAATTGTCAACGGCAGATGTGGGGACAGCAACCATCACCTTCACGCTCACACTCTCAGTCTCATCTCTCACCGGCAAAAACAAACAGTACCTATCACAGCACACGGGTCCCACATGCAACGGCTTCCCCATTCCCACGTCAACCATCTCCAGACCCAGCCTTGACCACTGTGACACTATCAGCACCCCAACTGAGTCAGGACTCGCTCTTCGCTCCGACACCAACTCAATCACACCCCTCACGTGCTCCTTCCCCACTCTCTCCTTCGCCCTCTTCACCAAACCCGACCCGTACCCGATCCCCCTTTCCGCCAGCTCCATCGCGCTCGTCTCTGCGCACCCCACAACAAACGCGTTCCCGTAGTACCCGTCGGGTAAATCCGGCTTGACCCGGTTCCGCACGTTGATGCTGAACAGCAGCTTCAACATTTGGTTCGCCGGAAAGCTTAGTGCTCTCGCCCAGCACCTCCATACGTGTGCCGCGAGGACTTCGAACGATGTGTAAAATAACGATTCTCCGGGTTGACTCGTGCATCGAGCGAGTCTCTTGAGCTCGCTGAGTCGGCTCTTGTCGAAGGTAACGGACGTTGGTTTAAGCCCGTTGGAGACACGGTTCATGAAGCCGCAGAGGTCAGCGACTCGGTTGAACTCGGGGTGAGTCGCGAGGTTAACTCGAGTGTGCTTCATGGGTGGCGGGTTCAGAAGGTGACGATCCCAAACGGGTTTAGGTCTAGAAGCTAACTCTGCGCGTTTCCCAGAAGCTAACTCGGCAAAATAGTTAAGAAACTGAGCGCTCCCGATGCCGTCGCAGATGCAGTGGTTGATCCCGACGCCGATTGCGGCGGCTCCGTCGCCGAGCCACGTCAGCTGAACCACCAGCGGCGGCGATCCCTTGAGAACATCTGCGACGTGGAGGGACAAGAGTTTCCTCCAGTGGGTAACTGTTTTGGGTGCTTTCTCAAAGTCGTTGATGCTGTAACGGTCAGCGAAGGCCTCGATGAAAACCGCACCCTGGGCCCCACACACGACCTCAAGGCACGAGTCGCTGGGTCTGGCCCTGACCCTTCCGGCGAATGGGTAATAGGGAACCAGTGCTTTGGCTAATGCTGCTTTAAGACGAGCCGTGGTTGCACCCTGGTCCACTCCAGGGCTAGCCTTGTAGACCAAGAGATACTCTATGGTGAAGCGAAGGAAGAGTTGCGAGTCAAGAGGTGAAAGAGCCAGAACACCATATGGGGTAGGCTCTGAAGGAGTAACCACCACTGCTTCTTTCACACGCACAGAGCTTCCCATGTGTCTTCACTGATCAATTTGGGGTTTTGAATTTTAAATCTTAAAAGATGAGCAACTTTTGCAATTTGGGGTTTGTGACGAGCTTTAATATGGTGTTGTAGTAGTGCATAACCTTTAGAGAGGCCTAATAACAAACAAGTTGCGTGCAAGTGCAAGTGCAAGTGCGAGTGCTATTGAAAGTCAGGACGGTATTTGTAAAGGACCAAGGACTCATCATATTTGCAACCGAAAAACTTAAATTATTGGAGGAATTAAAAGGAAAAAATGTGTGGTAGAATAGTTCTTTATATTGTTATTTAAGAATTTGTGAATTTTGCGTGAAAATTAACCTTTAGTGATGCATTTATGGTTAAGAAGACCCCATGAGTTTATAGTTTTGTGGGTCTAATTGTTAAAGAACAGTGCCAAGATTCTCAGGGCTTCGCTTTATGGAAGAAAATGATGATAAAAAACAAATATAGTAGTAGAACAAATGTGCTGGCTTTGCTTTTTGTCTATTGAGTTGGACTGATAGATATGACTCCCTCAATGTCAATCTCCACGTGGCCAAATTAGTCTTCAAAATTTGTTTATTGTACATCATTTTATGTTGATTATATATAGTCCCTCAAATTAACCATAAACTTTTGCGGCATAATATTCAATATTATTATATCAAAATTTTAACTAATTTTTATTATTATTATTTTCTTATATTTTAATTTAATAATATTAGAAAATAATAGATAATATAAGCATAAACAAAAGTACTTAGAATATTCTATCCTACTAAACAACTGTTTTTTAGTGGTGTTGCCGTGTTTGTGAGAAGCTGGTGACGTCCGTCGTTGCTTCACTTCTGATGTTGCATATCTGTCTTTCATTCTGTCCCGTTCGTGTCCCCAAAAGCTACACCTACGGTCTTTTGACCCATTTGAGAATGGAATTTTTTTATCGGATTGATTTAAAAATTAAGTACTTTATTAAAATAATATTATAGGCTTATAGCAATATGTACATGTAGATGTATGCGTTTAAATCGTATAAAGGCAGGACGAATGTGTGCTGCCACTTGCCACGATGTAAATTGCATATCATTTCATACATAATTTAACGTACACAATTCATGCACGACTTGCAATGTTCAGTTTCATACGCGATTGAATGTTGCACATGCGCGTCTCTATGCGTATTTACGAAAAATATTTGAATTTTGAATGAAATAGATAAAAACTGAACGTTTGGTAGAGGAATAATTCTTTTTTATTCAAAAATCTCAATTTTTAAAAATATAATTTTTACATTCAGTTTATGATAATATATAAAAATACAAAATTTAAAAAATTTAATTTTTAAAAAATCTTAAAGAATTCCGCCTATCATACCTAATAGAATATTTGTGGAATACTAAAGATGAAAAGCACTCACTGTGGTGTTAGGCATGGATAAAAAGGGTTAAAAGCACTCTCTCTATATATTAGGTTAGGCAAGCATATCCGTGGCGGACATATTCTCGTTGGATTAATAAATTTCATTTTATTTTATTTTTGTTTTTAACAAACAATATTTATTATAATAAATTCATTTATAAAAGAATTTTTAATTTAATAATTAAAAAATCCGAATATTGTTAGCCCAGTTATTGGATATAAGATTTTGCTTGGTCACAAACTTATAATTACATACTCAGAAAAATATTTAATTATAATATTAAAATTACTTTTTTTCTTTTTTCACATTAGCTGAAAGGTTTTAAAAAGTTTATGAAGAGATATAAAATGTAATAATTTTAATAATAAATTATATACTCCCTAAACTACATAATTGTAAATATGTGACTGGACAAAATTTTATATTTAATTACTGAATATTCGATATACCTTTAAAAAATATAGTAAAAGCTAAACTCATGATAATATACCTACGCGTTGCATATTCTATCGCTGACCATGGAATCAGACAAATTATAGTCGCATGGATCCACATAATTGAGAACAACTTAAGGAATGCGGCCATGTGGGATGGTTTTTATCTTTATCTCTTCGAAGAATATTTTTTTTTATGGGAATTGCTTTTGTTATGTAACATAACTTAAAAGAAAATTTTCTACTCTCACAAAAGGAGGAGAGAGGAGAGAGAATAGGAAAAAGAGAAAAAAATTAAAGTGGATCCATATAAAATTTGTGTGTATAGAAAGATAATTTTAGGTTATGTAACCTAATAAAAACAATTCTTTTTTTTATTACCTTGTGTTTTTCATTTCTATCCTACTATTAAACAAATTTATTACAGTGTACAAAGATCAATCCTTTTGAGCAGAAAAATAATGTCAAATGTTGTTTTAAAAAATACAATTATCATTTTCGGTCTACGAAATATATAATTACGATATTGTTAACCTTACATGTTACAACTACTTGGTAGCTAAACATTACAGAGATGGTTTGGTTTGCCTCTTTATTGGGTTTAATTAAAGCGTATGACTCAAAAAGAAAACAGAAAATAATTCAGCAATTAAATTTTAGTTGGATTTTATCTTAATATATATAATTAATAATCTATGTAGTTGTTCAAATACTAATCATCTTGAAATAACAAAGGATGCCTGTTATGGACCATACATGAAGTTTATTTATTGCTAAGCTCAATAAGGGACAATCCAAATATAAATCAAATATAATTAAGAGAGAATATTGTTCTTAAGAGAGAATATACATCAAGGATATCAATCCTAATACGACAGCATAATACATTAGCTTGGGCTACTAGGAAAGACACATAAAGTCCAGAATCCAATACTCTCAGATAACTCTATAAAAAAGAGGTCAAACCTATAGATATTAGTACATTCCCTCTCTTAATGTTATGTTGTCATTGTGCACACACCACTCATTTGGCGAAAGTTGTTTATTGTTCTTCCGTGCACAGTGACCTGCTTGAGTTAAGGATATTTAACTCATAGATATCTTAAAAATGACACTTAAATCCAAAAATAACATATTAAATTATTGGGTTAGACATTTCTTTTTTTCTTTTTTTTTGGTAATTAAAAAGGCTAAACGCCCAAAAACAAACAACACCAGAAACTAAACAATATCCAGAGCACGATCTCTCCCCACAGAAGAAAGATCGGCTAAATACAAAACAAAAATCCCAGTAGGAGGATTCTCATATAAAACTTCTGTGACATCTTCATCAGCTTCCAGGATATGATTTGCCATCCAATCTGCACATATATTACCCTCTCTATAAGTATGACTGAGCCTAACTCTCCAATCATTTTGTAACCAAGTCCGTATACGAGTGATCAGATGACCCTCACGAACTGCTCTCCCATCCTTGGTGAGCACAGAGATGACACTCTTTGAATCACTTTCAATTTCAATTTGTCGGAATCCTTCACTCCACGCCAGCTCCAGGCCACAAAGAAGTCCCTACAATTCAGCTTTGAAAGCAGAGCAAATACCAAGCTTAAAAGCAAACCCCTTTAACCAGTTGCCAGAAGAGTCTCGAATAATTCCCCCACAAGCAGCCGGACCTGGATTGCCTCTCGCAGCACCATCAGTGTTGATTTTAACAAACCCAACTTCCGGAAACTGCCATGCAATGTTAACAACCACAGTCCTTTTTCCCAACTGATGAATATTAGGAGAAATAAAAGCGTGCTCAACCTCCCTCACAAGATTTCTAATAATATTCACCCTTATATTGAGATCCAAAATATTAGCTCCATAACGGACCTCATTACGCCAATTACATATCTTCCAAACTGAAAGAAAAAAGACTGAAATCAAATTTGCAGGTAAATTAACTCCCACACACCCTTTTATATTAAACTCCAACCAATGCATCAAATCAGCTGCAAAAAAATTAGAAACAAAGGAAACTGGAATCAGATGAAACCAAATGTTTTTCACCTCAGCACAGTCCCTTAACGCATGAAGGATTGATTCATTCTCCGAATTACATATTGGACACACAGCACTACTACCTCCCCAACGAGCAATATTTTCCATAGTTTAGCAATTTATGATGTAAAATTTTCCACAGCAGAACTTTAACTTTTTGAGGCCCAGACCAATGCCAAAGCAGCTGCCAAAGAGGATTATTGCCCACAACATCAACTTCAGCACGAATCAGCCAAGTATACACATCCTTTACCGCAACATCTGTACTACTTCCAATAGACCATCGCCTTCTGTCTGGTCCATCCGAGCAGCAAGGAGGCAAGGTTGCATACAGTAATTCCATAGCGTCTGGGCGTATCCAATGCTGTAAAGCAGAAACATCCCAATCCCCTGTATTTAAAATAAAATCCTCAACTTTGGCATCAAGGTTAATATTAGAGATACCTGTCATCAGCAAATCCTTAAGACAAATATCATTAGCAAAAATGCCTTTCCCAATTATTAGCAAAAAAGTAAAACTGAATCTATAATAAAATTTTGGGAAAAACATCTATAAGTTTATATCTTTTTAGATCCTAACCGTTGATTTTCGTCCATCAACTGTTATAATCTATTGGGCCAAACTTAATAGGCCAAATTTATTATTAATTAATTAATAATTTTAATCTAATAAATTATAACCGTTGATGGACGGAAATCAACGGTTAGGATCTAAAATGATATAAGTTTATATCGTTTAAAAGGATGAATGTTATTCTCTACAATTTTTGGCAAATCTGCTTTTGGCGTGTGCTGCCTGATTGGTGTTTTGTTAATGTCAAATGCTGAATATTAAGAAAAGATTTTTTTTAATAAAACGTATTATAGCTAATGACGTGGATTAACTATGTTAGAGATATAAAATCAATAATCTCACTCCTATACAACTCATTTTTTTACATCTTATTTTTTTCCCTATTAGAGAGATATAAATTAAAAATGTAAAAAATGAATTGCAAGAATAATATTGTTGATATAAAATATGACTGTGCATTCACTTATTGCTTTAACTTGCAGGATAGTTGTTTATATATATATATATATATATATATATATATATATATATATATGGTCTTTGAACTTATATAATCAAGTAATTTAAGGTTTATCTTTGTCTCCTCGTTTTTTAATAAACAAAAAATAATTTTTGTATATTTATGTAAACATGTACGACATTACTTATGCTTTAAATTAAAAATAACAACAATAAGGATGTGTTTTTCATATTACATAAGACAATATATAAAAATGTATGTGAGATCAATTAAAAAGAAGAAAAAAATAAAAAAGTGTGTCTCGTCCATCTCACCAATTATTTTGCGTATTACATGAGATAAATAAGAAAAGGACTGAAGATAATATGGTGTACACCATCACCATTAGAAACATATTTTCTAGTAAGGGTGTGCATCACAACCTTCTCAGAATTAATTTCTTTTTTAATTTCTGTTCTCGAGAATAGAAATGCATAGAAAACTCGTTTGGTAAAATCGGTTTGTTTTTTTGTTTTCGAGATGAACCGATTTAATTTTTGTGCTGGAACATTAAAAAGATTTTTTGTTTTGCTTTTTTATTCGTGGGCACAAAACGAGAAACACTTATTTCTCTTAATCACTATCCACCACTATCATCATCATCAGCACCACCATCATCCCGACACAACCACTGTCACCATAGTCGTCTTCGCTGTTGTACCACCAATGTCGTCGTCACAACCACCACCGCCGCCACCACAATGACGATGCCACTGCCACCACTTCCACCATGCAACCATCGCAGCCACCGCCATCACCACCATCACAGTCACTGATGTCTCAACCACCACCATGCTATCATCACTACCATGCTGCCACCACGACGCCACCACTTCCACCACTGTCACCAACCACTACCACCACCATTGTCACAGTCACTGCCGTCACCACTACCACGCCATTATCACCGCCACCATTATCGCAGCCACTGCCATCACCACTATCACTGTCATCGCCACCACCATTACCACCATCATTGCCGTAGTCACTGCTGTCTACACCACCACCACCATTATCACTACCGCACCACCACCATGCCATCACCATTACCATCACCACGTCATTGCCACTGCCACCTCGCCATCGTCACCAACCACCACTACCACCATTGTCGCAGCCACTGCATTCACTACCACCACCATGTCATCACCAACATCATCATGCCACTACCTTCGCCAACCACCACCACCATCGCCGCCACCACTTCCGTCAGTACCACCACTGCCTCCACCACCATTACCACCACCACGCTACCACCGCCGCCGCCGCCATAGGAAAGGAGAGTGATGATCCGAAAATAAATTATGCTTAACAGGAATTATTTTTTATTATATTATTTGTTGTGTTATTAAACACAATTCTCATTCTCATAATAAAAATAGAACATATTATCAATCACGTTTTTTTCTTAGAAACTGTTCTAAGGAACAGAAATAGAAAAGAATTGTTTTTTTTAGAAACATTGTCAGGAAACAGAATGATTGTCATGCACACCCTGAAAATCTTGCATCGAAAAGTTGGTTTTTGAAGAATAAAAAAAATATAATTGGTTTGTTTGACTGTGGTTTGATTTTTTTTATCCTTAAAATTATTTTGTACAATAGTTAATAAATAGTTGTTTTTTATATTTTATATTTAAAAAATTAAAATTCAAAACACAAAAAAAAAAAATAACTCAGATATGTTCTTTAAATTTTGTTCTGAAATCAAAAAAGTTTATAATTTTTAAAATTATTTTTATAAAGAAAAAAATATTTCTCCATTTATTCGAGAAATTATCTTTCTGCCTCATACACAAATTTAATTTTCTCTCTCATCATATTTTTCTCTTTTGTTAAAATATGATTTCTCTCTCTCAAATTTAGTGTACGAGGCAAGAGATGATTTTTGCCTAAATACAGAAATTATTTCCCCTTTAAATCTTAGCAAATAAGTTTTTTAATTTTTTAATTTAAAAATCAAAAAACTATTTTATCTTTCAGGTGGCAAAATTTATCTGATTGGACATAAAGGGAGACAAAAATAAAGAGTAGGATATGTTAATCCCATATATCACGAAAATTTCTTCAATGTTACGGATTCACATATTTCTTGGTGCATTTCTTACTTATAATATAATGTATCTTACTTTTATCAAATTATTAAGAGAAATGTTATACCTATAACTTATTTTTGTTTACAACCATATTTTAATGGTTAATTTTTATCAATCAACGATTATTATTTATTGCGAATTAATAATTAATTAATTAATTTGATTTACAAAAATAATAACCGTTGATTGGCAGAAATCAACAGTTAAGATATGTTTGTAAAATATTATAAATAAAAATAGGTTGTAAGTATAGCTTTTCTAAATTATTAATAAATAATTTATTTCAAAATTATGTGAGAAAATAAATTTAACAAAAAATAAAATATGTTTCACATTATAAATAAAAAATCACTGAAAACTCAGTAAACACCGAAATATTCTCCCATATCCACAAGTTAAGATAATCATGTCTTGTTTACCAAAAAAATAATAATAATCATATCTTTGTTTTTTTAAGGGATTTATGAATATTATGTTACATAATGAAGTTTATATCATGTTACACTCACAATGCAAGTGAGCTCCACTATTTTTTTATTTTTTGTTTTTTAATAAAAACTTGTGAGATCCACTTGCATTATGAGTGTAGCATGATGTAAATTTCATCGTATAACATAATATTCTTAAAAAAAAATTTAATCGAACAATCGAAAAGACTTGCACATATCTGAACAGGTGATTGCACTGACATATATTGCTTGGTAAATCGGAAAAAGCTAGAAGTACCAGGACATCTTAATGACAATTTTGCAGAAAATGATAATTTTGTTTGGGTTGAGAAATTTAAATTAAATCCCGAGAATCATTTAATTCACCAAACACCAATTTATTACATTAAGATCCATATAAAGTTCCAGAAACATTATCAATATTTTATTGAAAAAAGATATTATAATAATCATTTAAGATTATTATTAATATTTCTACCGATTAATTTTATCGTTAGATTGATTATGTTGATTTAACGGTAATATTTATTTTTATTTTTGTATGATTATGATTTTTCATATTTAATATTTTATATTTATTTTCACCTTTATATGATTATGATTTCTCATATTAATTTAATGTAAAAATCATACAAAATGAAAATAATTGAATTAACATAAATAATTTAATGTTGAAATTGTTTGAAAGTAACATTGATATTAACTCTAATTAATTATTATAATATCCTATCCTTGTTTTATTATTCCATGCGCCCGCGCACACACCGTAATTTGCTAAAATATTTGACAAAAACAACAGAATATTTTTATTGTATTTCTGATTTTAAAATTTACGATGAAATGATAAAACATTTCGGCGTTTTCCTTATTCTTTTATAAAATTTTGGAAAAAAGTGAAAAAGTACTATTTATTCTTTTAACATTTAAAAAAGTAATAAAGTGTTTGTCATTTTAAGAACAGATGTAAGTTTTTTTTATTTAAATTTCAAATTAAAAAAAATCACACACTTTTTCTCTTCCATGATTTCCATTTTTCTGAGATTATCTCTCTTTTAAGATGCCATAACTTATGTCACGACAAACACCAAACCCTTTAAAAAAATATATAAAACAAACTAAACACTTCCCTAGGATCCCTTGTTGACGAGATTTCACAATGTTTGAATCTTTAGCATTTTTATATGAAAGTTATTAATTTAAAACAGTTTTTAGTCTCAATAAAATTTTTACTGTAGATCGAACTTAAGGACTTGTTTATTATTCGAGCCATTCCTAATGACGATTTTTTATTTAATGCCATGCAGCTTTTGATTAAATTATAAAGAAATTGTTGTAATTCTGGGAATATCTTTCGCAAACAGTGACACAAAGAACAAGGCAAGAAAGAATAAAGAAAGCATAAAGAGAGGAGACACCAGTATTTTACAGGTTCAGAAACTCAGTGTTAACGAGTTTCCTATGTCCTGGGGCCTAAAGAGGGTTAAACGCCCTCTGAGTTTACTCTATATTCAAATCAAGTTCAGAACCAGAGTTTACAGTATACAATTTCAAATATACAATATTAAAGCATGTGAAGAAACTAAACACGAAAGCAGATCAACAAGAAATACAATCTTGAAAACAACACATCAAGATTATGAATCTGAACCAAATGGTTAAAGAGGACTTCCCAATCTTTGAGCCAGCAAAGGAATCGTAGTTCCTTTCACACGATCTCCAAGCTGATCAACATCAGCTTCACCGATCTTCCTCATAAGGTTGAGCTTCCACCCTTTGACCGTGGATCAGAAAAGTACACCGATCAATAGAACCGTCTTGTTGAGATGAACAAGTTTATCCAAATCACCATACAACAAATCTCAGTGTATCACTCATTATTCTCAGAATGAATGCACTCACAAACCCTAGCTAACAGTGTGTTCAAGAGAGTTCTTTTAGATGGTAGCAAAATCAGAAAAATCACGTTATGGTCACTGTGTGAGCTCAGCTGAGGTTAAGTGCCTCACTTGCCATCACAAGGTAAAACGACAGCGCTTTACTTGTGTTGCAAAGTGGGTCTTATCCTTTCAATTGGGCCAGCAACATAAGCAACAAAATTGAAGGAGCCCAATAGCAGAAAAAAGAGATTAACACATCTATGTTTATAAAATACATATAACAGAAAGGATCACTAGTAACATAAAATAAATAAGAATAATTAATTAATCATTTTAAAATGGTTATTATTATCATATAAATGGTTATTACTTATTGTTACTTCACTTTTAATTTTAAGAGTAAATATCTTTTTTGGTCCCTGATAATATCTACGAAATCTTTTTTAATCCCTAGCAATAAAAAATGACCAAATTAGTCCCTAAAAGTATGAAAAAAGGGCCACGTTAGTGACGGAGGAATTGACATAAGGACTAACATGACCCTTTTTTCATAATTTTAGGGACCAATTTGATACTTTTTTATTGCCAGGGACTAAAAAGGATTTCGTAAATATTAGCAGAGACCAAAAATGGTGTTTATTATAATTTTAAATAATTGTTAGCGGTCATTTTCGAAAGTTCTCCCAATAATAAATCACTTCAATATTGAAGAATCAATTTCTATTTGCTAACTTTATTAATCCTTAAAGTCGACCGATTTTGTCTATATTTCCATTTTTTTGTTTATGTTTTTTATTAAAAATATTCCAAATGATAAAAGGAAATTAAATGTTACAAAAAGAACCTTTAAATTTTGTAATTGTCAACACAAATAAAATGTTAACACCGATGAAATTTTCTTTATTGTCATAAAGAATTAGCCAATAGTAATAACATGAGAAGAGTAAAGGAAACACAAACCATTTTCGTCGAGAGGCGTGTGGCTGAGAATGATTCAAGAGAAAGGAGATTGTGTAATTATTGACTTTGCCGCATTGCGCAATAACCTACTGATCAGGTCACGCATAAAATATGCGATCTGTTGATCAATTTTTTAACAAAATCAACGGTATTGAGCGGGAATTTGGAGCACCGTAGACGTGACCATTATATAAAGAGTAAATATCTTTTTTGGTTTTCAGTAATTTTATGATGTCTGTTTTAATTCCTAGCAAATAAAAAGGCTCGTCGTATTTCTTAAGAAATTCGAAATGAATCTATTTAGTTTAAAATTTGGTCCTTCAAAAATTTTAAAAAGATCCGTATTAATCTCTAAAAAGACTAAAATGAGTTTATTTTAAATTTTTTAAGAATCAAGATAGACCTTTTTATTTGCTAGAGACTAAAGTGCATATCGCGAAATTTATTGAAGACAAAAAAGATATTTAAACTTATATAAACAAAAAAATTGTGCTAGCTATTAATATGTGTGGCGCCAAGGTGCATGTCATGTATATATTAGTCCTTAGATTCAAGTCCGGGGCTTTACCCCGCGAGTCGTGACATTGACACTACACTGACAATGACACGACCACAGATGCCTTAACCTTCGTCAAATTCCAAACTTAGCTATCACCGCCCAATTAATTCTCATGCAGATTCTCTCCGACAGGGACTCCTTTTTCCACACGAGACAAAAAAATGACCAGCGCATAGATAGAGATGCATATGGTTCTTAATTAGTGTACATATCCAGAGGGGAAACAAATCTTTTGTCAAGGACGGAGCTAAGGGGCTAGGGTCGGCGGATGACTCTAAGGGGGCTAGGGTACAGTAGTAATTTTTTAGTATCTGGGTATCGTAATCATTGAGAATATGATTGAAAAAATGGTAACCGAGAATAATATAAAAATAGTGTTTGGTAGGTCAAAATATTACTAAAAATATTTATTAATTTTATTAAACAGGTGTTTGATGGATGATAAAATATTACTGAAAAAATAGGTAACTTTTACGAAAATACCCTCCCTCCTAATACATAACTTTAAACACCATTTAGAAACAGAAATCATAAAACATCCGTGCGAAAGAGAACAACCATTTCGGTTGTGACCTATTTTTGCACCGTATTGAATTTGAAGTTAGACAAGTTTCACGGCCTGCAAGATAAACCACGATGGAGAGCTTGTTACCGATTTGTGTAACAACATAAAACGGAGGCAACAAAGACAACAGATAACTGAACAAACCAGAGAGAAGTTTCCGTCGATGGGCTACCTCCACAACAACATTGTTATTCTGAGGAAAACAGGTTGTGGGAACAAAACTTATGCTAGGTCACAAGGGTATTTTTGTCTGCGGAATATGTAAATGGATACCCAGTTGATAGGTATCAATAATTACCATGTCGAATGAGGTAATATTTTTGGCCTGTCCGTAGTGTTAATTGAATACCAGTCACAAATTATTCCATGAAAAAATTAATTTTTTTTTTGTACCAAATATGGGTATTTTTCATTCCCACTATCAAATTCCTGGATATCCCTTTAGATACCATGTACCAAACAGCCCCTCAGGGAGCATTTGTTATAAGAGATATTTTTTTTTAATAGAGAAAAAAAGATTGTTAGAGATTTGATAAAAATAAATTTATTCAGATTAAGTTACAAAAAAGTGTTTGGTTAGCTAAAATTTTGCAGGAAAAGTTAGGTTAATTTTACTGATGCTATGTTTGGTTGATGGTACAATATTGCTAGGAATGTGAATGAAATTATCAAAAGACCCTTAATTTTTTTAATATTCCATCATCAAATGTTGGGTTTTTTTGGAAAAAAGTGAATCAAACTACCTTTTGAAAATCCAAGATCAAGGAAAAAAAAATACCAAAGATTAAGTGGGACACAAATTTGTCTTTGTGTAGTTCAAAAAATAAATACTGGATAAAAAAAATTCTTGGTATTTTGTTCACAATACTCATACCAAATATGGTAGTTAAAAATTCTCCACCTCACTTTTCTATCATTCCATACCAAATACTTATACTAAATATCCCCTAAGTTTTGAAGAAAATTTTTTTAACTTAATTTTTTTTAAGAAGAGTTGATTTTATAAAGAGACCAAGGGCGGAGCCAAGGACTCCCCATTCTCAATTTCTTGCTGCAAAATGTCATTAATATATAAAGAGCAAACTTGCTTTGAGTTAATAAGTTATACATTTAAAATGAAAATCTGTTGTATAAATTTTAAATAGCATTAATACATTGTAGTAAAGCTAGATAATTTTTATAACGAGAATGTGTTGTTTTAGAGAGCTTTTTTCATACTATTTATTTTTGTTCAAGTTTGGCGTGTTTCTATCTATCTAAGTTTAAGGAAATGTGCAAATAGAAACACAAGTAATCTTGAATCTCTTTATTTTGTTATGATAAGGTATACTATGGCAAAAAAAATTAATTAATTGCATTTTAAATAAAAAATTATAAATTTATTGTTGTTTTGAAATTATTTACACGTGTATTGCAGTATGTCATGTTCGAATTGGGTTTCACCAGTCACGCCTAAGTTAAGCGTTATCTATGAGACACTCACGCCTAACTTAGGCGTCACTCATATGGTGTTGACATGTGTCTTAAAAAAATTATTTTAAATTGTATAGGTTGATTTAATAAAACTTGTATATTTATATTTCGGATTAAGTAAGTGTTAAATTATTTCCCGTAAAGTTTTGGAGTCAAGATTTTTTTTAATTTTTTTTGGATCTATATTAATTTTTATCGTGATAATTTTATTTTTTCAAATTTCAAAACAATAGTATTTTGAGATCATATAAATTAATTTTATTTTCTATATTTAAATATTCTACCCTTTTATTTATCACATAAAATCTGTATAATTACACGTTTATACATATTTTCTTCAATAAATAACCTTTTGTAAATGCTAAATTTTATTTGACTTTAATGTTTCTACAGTGAATGTAGAAAAGTTATCTACATTCACTTTCAAATCGATGTCATTTTAAGTTGAAAGATTAAAAAATTATAATTAGAAAGACTATTTTAATCTTGAAATAAATTATAAAATATAAATATATCATGATTTTTGTCTCAAAACGACATCATTTTAAGATCAATATAAATAACTTATCTACATTGACCTGCAGAAAAAAGCGAATCTATTTTATTATTCTATTTGTTGATTTGAATTTTTCACAAATATCTAATTTAAAAATTGATCGTGAATCTAAGATTCGATGGGGGTGCAAATTAAATTTGATATGAACAATATTTTTATTACAGTGCGCTTCAGATGGTACACAATGAGGTTCAGGTGGACTAGTCTTTGGTCCAATTTTTGGTGCAAATGGCTTAAAACTGTGTCAGACCATTGCGCAGATAGATGCCCTACAAAACTATTATATCAGCTACCAATGTAAGAATTTTGCGACCATAGTTGCAGGCTTTTGTACCGCGTCTTAAGCGGCCGATATTGTATCGGGTATTGTGCAATTATTTTTAAAAGATGCGGCTGCGAGGGTATTGTGTTTTAGTGCAATTATTATCGCACCTAATTGACTAAGAATAAATACAAAGGACACAATTGTTTAAGTGTCACTTCTTTCAGTCCTATTATTACGTTGCTATGTATTGTATAGGTAATAAGTTTGAAAAAAAATTATTCTGGTCGAATCTTATAAAAATGAGACTGCTTGAGTCAAAAAGCCTTTTAGAAGAGATGGTTGTTCATCGTGATATTAGAGTGAACTTATTCAACATCTATAAGATTAACACACACATGTAGAGAAAAGAGGAAGGGGAGATATTTTTTAGACTCCCAGATTAAGTAAAGACTTGGTGCTTCCTTTTACAACATATTTTTTTTTCCTTTTTATTTCTGCTATTTTTTTGTCTTCCCTATTTTCACAAGAGGACCACTCAATCTATGATGGTCCCAAAGCATAATAAATTATCTCACGGCAAAAGAGAGGTGATATAGTAATTTCATAAATAATTATATATATATATATATATATATATATATTATGTGTGTATATATAGTTCAGGAGGTAGGATATTCATACTACTAAATTTTTTTATTACAACTTTAATTATCTTTGGATTAGAAGAAAAGTTGAATGAAGAGAGAGAAACAAAATTATAACTTTTGAATCTAATGGTGATTAGAATGGTATGGTAGTAGAAAAATTTGATTGTATGAATATCCTATCTCATTGTTTAGTTATACAATTTCAATTAAATGTGTTAAAAATTAGAATAACAAATGATTTAAAATTTGTTTTGTTGTAGGAGATAATTTTATTTTCTACATATATATTTAAAGTGTGTGGGGCTCATGTAGGACCATATGAAGAGACGAAAGAGAAAAAGATAACATGAATCTCACATACATTTATATGTATAGACGGAGAAAACTTTTGTTGCAAACTGTTGTAAGTACATCCATACTAAAAGGAGAAAAATTTGAGACTTAAAAGGAATTATACAAAAAAGTATGAGTTAAAATAGAATTTTTTTTCTCTTTTTAGTACCGATTTCAGTACTCCCGTAGTACTAAAGAAATTTTCGTATAGAAAATAAAATTATCTCCTATAACATAATATTAATCCCATAAAAAATATATCTAATCCAATAAAAATGAATTGTTTATTTTTTTGGTTTTAGGTTTATATGTTTTTTGATTTTCACTTTAATTTTAACTCTTTCTATTAAATGAAATTGATTATGGTCACACTTAATACAAGCTACTCAACTATCGTGTTTGTAAAACCGCGACTTGAATGCCTCTTCACGCGCATTTCCTTTAAAATTAATATTGGAAATGTCAAAATGGTCCATGTAGCAGTTAGTGGAGAAAAACTTTGCTGCTCCTACTAAAAAGGGAAATTTGTTAGGACTTAATGGGAAATATAAAAAAAAATACGGCTAACAAGAGAAAAAAAATATGGATTTATCTGAGGGGAAAAAATGAAACCAAAAAAATACAACCTTTTAGTTCTTAGAGTATCTAATTATAAAAGTTAGCTTAGTTGGCATTGGATCAAATTTCCTCTACGTAAATGTCTTGGATTTGTTTCAAACCATTACTAAAGTTTATGATATGTTTTGTTATAATTTTTTCTTAAAAAAATATAATATTTTGAAAAATAATTGTTAAAAATTGTAAGAATAAAAAATACAGACATTTTTTTTAATAATTTAATGCGTACAAATACCTAGATAAATGCATAAAAGCAAGGCTGCTGAGTTATTAGGGCTAGCCTAGTGGTCAAGGACGTGAGTAGTTGAGTTAGATGATGTGTGTTCTAGTTTTTTTTATCATGTATACAAAATAATAATAATAATAATAATAATAAGCAATGCTACTGATATGAAACTATTACCTTAACTGCTAAGGGAGTGTTTAGTAGGGGAATTTTTTTAAAATTTCAGGAAAAGTAGGAGTAATAATTTTATTTATCCACGTTTAATATAAGGTTTCTGGAATTTTTTTCGAGTATATGATTTTTTCGGGATTTTGGTTTGCATACAATTTTTTTCTTCAAAATATCATCCAAGAATACCATCAAAGGGGTAGTATTCTTTGAATCCCATGTGTTGAAATTTTTTTATTTTGTTTTAGACAAATTTCGATAATATTTTAACCTACCAAATAACTTTTTGGTAATATTCCAGAAAAAGTAATTTCTCCATCATATTTATGAAAATCATAATTCTCGTGAAAAAGAAAAAATTATCTACTACCAAACGTCGGCCGCTAAATAGAGCAATCTTTCTTCATATTCATAGAAAAAGAATTGCTTTTGAAGCACAAAAGTTTGTAAATTGGCATACAAGCATAAGAAATTTTTTATTTATTTTTAAATATTCTTCTATAATCGTGGATGAAAGAAGTAAACTTCATTTTGGACATTATGAATTATGAACTGATATTGTATTTCGCTATAGTAAATATCAATCAAATCAAATTTCAACTATTTTGTTATATTGGGAAAGAATATACTATCCAGAATTGCTTCGGCAAAAAAAAGAAGTAATAAATGAATATTAGCCACTAAGATGACCAGTTTTTTTATATTGGTCACTAAGCTCTCCAAAGAGTACAAATAATAACATGCACTACATAAGAAAATAACACTTTGATCCACATGCACATACAATTGGACTTTCTATATGGGTTTTGTACTTGTACAGAGCTACATTGTTGGTCCGATTATTGCTCGGCCCTATTTGTATTTCTATTTTGGTGAAACTCTTGATAGAAAATTGTTTTGATAAAAGAAATTATTCTTTTCATTGTTTTTATAAAGGAGTGTCTTATTTCAAATATCTTTAATACCTTCAACTTCTATAAAAATTTCATCAAGTTTGATAGATATTGCTTTTTTATTCTGAATTCTTACTAGCAGGTGCTAAAATGGAACATGCTCCTGTGTTATCTACGTCATAAACCAGTAACGTTCTACTCTTACATTACGTGGTATATTTTAGTTACCATCTCATTTGTTTCCACGTAAAGTATTTATATTTGAAAATATAAATTCAATACTTCGTAACATTGAAGACTTAATGCATTTTAATTGAAAATAGGAAAAAATAATCCATTTATCTGCACTCATTTTTCCTATCACTTTAATATTAATATTTGATGAATCCATTTTTTAAATATTTAGTAAAGAAATACTTACTTGATTATCTGATTTTTTTTTTCGGAGATTATCTGATAAGAGCTTCAAGTAGCCAACGTTACAAAACCAAACATTTCGATGCTCTTTCAGCTCAAAGCTTCAAAGTGGAAGAATAAAACAAAAACAACAAATGGAAAAGGCTAAAAGATTCCCAGTTCTACATGATAGAGAGCATCATCTGAGACAGTCTCTCTTTCCTGACTGGTGGGTCCAACCCTCAGCTTGGCTAAAGTTTTTATCTTTTTATATAGAATTTTAAATTTAAGAAGTGGCCGTGGCCACTTCTAGTTGCGAGTACTGGCATGTAGATGAGTTCCAAGGCAGGGGCAGCTAGGTACACTGACAAATTCACATGCAAATTGCTCCAAACTATATCATTCTTTTTGTGGATCTTACAGGGTCTTCTTTCATCTTAGATCCTCCGCACAACAGAGCCTTTTTACAGTTTTACTCCTCTAAGTACTGACAATACCGTTTCACTTTCATGATTTTATCAAGAATATTTTTTTTATCTATTTGAAAAGATTTTTACATATTTTTTTTTTTACTTTTATACTTGTTAAAAAATTAAAAAAGTAAGTATAGAAAGTCCTGTGTATTTTATTTGTTAATTTACAGAAATTATTTTTCTAATATTTAGATAGCAATAACTTTTTTTAAAATTTATCCAAATCATAATAAAAAAATTAAATATTTATCAATATTTAAAGATATAAGCAAATGCACTTATGCACCTTAAGGAAACAATAATGAGGAGTGAATTCTTTCCTATTAAATAAATTATAATATGATGATATGGAAAAATTATGGTGAAATAATAGTAATATGAAAAGAGGAAAAAAATATTAAAATAAATAATTATAAAATTATGACCATTAATTTATTTTTAAATAAATATAATTTTTCCCCATAATCGTCATATCATATTTTATTTAATACGAGAGAATCTATTTCCAACCATAATAATTTCATGCCTTTACGAATCACGACCGACTATGTTAGAGGTGACAATCTGAGTTGAACCCGACATGTCAACCCGCTAACTCGCCAAAACGGACAGGTTGAGTTACACATTTCAACCCACAAACCTGTCCCGTTGGGTTGTGGGAAAAATAAGTTGGCGGTGGGTTGGCCTTTCGGGTCAATTTTTTTTTATTAGGTAGTATTTTATTTGTCTTTAAACTTTTGTGATATCCAATTTTTTGTTATCTTAATACTTTCTGGAAAAAATAAAGAAGAAAAATTTTATTTATGACAAAGGTAATCTATATATAGAGGTAAAAATAAGTTTGTAAAAAATGTACGACTAAATATTAGCATACATTTAAACTTAAGATTAAAAAAATTAAAGGGAAAGTAATATTATAATATTAATAAATATAATTTATTTTTTATTTTTAAGTATTTTTTATTTTTAGGCGAGTTGACTCTCAATCCACTATAAAACAGAGAGAGTTGGATTTTTAACCCACATTCAAGAGGCGGAGCAAGATGGACCAACTTACTTTTGACGAGTTGATGGCGAAACAGGACAAGGCGGGACAAGCCGACCCATTTTGCCATCTCTAGACCGCACAATATACCTAGTGCTCCTCTCTATTTTTTAACAACCTAGCATTGTCTTTACTCTTTAGAAGTATATCAATAAGTAATGGTGTAAAATAAGTTATGACTTGCTTAGTGGCTTTTTGACCATTTTACCTCTCATTAATTAATTAATAATCAATTTGCTCTTCCCTCAGAAGTATCCACCATTCTGCCCCCAGCTAGTCAATTAAGATGAATTTTTAATCGACTAAATTGTCAAAATACATAAAAAAGTGATGATTCAAATTTAATCGACTAAAAATCCCTCTTAGTCGATTAAATTTCGGGGAGCTTTAATCGACTACGGTTGTAACATCCCGAGCGCTGACGAGGGCAGGGAGTGATCGCCGGTGCAAAGAGGCACGGACAAGGAGCGGCTCCTGACAGGCTTCCAGTGCGGGGTTACATGCTCGAATGAATCGAATCGAAACCCAAAAGAGAGGGATTCCAAAGACTATGCAGCTATGAGACTGCACAATTTGGGGTAGCTTATAAGAATTAATTGGTACTACCTATACTAACAAGATGCATCTTCTTTTCGGTAGCCCAGATCGGAAGAACTCCACAGTTAAACGTGCTTGACTTGGAGCAATTCTGGGATGGGTGACCTCTTGGGAAGTTTTCCCGGGAAGTGTGCGAGTGAGGAAAAAACACACTGAAAAGTCTCGTGTTAGTATGTGGGGATAGTCATTGATTCTTGCAAGTGGCCGGGCGTTACAAGTGGTATCAGAGCAGGGCCTCTCATCTAGTACGGAGTGGTTCGAGGACGAACCAGGCGGAAGCTAGTGGGCATGTAACATCCCGAGCGCTGACGAGGGCGGGGAGTGATCGCCAGTGCAAAGAGGCACGGACAAGGAGCGGCTCCTGACAGGCTTTCAGTGCGGGGTTACATGCATGAATGAATCGAATCGACACCCGAAAGAGAGGGATTCCAAAGACTGTGAAAGTATGAGACTGAACATTTTGGGGTAGCTTATAAGAATTAATTGGTACTACCTATACTAACAAGATGCATTTGCTTTTCGGTAGCCCAGATCGAAAGAACTTCACAGTTAAGCGTGCTTGACTTGGAGCAATTCTGGGATGAGTGACCTCCTGAGAAGCTTTTGATTCTTGAAGCGGGAAGTGTGCGAGTGAGGAAAAAGCACACTGAAAAGTCTCGTGTTAGTATGTGGGGATAGTTATTGATTCTTGAAGCGGTCGGGCGTTACAACAGTAGTTATGTAGTCGATTAAATCGCGACAGAAATCCTATATTTGGCCCTTTCTCGGTCTCATTTCAAAAATTAACGTTTTGTAAACCAATATCTCTCTTGTTTCTCATCCGTGATCCTTTCAATCACGATTACATTTCATCCCACAATCTCTAAAGCCTTAATATTGTGAAATCATTGTCATTCTACGACCAGCCATTTTAACAAACGTACCTACAATGCAAGTGGAAACAATATCAATAACTCAATATCAATAACTCAAAAATCAAAATCATGAAAAGGGCAAAAAAATTTTGAATCCATATTTCATTATCTTGATGAAACAACCTTAATAACTCAAGACAAAATAAAAAAACAACGTTCTAAAATAAAACAGAAAAAAAAAACAGAAACAATATAATGTAAAGAAAAAAAAACCCTAAACCAACACATAAAACAGAATGCAAGTGCCAAAACGTTACATACCCACACAGTTTCACAAGGTGCATCAATTTGATGGTGCAATCGACAGGCCAGGGGAGGGATTTGGTTCGGTTCTGGAAGAGGAGAGAATTTGGGGGTTTGGAGCCTCCCTTAATCGACTAGGGTTTGAAATAACCCCCTTGCGAAATGGGGTTTTTAAAAAAAAAAAAGCTTTATGTCACAATTTAATCGACTACATAACTATTGTAGTCGATTAAACCTCCCTGAAATTTAATCGACTAAGAGGGATTTTTAGTCGGTTAAATTTGGGTCATCATTTTTTCTGTATTTTGACCATTTAGTCGATTAAAAAATCATCTTAATCGACTAAATGGAGGCATAATGGTGGATAGTTGTGGGGGATGACCAAATTGGTTATTAATTAATTAATAAGGGACAAAAGGTCAAAAAGCCCTTGCTTAGTAGCCTTTTGGCTTCTTCTTTTTTTCAATTTCTCTTCTTGCTTAAAAGTGAGGTTAAGGGTTTGTTTTCTCTGTAGTTACTGCAGTTAAGTTATCTGTAATAAGCCCAATACAACGTCGTTTTGGGCAGAAATCATAATATTTTTGTAATTTTAATTTATTTCAGGGTTATTATAGTCTTTATAATTATAATTTTTTAATGTTTTAATCGAAAAACGACGTCGTTTTGGAAGTAAATGCAGATAATTTATCTGCAATAATTGCAGAAATATTTTTCTGTTAAATTAAATATATTTTTGCTAAAACTGTTATAAAAATAGCTTTTTTTTAACAAAGAAAAAAAAAGCCATAAGTTCCGAACAGAAGTTTTAGCTTAATTTTTATTTTACATTTCTCATATTCTCTCCTCCTTCTCCACCAAGGACATAGAAAAAGAAATCGGATGCCAGGGCTGTGTTTTTTTTTAAAGCGCCAGGGCTCTTTCTTTGATGACCGATGATCTTTTAGAGACGGAGGGGTTAAGAATTTTAATAAGTTTGAGCATATTCATAATGGACTTTATTAATCTCATGCAATAAAAGATAATTTTTTTATGTAATAAAGATTATCATTTTTGAGATTCATCAACTATAAAACAGAATAAAAAATAATACAAAAATCGATGTATGTGTAACAAAGAAAATTATCTCCTACAAGAGTATATTTTTCCATTCATCGTATTCGTTATTGGATATTGTGCTGGATTGTACTGTAAAGGTCACAAGAGATTGACACCAATTTATTGAAAACTGTATAATATTTATTTATATAATTAACTATTTGATAAATAAAAATTATTATGAATATATTATTTTAAATATATATTAATATATAAATGTATCCACATAAATGTATTTATTTTATATTTAAATATATATGTATATATATTGATAAATATGTATTTGTTCTTTTTTAAAGAATATTTTATTTTATTTTTGAGAGATACATTTTTAACTTGTTTATGAATTTGGTGTTTGTCATTTTAAATGACATAAGTTATGTCATTTTAAGAGAGAGATAGATACAGAAAAATGAAAATCATGGAAGAGAGAAAGTGAGTGGTTTTTTTAATTTAAAATTCAAATTTTCTGTGTCTGTATCTCTATTAAATTGACATAACTTTCTTTCATTTAAAATGACAAACACTTTTCCCTTTGTTTATTATATAAATTTTTTAAATACATTCGTTACTAATCTTTTTAATTTTTTTTTGTAAAAGTAGAAACAAATAACCTTAAATGTGTTTAAATTAACTTTTTAAAAACTATAATGAAAATATTACAAAATCGTCCCAACACAATCATGGTTAAATGAAAATATACTTAATATTTTTGACCTGTATTGATAGCGTTGACAAAAAAAGCCGCCACTGTATCTGTATGCATGGTTGCTCCTACCGTAAAAAAGGCTTAACAATTGCGATAATGTGACAATGTTAATGGCATAAACACCGCCAGATGCAGCACTGACAAAGATGGTTCTTCCAAACTAAATGTTATGAAAATGGATGCTGTAATGTGTAATTTAATATGATCATGTTATAGGAGGATTTTAATCATTAATAATTAAATCAACGGTAATGATTGTATAACTTTTTATTTTTATATTTTTTTTTCTCTCCTTCTTTATCACCGTTAACTCACCCATGTATGATATAGTCATGTTAATTAGCATATGAGAAAATCCACTCTCAAATATTATACGATTCAACGAAAAAGAACATTTCAACCCAGTCTCCCAGTTGAGAGGGAAACAATTAGGGCTGAGGCAGAAAAAATATATAGAGGGTTGATTTCGTAGCCAAACGATTCGTTCACACAAAGACAATATCACTTCTCTCTCAATTTCATTCAAAGATCACCCAAGCCATAGGAGAATAGGGGATTCGAGAGTATGCTGTCAAGTCTCAACAACTTGTCGTAAATTGTGTCTTGCGACGTGCAAACTAGAGAAAGTGATGCAAATGCAATGTTTGTTGCTACTGTTACAAATTTTTATAATAATTGTGGTTTCACTCAATTATAATTTTTATTGTTTTAATAAGAATGGGTTAAGTCATGATTTATATATACAGTATAAAAGTTCAGTTAATTAGTTATCATTTTAATTTGGGCTTGTATAATAATGTAATAGTGTAGACCTAACACATAGACCCATGATGAAAGATGATTAGGGTTAATAAATTTGGTTAGGTCCCCTCTACATGTGTGTTGGAAAACCATCACTTCATAACACGCTCCACTTGTGATCAGTGGTTGAATTGCAGAGGAAGATCCTTATCTTTTCATTGTACAAGTATTAGAGGAAACAAAAAAACTTCAAGAAATCAAAAATAATCATGTCTTTGACATATAAACCTAAATCTTTTGGTGTTCTAATTTCATATAATCTCATATTAAAATTTCTTAAAGCTACAACATGCTAGCTTTATTCTATTTATAATTCCGACTTAGACCTATGATCTTCTGTGTAAGTCTTGCGATAGTGTGTTTTGCTTATTATGTGTCTTTTTGTCTTTTGGTGAATTCTAATTTTGGATTAAATATGGTTTTTGTTGGCTGAGTTTTGGCTTGATTTTTTAGCTTTATGATACTGAATTCAAATTACGGCATTCTAGCTAGAAGATGCCCTTCACCAGCTTTTTCTTCATTTCTTCTCGGAATTTTTTTCTAAAAAACAAAATAAAAATTACGAACGAAAAGGGCTCAATCTTTATATTGGAGTTAGTTTCGGGTGTGTTGCTATTAAATTCTTTCACAAAATCATTCTATTCCAAGCCAGGTTAAGATGAATTCCTTTAAATAACATTTCTCTGCCCCCTACCCATAATTAGAACTTAAATCACATGTGACTTGTGAACATTTCTAGTGTGTCCCCATCAAGTGTAGAACCAATTCCTATTTGCCAGGTGCTTCATGCGGAATTTCAAGCCATATATGCAGTACAAGTAAAATTAGGGCATGTTTGGTGCATAGTATAGGATAAGGCCTGATAGTATAAGACTTGATTGTATAAGACCTGATTAAATTTTAATTGTATAAGATAATATCATCTAGTATTTGGTAATGCACTGTATAATACTATATATGATAAAAATAAATATTTTTAATAAAAATATCTTTTAATAAAGAATTTATATAATTCTTCAAAAAAATATCATATGATATTAATTTTTATAAAAAAAATTTGATCAGTGTATCCAAAATATGATTAATTATTATAAAAATAAAAATATTCAATATTTTAAAAAATTAATATATTGAAAAATTAATTTTTATTTTAATAGATTAATATTAAAATAATATAGTAATTTTTGAGAATTACATTGGTCAACGATGTTAATACATCAATCTCTTATCAGGCCTTATCCCTCACCCTTAGGCCGGATTAAGTTATACATCGTTTTGATGTATCAAGGATTTATGTTGTATAAGCTTATACTATACGATGGTCACACCAAACAACTGAAAATATCATAACGTATAGTATAAGCTTATACTGTCATGCCTTATACGTCACAGTGCCTTAAAGTGTATTCATATAATAATTCAGCAGTAAATTGAGCTACACCTCATTCCAATCTTATATATCCGACATAGATGTAATATACCTTACTAGTTATAGATAATTACTAGCTAGCTAGTCAATATTATAGAATCAGAGATTGAACGTAGTATTAATCAATATTTGATGTCAAAGCACAATATTATCCCTTTGGAATCAGAGATTGAACGTAGTATTAATCAATGATATTCTTATTTGCGGAATCATAATCATATAAAGATAGATTAATGATATGGATCAATGATAATAAAGGAAGAGAAAAAAAATATTATAATAAATAATTACAAAATCATGACGGTTGATTTACCTTTCTACAATTATAATATTTTCACATGACCGTATCATGTTTTTTTTTCAGAGAGTATATATTTTCTTATAATACCTTGTACAACCTTAGGTGGACGTAGTTTCATTACTTAGTTTAGTTATCTAGGAATCAGTAATTTTTTTTATAAACGCCTACGAATTAACTTATCCCCAAGTAAACACCAGTCTCGAAAAAAAAAACCTGAGTGACTAACAAGGTCAAAAGAAGAAAATCAATAAAGCCGAGTAATGATTCCAAATTCCCAAGCCAATGTGCACCTGTGGTTATAATTAGTCTGTTTCTTTATTCACTGCACGGCAATGTCTTCATTTCTCTCTCCTATATATACATACATACATACATAATTTCCATAATATCAACACCACCGCCCTATTCCACCATTGACAGAGATGACATTGAAACCACTTTTACCAGAGCCCCATCTTTTGGACTAATCAACAATAACCCCGAACGAGGTAACCAAAGGTCTCTATCTTTCTCTTCAGTCTTGAACCCCTTTTAAAAGCTCGATTGTAGGGCCCAACCAATGGACGATGAACACTCATCCCCACCTTCTCACGAGCCTCCTCAACCACCCATCACCACCACCGTTTCAACAACCACTCCCTGCGAAACATCTAACAGTGCAAACAGCAGCAGTAGCAGCAGCACCACCACCGCCAACAACGCCAATAGACGCAAATGCAAAGGCAAAGGTGGCCCTGACAACAACAAATTTAGATACCGCGGTGTGAGACAGCGAAGTTGGGGAAAATGGGTCGCAGAGATCAGAGAGCCACGAAAGCGAACCCGCAAGTGGCTTGGCACCTTCTCCACCGCCGAAGACGCCGCCAGAGCATACGACCGTGCCGCTATTATTCTCCACGGCTCTAGGGCTCAGCTTAACCTTCAACCTTCTGGATCTTCTTCTCAATCTTCCTCCTCTCGTAGCTCTTCATCTTCCTCTTCCACTCAAACCCTTCGACCTTTGCTTCCTCGTCCTTCGGGCTTCGGTTTCACCTTCTCTTCCACCGGTTCCCATCTTCCGATGGTATTCAACGCCGCCGCCTCCACATCCGGGTTCGTGCCTTTTGGGGTTTACCCTTGCGGCGGCGCTAATAACAATAACTTCAACCCACAGGTTCTGTGCCCTATTGATAATAATAATGAAGTGCAGCTTCATCAACATCACTATCATCGTCATCATCCTCAGGAAGTGGTGCAACTACAACAACATCAACAACCCGAATCTGATGTGAGTGTAGCGGGTGGGGTTTTTGCTAATACAAGTTCTATCAGATCAATCCCGTACCAAAACAATAGCCATCAGGATCATCATGCACAACATAATCCTCTGTTGAATCAACAGCAGGATCAGAATTGCATGGTGGAGGGAATGAATTCTTTGGTAGGGTCGGTGGGGTCAAGCTTGTCTTCTCATCATCAGATTAATATAGATGCACCGGTGGATCCGAATCCCTCGTTAGGGGTGGTGGGGACAATGGGTCTTGCATCTCCGTCTATGTGGTCATTGACAATTGAGGAAGATTATCCTGCAGCTAGTCCATGGGATTATAATGATCCTTTCTTTTTTGATTTTTAAGGAAATTTAATTAAGTTGCATTTAGTTGATTAAATATATATGTTCTTCGATGTTATCTTACAGACTGCTCTGGGTAGATTGATCTAAATTTAGTATACTGAAGGAAGATCAATAGTAATTAAGGTGAATAGACTGTTGGGTAGACGCTGAAAGTTTTTTTTATTTGTTCGTGCTAATTATTGCGGAAAACGAGGGTTCATGCGCGGTAGAATTGATATGAAGAAACCCTGGGGATTAATGAGTTGCTGGTGCTTCTTTGGCAAGTAATCAACGAGCTAACTTCCCATTTGTCTCGCCCAATCATGTGGTAAGCTTTTTCTGTTATGTAGAACAGATAGCTCATTGTATGATAGATCGATTGATTAGTACGTGATATTTTAATTTATATGTATACATTGTTGTCTTGGATCAAATCCTTCTAGGAATTGCGGGTTTCCGGGAATTTTGAACTGTGACAAGCAGAAGTTGAGAAATTGAAAGATAATAAATAAATAAATGGTATTCTCACTGAAATAAGAAAGTTGAATATGTTTCTGCTCAAATTTTATTGAATGTTTCTAAGAGATTTGCTTATGATGTTTTTGTTGGTTTAGAATTATGAAAAGACTATATGTCATATTATTGCGTAATATCATAATGGAAATTACATTTAGTTTTATTTTGTGAGTTATCGTATTAAGGGGGCGTTTGGTATAGTAGAACTTTTTTATTTTATCCGAAAATCACGATTTTCAGAAATATAGTGGAAAATTAATTTTCCTTTAATGATATTAAAAAGCTGTTTAGTAGGCCCCAATTTTCCCAGAATTATTTGATTAAGTTTACTGAGTTTGTGTTTGATTGATTGTGAAATATTAGAGAAAATGTTGGGTTATTTATGTAAAATAACCCCACTTTCACTTTTTGATTCAAAAATGATAAATGAACATTGTACAACCCAAATGAAAAAAGGGATCTGGCTATTTCGTGAGCCGCATTCATTGAAAAAAAAAAATCTACATGGTTAGAATTCATAGCACTGTCTCAATCAAAACGTCGTTGTAAAGAGCTGAGATCGAAGACTTCTTCTCACCTCATATCCCTATTTCAACACTCTCTCATTCTCATTCCCGATTCGCCCCCCGGCGCCACTCCTTTCCGACAGATCATCATGAAGAAAATCATTCTTAATATCAAGTTGATAAAGTGACCAGTGGCGGATAGCAGCCATGGCAATAAAGAGATGAACATAAGTCATCTTCACCACAGGGGAAAAAATGTCACCTTAATCCAATCCAAACACTTAAATGAAACTAATTTCCACCAAGCGAGCTTTAAGGCGATCCATTTGACCATCGGGACCAACCTTAACAGCATAAATTCAGCGACGGCCAATAATAGATTTTTCAGACGGAAGATGGCCAATAATAAATTCAGCATAAATCACAGGTGCCATTGTGATGAAGAGTACTCATTTCATCAATATAACCAGTCTCATCCGAAATGTGATCCATCCGAAATGTGAGAGTGTTTGAACTGTAGTCTTACGAATTCACACAAAAGGAAAAAAGAAAAGACATGCATAATATGATGGAGAAAGACGATGGTAACTAATATTAACTGTGTACCTGGTCGAAGGGAGGGTTTCACATGTACCTTTACAAAGAGCAATGGGAAGGTTATTAGTTGAAGGTGGGACCGAAGCCGAGGGAGGAGATGCAATCGGATGTGATCCCGTAGAAATATCTGGAGAAACATGTTGTATCTCATCAGGAGAAGAGGTGACTGAAGTAGAGTCAGATACAAGGACCAGGAAAGGTGAAACGTATTCAAAGGAGTCGGCATGGAGAGATGACTAAACAGAATCAGACTCCATAGTAGGGAACAATGACCGTTTTGCCACGCTTCACCCAAAAATTTACCAGACTGCCAGCCAACAGTAAAATTTCTCATAATGCCACGTGGCATAATTCGCTACCCTATGTAGCGAATTATGCTTGCTGATGTGGCAAGTCGCAATTGGTGGGAATAATTCGCTACACATGGTAGCGAATTACGTGGTCAAGATTCAGCCTGCACAGTCAGCAACATGACACGTGTCAAGCGGACAGTGTAGTTAAGTTATTGTTACATAGCATTGTCTCAATCAAAGCACAAGAAATTATTATTCTCTTCTCCGCAAAAGGAATCGATCAAATTCCACAAAATACTCAAATAGCAAAATTGACTAAAGTGTCACTATTTGTTAAAAAATTTATTCCAATACCACGCGAATAGTACTTTTTACCAAACTGTCATATTAAGTGACAAGCTATTTTAAGTGAAAGTATAAAATATGATAAGAGTTAATCTCAAAACCATGAAAAAATAACCCAGAAAAATAATCCAAAAAATGTTACTTTTAAGGTGAACTGGTGAAGACCTAGGAAGGTTTAGAGAACTTTCTTCCATGGGACTGAAGCTGCAAAAGACACAGATCCACAAGGAGTCGGTGCATCGTTGACCTCCGCTGCCTTTCTTCTCCAAGATCTGTCTCTTGTTTTGATTGTTTTTTTTTAAATGGAAGGAGCAAGTGCACGGTGGAGTTAAACAAAGGAAGACAAGGAGACAACCACCTAAGTGCAATATGGTGTTAAAGTACACTCAATGATGTTGTTTTTTTGTCCAGGGTGGAATGTTGGATTATGACTCAGCTACTCAACAGTCCACATGAGAAACATTAGTAGCGACGTTAGAGCCCCACTAACGGAAGGATTAACGTGTGCCTAATTTGAAAAAATCAGGGACCATAAATGGCCTTTTTTATTGCTAGGGAATAAATAGGGCATCGTAAAATTTGCGAGGACCAAAAAGGGTATTTACTCTATTATTTAATTGATTTTGTTAGAGATATCATATATGGCTAAATGATTTCTCTAGTCAATGGAGATAAATTATCTCCGGTGAGCCTAAAATAACATCCATTTGATATTTTTGTAATTATAATATATTGCAGGATTATATTAGTCTTTATCATTATATTAGTCCTTATCTCCAGTAACTGAAGAAATATTTTCCCCATCATATATATATATATATATATATATATATAGAGAGAGAGAGAGAGAGAGAGAGGATCCTTTGACACCGGTGTCAAATTTGAAGTTTGACACCTCATCTGAGAGCCGTTAGATCCAAAAAGATCAATGGTGTCACATGCTTACAAATCAGAGTCATTGATTTTTTTTTATCTAACGGCCCTCAGATGAGATGTCAAATTTCAAATTTGACACCGGTGTCAAAAGGATCCTGCCTCATATATATATATATATATATATATATATATATATATATATATATATAATTGTTAAAAATGCCTTCACTTAATCGCTTAAACTTTTGTGTGTAATTATTTTTTATATGGCATAAGAGCCTTTATGATCATATGTTTGATCTTCACTATCCTCGTCCTATTAAAAATAATAATTAAATATAATGGAGTGTCTTAACATAAGGAGACAGGGTATGATGCATTATTTACCCCCAATGGAACCTCATATGATGGAGCGTGTTAGAGAATATAACCCTATCTAGCAATTTAAACTTTTAGAAGAGATGGTTGCTCATCATGATACTAAAGTGAAATTATTCAACATCTATAAGATTAAACACACATGTAGAGAAAAGAGGGGGGAGGGGAATATTTTTTAGACTCCCAATCACATAAAGACTGGGTGCTCCCTCTTACAACATATATTTTTTCTTTCCCTTTTTATCCCTGCTATTTTTCTGTCTTCTCCTTTTTGCCCTCCCTATTTTCGCAAGAGGACCACCCAATCAATGATGGTCTCGGAGCATAATAAATTATCTCACGGCGAAGGGGTGGTGATATAGTAATTTCATAAATAATTATATATATTATGTGTATATATATAGTTTAGGAGGTAGGATATTCATACTACTAATTTTTTTTATTACTACTCTAATTATCATTGGATTACAGGAAAAGTTGAATGAAGAGAGAGAAAAGAAAAATAACTTTTGAATCTAATGGTGATTAGAGTGGTAGTGGAATGATAGTAGAAAAATTTGGTAGTATGAATATTTTATCTCATAGTTTAGTTATACAATTTGGATTAAATGTTTTAAAAATTAGAATAAAAAACAGTTTAAATTTGTTATGTTGGAGATAATTTTATTTCCTACACATACATTAAAAGTGTGTGGGGCCCATGTAGGACCCTATGAAGAGAAGAGAAAAAAAGATAACATGAATCTCACACACTTTTATATGTGTAATTGGAGAAAACTTTTGTTGCAAACTGCTTAAGTACATCCATACTAAAAGGAGAAAAAATTTGGGACTAAAAAGGATTTACACAAAAAAGTATGAGTTAAAATAGAAATTTTTTTTCTCTTTTTTGTAAAAAAGAGTACTGAATTCGGTACTCCCATAGTACTAAAGAAATTTTCATATAGAAGATAAAATTATCTCCTATAACGTGATATTAATCCCCTAAAAAATATATCTAATCCAATAAAAATGAATTGTTTACTTTTTTAGTTTTAGGTTTATTTGTTTTTTGATTTTCAATTTAATTTTAACTCTTTATATTAAATGAAATTGATTATGGTCACGCTTAATACAAGCTACTCAACTATCATACTTGTAAAACCGCGACTTGATTGCCTCTTCACGCGCATTTCCTTTAAAATTCAGATTGGAAATGTCAAAATGGTCATGCATCGTATAATATAAATATTTCACATGTAGCAATTAGTGGATAAAAACTTTGGTGCTCCTACTAAAAAGGGAAATTTGTTAGGACTTAATGGAAAATATAAAAAATACGGGAAAATATAAAGAAAAAAATCTGGATTTATCTGAGGGGGAAAAATGAAACAAAAAAAATACAACTTTTTAGTTCTTAGAGTATCTAATTATAAAAGTTGGCTTAGTTGGCATTGGATCAAATTGCCTCTACGTAAATGTCTTGGATTTGTTTCAAACTAGGGGTGTCAATATAAGTTTTGACACGCGGGTTGACCCGCAAAAATATTTGTGTCGTGTTCGTGTTGATGTATTCATGTTCGTGTCTACTCGTATTTTTTTAAAATTAATTTTTTTTTTTTAATATCGATCCATTTTTTAAATTTTTTTCGTCAATACCATTTTGATCCCTATTTTGTGTGTTATTCGTGTCGTGTCGTGTCAGTGTTGAAGATTTTGACAAGATTAAAAATTTGTGTCGTGTTAGTGTTGATATATTCGTGTTGTGTCAAATTCGTGTCGTGTCGAATCGTGTCGTGTCAACCCGTTTTGACACCCCTATTTCAAACCATTACTAAAGTTTATGATATGTTTTGTTATAATTTTTTCTTAAAAAATATAATATTTTGAAAAATAATTGTTAAAAATTGTAAGAACAAAAAATACATGACATTTTTTTTAATAATTTAATGCGTACAAATACCTAGATAAATGCATAAAAGTAATGCTGTTAAGTTATTATAGTGGTCAAGGATGTGGGTAGTTGAGTTAGCTGGTGTGTGTTCTAGTTTTTTTATTGTGTCCATGTTTTCTTATGTTGCATGAAAACATGAAATAACAAAAGTAGAGACAAATTATACGTGGGTCCCACATTTTATATTAGAAAAGAAAAAAATAATTAATTAGCACGAAAAACGAATTAGTGTAGGAAAACTTTTTGCTCTCCTATTGCATAAGAGTATGATTTCCCTTTTTTATTATTATGTATACCAAAAAAAAAAAAAAAAAGAAGCAATGCGACTGATACAAATCAGTAGCGAAAGCTCTTCTGCTTGGTGTTTTACTAAAGGTAATGCAACATTGCTTAAAATTAGGCTTGACCTCACAATGTTGGTTCAATGCTACCTAGAGTTGAATATGTTGTAACTTTAAGGCCACACGAGGTTGGTTCAATGCTACCTAAATAAGAAAGAGTAGGAGACTCACAATTATAAAAAAACCACGAGATATTACATGACGGCTCAATGCAAAATAAGAGTTTATTTCATATTTGTAGCAGAAACATCAAATGATGGTCCCAGCTCACTTTTCTTTTTCTCATCTCTTCCATTTCTGTTTCTCTAGAGTATTGTGTGTGGAAGAGAGGAGAATTTATTATCCCTTATATACTATTACTACTACTACTACTATTACTAAACTTCTATTGGCGGCATTTCTACCTCCACTTCAGGAGCCACCTCCATATGCAGAGTCACCCCGTAGGTGGCAACGCATTTGTTGAAAGCTGCTTCAGTATGAAGCGAACAAGCTGCTCTGTTATTCTGGAGACCATCACAGCCATGATGATCATAGGAATCAGCTACTCCGGGTGTCTATTGTGGTGATCGGCCGGCTTGTTTGGGTGGTGATCCGACATTCAGATACACCTTCATCAGCTCCCAACAACAGAGAAAAACAATTAGAAATAAAATAAAAAAATTAGAAGTTAGAAGAGACAGACAATATTAGTAATAGGGTACCTCCAATTAGTGCATGCTAATACAAAATTGGAGTGAAAGAAAGGAACAAAAGAGAATCTGAAGCGGAAGTGATGACGGAGTGGACAAGAGAAAATGAGGTCTGTGGAGAAGAGTAGCTCGTTCTCTAGCAAGTTGGTGCACTGGTACTTGTTCAGTTAAAAGGTCGTTTCATGCCTTATATAAGGAGAAAGATGATACGACCTGATCTTGATTAAAATAAAATTGAACATTATATATTACTTAGTAGAGTCAATGGAACAATTACGAACTTTATTAATGGAAAATTTAGGAGATCACTATTATAAAAGTGCATGTGCCCGCGGATCTAGAAAATTAATGAAGGGTGGGAACTCAATAAGGTCTGGTCTGGAACACGACTTGCCAGTAGCTGCCGGCTGGCTGAGACTGGTTTAGATATATATCTGGACGGATTTCGACTCAACTGGACCGATAATGGAGGAAGAAACAAATGTTCCAACTTCCAATAACGGAGATTGAGGTTTGAGATGAGATGAATCAGTATGTAAATGCAAACGATGGGTGTCGAATAGCCCTATCTGTTGTTAGGTTTGGATAATGAAGATGGAGGAGAAAAAAACTCACGCGAAAATAAAATAGAATGAGGAAAATTAAAGGGATAAGATATCGTAACAAACAATTAGGGTTATTACCAATCAATTTCACCGTTGATCCAACGATTATATTTATTTCTATCTTTGTATGGTTATGATCCCCATATTTAATGTAAAAGTATTAAATATGAAAAATCATAATCATACAAAGGTGAAAATAAATATAAAGTATTAAATATAGGAAATCATAATCATATAAAGATGAAAATAAATATAACTGTTGGATCAACATAATCGATCTAACGGTGGAATTGATTGATAGTAATATTGATAGTAACCTTAATTGGTTGTTACAATATCCTACCCCAAAATTAAATTAGGAAAACTTGATTTTAAGTTAAGGATATTTTTGTATTTTTGCATCATATTTTGAGGGTGGGCACGTGTCCCCTTCTCTTCAACCTAGATCCACCTTTGCCCTTGTCTATGATATATTTACAAATAAATGTAAATCTGCAATGCCAATCTGCTCTGCGCCGTGACTGGGTTATATTTTAATTTAGGTCAGTTATTGAATTTTTTTTTTAAAGTAAGCAATTATGTTTGATATCATTTTTTTTTTCTTTTTCTTATTACATTAAGGTCCAAAGCCCGGAAAAGAGAGAGAGAAAATAGTTAAGTAGTGTTTGGTCGGGGAGAAATGAAAATTTTGCTGGCAAAGTGCATGTTGGAATATGATGAAACCACGTTTGGTTGAAGCTTTTCGGTAAATTTGCCCATCAATTAGCTTTGCCTAACAAATCAGGAAGACAAGCAAAAAACGGGTTTATGTACTGTTGAGGAAGTCGTCTGAACAGGTGAAATTGCTGTGTAAAATCGGATAAATGAAAAAGGTGATGAAAGGGATGACAACTTTACCCCTCCTTCTTATCCACAAACCAAAAATAGAATACACAAAATAATCAAATAAATGAATCATCACACGGCAGAGAAGAAGAAGAACAACCAAAAATGAAGTACAAAGAGTTCACGATCCATGTAAATTCGTGATAACAGAAACTAAAAGAAAGAATGAAAAAAAAATATCATAAACTCAAACGCAACTCTCTCTCTACATCAGCAACGCCGCAGCGAAAACAACGGCGGCAGCAGATCTGGCGACGGAAAATCTGTTCAAAGCGGCACCGTTTGTGGCCGGCGCTGGTGCTTCATATGGCGGAGCGGAGATCGACGAGGGAGTGACGGTAGGAGCACCAGCTGGCGACTTAGAGGAATAAAAATATGAACAGCACATATTATTTATTGTGGTTCGAAGGTTGTAATAAAACCAAGGTGTTTTTATAATGATAGTTTTGTAATTTCATTAAGTTTTTCCATCAATATATTATCTTTAACCAAACACACATTCAGAAATTTAATTCAATTTTCCTGGTAAAATTTTGCCCATCCAAACAACTTTTTTAAAACTTTCCTATCTAACTCATTTTCCTTGCAGATCCATAGTATTTACATTTTCCTAGTATTAAAAAATTTCTCCACAACCAAACACTACCGTAAGGAAATGTTTGATAAAAGGACTAGTTTTAGATGTATGGGAAAATGATGATGAATTTTCTAGAATCTCATATTTGGTAGCACCATGGAGAAATTGTTTCCAAGAAAGTTACTTTCCCCAAATTTTGTTTTATGTGTATTTTTTAATTCAAAATACCACCAAAAGATACATCCATTTCAGAGGGTGGTATTTTAGGAATCTCGGATGATAGAAAAATATGGAGTAATTTTCAGACAAAAAGAATCAAACAAAATATCAGAAAAATTAATTCAATATTTTCAGGGATATTTTGGCTTACCAAATAATTTTTTGGTAACATTTTCAGAAAACTCATTTTTTCATCATATTTTCGAGAATCGTGATTCTCGGATAAAAAAAAATCTTCAACCAAACGTCCCAAAAAACGACGGGTAAAATTGCCCTATACGAACTTATACCTTTGTGTTGCGAGTTATAAATAAATTATATTCAAAAATAAAAATAAATTAAAAGAGCTAGCACGTGAGCGTGACATAATTCCAAATTTTTTATTTTGTTTAATGCAGTGTTTTAAAACCCGGCTCGGACTGGCCGGGTCGATCCGGGACTCGATGACCTGTGGGTTCCCCAGTCCGAGCGGGTAGTTGGACCGCTTCTGCAGTCAACCCTGATTGAACCGGTTGACCCGGCCGAAACCCGGTGACCCGGTTGACCCGGGTTAGATCGGTTATTACTTTTTTTTTTGTAATTTTTTTTTGTTGATAAGATATCTTGAATTAAATCATATTCATATTTTATGGTGAATATGATTAAAAGTAAGGTGAAAATAATAAGGTATTTTAGATTACTGTAGTTCGCTTATGTAATTTAGTTGCATCATATAATGATCTCATGAAGTTAAGTGGTGATAAACACTGATGGTCTCATGATCTCATCTCAACGGTGGACACTTTTTTCTTAGTGTATATTTCATGCATACTATTTGTTATCATGATAACGTTGACACTTTTTTCTTAGTGTATATGTCATGCATACTATTTGTTGTCATGATTTAATTTATCCGTATCATGTCAAGCACAAAAGGTGCATTTAACTTATATTGCAATTTTAATCCAATATTAGGATATGGTCTAGAGCTAGAAGCTTAGAAGTATATAATATTTGCTATCAATGAAAATCAATTTATTTTTTGAAGCTCATTGATAGTTTTCTTATGTGAATTTTTATTAATATAAGAATTATTTTTATATTTTTAATATGTGAAAAGTAAATCTGATTCAACTCGGTTGAACCAGTGACCCAGTACCTCAACTGATTCGATGACCAGTCCGAGTTTTAAAACACTGGTTTAATGTGTTATTAAAGAATAAAAAAATAGAGAAGTAAAAAATTGTCACTACGTTTCAAGCTCATAAATATGGTTTGGAAATGCAATTAACGACACCTACGATCACTCATTAATGCTCACTCTAAAAGAATGCGAATTAATTTGTAAATTAATTAAAGAGACTATTAATTATCATAGAAAAAGTAAAAGATTATATATGAATATGATTGCATAATTGTGTAAATTAGAGGTGGCAAATTGGGTCGGCTTGTACTGACCTGCTGTCAACCCACCAAAAATGGATTGGTCCGCCCCACCCCGTATTTTAATGTGTTAATAATCTCAATCCACCCCATTTTGTGGTGGGTTGACGGATCAACCTGCCGAAAAAATAAAAAATAATTTAAAATCAAAAATAAATATTATTTTATTAATTTTATAATATTTCTTATTTTCAATTCACAATCTCTTTAGTTTTTTTCCAATCTCAAACTTAAAACTAATATTCAGTCAAATATTTTTTAGAAATTTATTTCTGTCTCAATTTATGGATAACATTTGTAATAAATAAAGTTTTTCTTCTTTATTTTTTCTAGAAGAATACTAAGATAAAAATAATTTAATATCATTAAAATTTAGTAGCAAATAAAATATTACCTATTATTAAAAAAAACATTTGCCCCGCGGGCCATCCCGCACCAACCCACCGGAATAACTGCCATCGCCAGATTCTGCGTGGTGTTCCGACATGATATACACCTTTATCAGCTCCCAACAACAGAGAAAAGCAATTAGAAATAAAATAAAAAATTTAGAAGTTAGAAGAGACAGACAATAGTAGTAATAGGGTACTTCCAATTAGTGCATGCTAATACAAAATTGGAGTGAAAGAAAGGAACAAATGAGAACCTGAAGGCGGAAGTGATGACGGAGTGGAGAAGAGAATATGAGGTCTGCGGAGAAGAAGAGCTCGTTCTCTAGCAAGTTGGTGCACTGGTACTTGTTCAGTTAAAAGGTAGTATCATGCCTTATATAAGGAGAAAGATGATACGACCTAATATTGGTTAAAATAAAATTGAACATTATAGATTACTTAGTAGAGTCAATGGAACAATTATGAACTTTATTAATGGAAAATTTAGGAGGTCAGTATTATAAAAGTGCATATGCCCATGTCTATGATATATTCACAAATAAATGTAAATCTGCAATGCCAATCTGCTCTGCGCCGTGACTGGGTTATATTTTAATATAGGTCAGTTATTGAATTTTTTTTTAAAGTAAGCAATTATGTTCCATATCATTTTTTTCTTCTTTTTCTTATTACATTAAGGTCCAAAGCCCAGAAAAGAGAGAGAGAATAGTTAAGGGAATGTTTGATAGAAAGACTATTTTTTTTTTTTTGGATGAAAGAAAGGGCTTAACAGCCCAAAAAACAACTAAATAATTGTAACATTTCTACAGCTAGAAACAACACAAATATCAGCAAAAAATAAACAATTAAGCCCAGGAGGAACATGACTAAACTCTTTATACACTGATTGAAACAAAGAGTTCTGGTTGAAACAAAGAGTTCTGGTTGAAACAAATCAAATGGTTAGCAAGCCAATCAGCACACTGATTTCCTTCACGGTGGATGTGTTTAAGTTGGAGATCCCAATCTTTAATCAACCAAGTCCGAATGCGAGTAACAATATGAGACTCTCGGACATCATTACCTTTATTGGTAAGCAACGTGATCACCGAAGTGGAGTCACTTTCAATTATAAGCTTTCTAAACCCTTTGTTCCAAGCAAATTCCAAGCTTTTCAGAATACCCCATAACTCTGCTGTAAAAGCTGATGCAATGCCCACATGATAAGCAAAACCCCCAGCCATTGACCATCTGATCCTCTACATAAACCCCCACACGCAGCTACTCTCGGAGATCCTTTGGCTGCACCATCTGTATTTAATTTTATCCAGCCATGATCTGGTGGATGCCAAGCAATTTGTAACTGAACTAGCATGCCAGTTTTCTTTTTACTTCCATTGACACCGAAAGCATGTTCAATATCCATAGCCATGCGATGCACCTTATTAACAATGAGATCTGCATTAATACCTTCTTTCCCATGATAAACGACATTTCTTACGTTCCACAACTCCCAGCAAGTTAGAAGAAAAATTGTATCCCAATTCAAGCTAATGGGTCCCTTCATACCGTTACATATGTTAGATAACATCCAGTCTACCCATTCCTTATCAAAGAAAGAAGCTAGTCTCCTCTGTGATAGCAGCTTATACCAAACTGCTTTTGCCACTTCACAGTCTCTTAACACATGAAATTCCGTCTCATAAGCACTAAGACATCTAGAACAAATTGGATTCACTTCTGACCACTTAGCAGCCCATGCACTTGTTGGTAATCTACGATGAAGACATTTCCACATAAAAATCTTCACTCTTTCTGGACCCTTCCAACGCCAAAGAGCATTCCACACTTGATCTGGTATACTGTGATTCGCAAATGGAATACTTTTCTGCATAAGAACCTGGTAGGCGTCCTTAACTGTTATGGAACCATGACCTCCAATACTCCATCTTTCTACATCTGGTCCATCATTTTCAGCAGGAGGAAGAAATCCCTTAACAATCTCCAAGATGTCATGCGGCAGACATGCTTGAAGAATACTTAAATCCCAACAACCATTCATATCAAGAACTTCATTAGTTCTTTTGCTTAAATCATTTCCGCTAAGCTCTTTCATACAAACATTTACTAGAGGACCCATAATGGGGATCCAAGAATCTGTCCTAATTTGACCGAAGCTCCATCACCAATCTCCCACACTACAAAGTCTTTTAACTCCAATCACACTTTGCAAATGCTCCTCCAAATAAGAGAATCCCCAGATTTACAGTAAAAAAAGTCCATCTGATTTCTTTTCCCATTATACTTTGCTTTTAAAACCCAAACCCAAAGCGCATCATTATCTGTTTTAATTTGCCAGGCAAGCTTACCCAGAAACGCTTCATTCATAACATCAAGACTATTTTTAGATGTATGGGAAACTGAGCATGAATTTTCTAGAATCTCATATTCGATAGCACAATGGAGAAATTCTTTCCAAGAAAGTTACTTTCCCCAAATTTCGTTTTATGTGTATTTTTTAAATCAAAATACCACCGAAAGATACATCCATTCCAGTGGGTGGTATTTTAGGAATCTCAGATGATGAAAAAATATAGAGTAATTTTCAGACAAAAATAATCAAACAAAATATTAGAAAAATTAATCCAATATTTTCAGGAATATTTTGGCCTACCAAATAATTTTTTGGTACAATTTTCAAAAAACAAATTTTTTAATCATATTTTCGAGAATCATGATTCTCGTATAAAAAAATTCTTTTACCAAACGTTCCAAAAAACGACGGGTAAAATTGCCCTATGCAAACTTATACCTTTATGTTGCCAGTTATAAGTAAATTATATTCAAAAATACAAAATAAATAAATTAAAAGACCTAGCACGTGAACGTGACATAATTCCAAATTTTTTATTTTGTTTAATGTGTTATTAAAGAATAAAAAATTAGAGGAGTAAAAAATTCTCACCACGTTTCAAGCTCATAAATATGGTTTGGAAATGCAATTAACGACACCTATGGTCACTCGTTAATGCTCACCCTAAAAGAATGCGAATTAATTTTTAAATTAATTAAAGAGACTATAAATTATCATAGAAAAAGTAAAAGATTATATATGAATATGATTGCATTATTGTGTAAATTAGAGGTGGTAAAACGGATCGGCACGCCCCGACTCACCCCAACCCGCCAAAAATGGGTTGCCCCGCCTCGCCCCGTATTTTAATATGGGTTGAAAATCCTAATCCACCCCGTTTTGTGGTGGGTTGGCGGGTCAACCCGCCTAAAAAATTAAAAAATAATTTAAAATTAAAAATAAATTATCTTTTATTAATTTTATAATATTTCTTATTTTCATTTCACAATCTCTTTAGTTTTTTTCCAATCTCAAATCAAAACTAATATTCAGTCAAATATTTTTTTAAAATTTATTTATGCCTCAATATTTGGATAACTTTTGTAATAAATAAAGTTTTTCTTCTTTATTTTTCTAGGAAAGTACTAAGATAAAAAAAAATTCATATCACAAAAGCTTAGTGACAAATAAAATATTACCTATTAGTAAAAAAACAAATTGACCCGCTGGCCAACCCGCCCCGACCCACCGCCAACCTATAAATAAGAGGTAAAACTTATATGTAAGTACTCATATTCTCTCTATTACTGTTACGCTATCATTGTGCACTTATATCACCCATTTGTCTAACACTGTTATTCCTAAAGCATAATAATCTGCTACACTCAAAGACGTATAATCCTTACCTAAGAAAGCATCTCGATCCAACATAGACATACTAGTCTCTAGCTAGATATCATTATCCATATATAGGACATAACAGTATTATTTATCTTAAATATTCTTACCCAAATAAACTCATTTTTTAAGTAAATATTTATTATAGTTACACTCAATTTCTATATTAATCTATTATTTTATTTATAGGTCATTTTTTCTTAAATTTGTTGAATTTTAATTTTTATTAATAATATTAATTAAATTTAACTATTAAATTATAAAATATATAACTCCACATCAAATATCAAACTTGTATCTCCTTAAAATAGTTAGGTTGGTAGAGTTATTGGACAATTAGCAAGTGTGTGTAACGAGGAGACGGAAGACGCATCTTCGTTGAAATGCCTCGAGATCTCCCGTCTGATCTCTCAGTTGATAAAGTTGGAATCACCGAATTCTCCCATTTAATTTATCTTGGTTTTTTTTTATAGGGCATGTTATATTTAGAAATTTTTTTATTTAGAAACTCTTATAAATTACACTATGTTTTTTTCGGAGAGCACGTTATCTCACTATGTTCTCTCAGCATAACATAATGTAATTTGTAAAAAAATTTAAAAAAAATTTGTAAACGAATTCTTCCCCTTTTTTAGTATACCAAAAAAAAAGTTATTGGACATGTAACAAAAGCTGTAAATGCAAAAAAAAAAATAGGAAAAGCAAAAAAAAAAAAGCTTTGAATTCAAATAACTGTTCCTTTTTTAATATCTATCTAGGTTGTGAATATTTTCCTAAAAATAATTAAATTAACGGCGACCTTTTTAATTAGACATTTAGGCCAGTTATTCCATCACATCTAATTTATGTTATTCGGTCAAATATCTCATCTCAATTAATTACGAAAAATCAATGATTTCACGCTATAATATAAATTAATTGGCGCGCTAAAACCGCGAACCTTTAAATTAGACTTTGGGCCGGTTACTCAACGAAATCAAATTTTTGTTATTCTGACAAATATCTCATCAAGTGTTGTAAAATCTCGTCCACCCCGAAATCAATTCTGTCGGGTCACTAATCTCCTTTTTTTTTTTTTAGGATTGAAGTAAGCAATTAAACTTTACATGCATGTTAACTTCTCTTACTCCATAAACCCCTGATTTAATTAACTTATGACTTCTGAGTCAGAGAAAATCATTGTATTTTTATTAAAAAAATATTTGCACATGAAAAGACTTTATTTGGTGTGTAAAAAAACAAAACAAAACAAAACTCACTAATGCCTAGATCTAAAAATAGATATGAAATTTGAATCGTTCTTCTTCTTCTCTTCCGATCTTCTCTCTCAGATCCAGACTCAGTCTTCCTGATCTAATGATATCCTCCATCGGGGTGGTGGTTCCTCCTATCATCTTCGGTCTTCTCTCTCCCTCTCCTTTGCCTTGCTAGTTCTTCTCTCCCCGCCATCGATCTGTCGCGCCATAGGTGCGTGAGAAGGACAATGAGGACCTGAGTTTGATTATCTAACTTTTTATTAACTTCATTAGAATATTTGTTTTATACTTTGATATTTGATACTTTCATTAGCTTGTGGATATAATTGGTTGATTTATGTTAAGTATATTTTGAATCTTTGATAATTGGTTGCTTGAATTTTTCATATAGGATATATATTTATATTTTTTTAATGTATAAAATTGGGTTAGCAAAATGACCCCATAACCCCCCAGTTAACCTTGTAACCACTTACCTCGACCGAGACGATGGTCGAGCCGAGTTTTTAAACACTAATCTCATCTCAATTAATTATGCAAATTTCCTGATTTCATGAAATTTTACGCAATAACATAAATAATTGAATGTGAAATAATTATTGTTTGAGATGCTACTTCTTCTCATGAATGTTTTTATGTGAATTCAAATATCTCTATCATTTTAGAGGAATATATTTCTCATGTTACATAAAATAATTTATCTCATACAATACACAAAAATGTAGGTGAGAGAGTGAGACCCACTAAATAAAAGAGAGGGGGAAAATGAATCTCACACACTATTGTGTATAATATAAGATAAAATTATTTCATGTAACATGAAAAATATATTTTCCATCATTTTATTACCCATTAAAAAAAAAAAAAAAAACATACAATAATTTCTCTTATCACATGAATATACAATAACTTTTCTTTCTCACTAATTCCTTCCTTAGTCAAGCAAATCAATGCTTGCTTTTTGGTGTTTGGTAATTTTTGTTCCGAAAATTGAAAAATGTCTTTGTCGGTAGCTTTTCCGTGGCAGTACCGGCTAAAATATTACGTCTAATATAGTATCCAGTATTTTATTCAGTCTTCCTAAGTCCAAAATAACGTGTGGGGCAGAAAAAGTGAGTGCTTGACGCAACATTAAATCCATTGGTGTAAATACGTACATCCAGTAAAACGGTTGAGTCTCCGACATTAGTACGGATAAGCTATCCACAGAGTGTTAATGACCAAGTCCTAATGGACCGAATCACGTACGGGACAAGCAAAAAATTACAGATGCATATGTGTGTATATAAATAAGTGGGTTGAAGCGTTCAACTTTGGGTACCACTAATAGATAGATTTCCGGTTAAAAAATTAAAATATTGTTTTTTAATAAGTAATTACAAAATTATAATAATTTATAATAAATTTACGGATCTATTATATACAGTTACATTTTATGTAGACGCAATTTATCGAACATGCGCCACTTGTGCAAGGACGCACTCCACACAGACATAACTCATCTGGTGATGACACGTAGCACAAAAAGATAAATAGTAAAATTTTGGAAGATTGTAACTTTTAACTCAGATATCAAGAAAAGATTTGATTAATTTTTTTCCTTCCAAAAAATACTTCTTTATGCCCTGTTTGGCACATTGTATATTTATAAGTGTGAATGATGATATTTAAGTTGAAGTTTTGTCTCCAATAAATATAGTATGAATTTGCAATAATGATACCATAATTGTAAGGATATTTGCTAAGAATGTTTCTAATTATAATAGTAGTTTCCTCTCCATCAACGCGCATAGACAATAAAGAATAACAATGTTTTTTCTTACGGAACGTCTTATAGTACTGATTTTGTTGCTGAAAGAACCGTTGGTTCATAAGTTAATCGTGAGAAAACTAGGGTTTGAAATCGATGACCTATGTTACAACTTATGGTGTTGGTTCAGAAAGAACATATAGGCTTACGAGTTTAAACGTTCTTGTGGCATCATTGTTGCAAATTTGAACTGTGTTTTCGAGAGATAAAATATGTCAAATAAGGTATCATTGTGTAGATATCGAAAAGTTATATGAAATAAAAAAATATCTCATTTGGACACACGAGTCAAAAGTTATGGCATTCATAAATTTTACAGTCAAATTGTTAATTTTTTATACCGCATGTCATTACCAGATGAGTCGCGTCTATGTGAGGTGCATCTTTGCATAAGTTGAGCCTGTGTGCTATCTGAGGCGCGACTAGTGCAATAAATCCATAAGTTGATTCCAAATATTATGTTTTCATAATTATTTATTAAAATAACAATATTTTTCCCTAATGTATATATTTTTGCCTAGATTTCCTACCAATGATTTTTTTATTCTGTAAATACAACCATATAGGAACGATAAGATTTCCCAGAGTCCAATTTAAACGGGTAACGTGAAGAGGCGGTAAAAATTGAACAAATTAATCTTATCTACTACAAATGTGAATTCGGACGTTATTTTCTATTTAGATCTAGATAAAGTTGAAGATTTAGTTTGAACAAAGTTAATTGGTTATTAACAGTGGGAATGTAATGATTACTCATTGGTTGTGGATAAATACTCGCGCGTGTAATAGAATACAAGTTGGAAGATAGGACACATCACACGTTCACCCGAACAGCCGGGCCGGCTGCAAATTGAAAGCAACTATTCCTTTCCTTTTTTATTTTTTTATATTTCGATTCATGGTTCGTGATTAGTTTAATTTGCAGTGAATCACACGATATAAATTTTAATTTTTTTAAAAAAATAATATTGGAGAAAATCAAATATATATTTTTATCCTATCTACTCAATCCCCTAATGTAAACTGAATTATCGTAACTATTTCTTTCATTAATTAACACATCTGAGCAAGTAATTATCCAACAACGATACTGCTTTGTCTGACAGTGTTTTTTTGAATATGAAGTTAATCTTGATGTAAGTTAGTTATTCTTAATTTTTCAAGGAAGAAACCTCACTCTATTCGTAACTTATGTTGATACCGATAATTACTAAATTGATGTGTTGTCAATAGATGATTTAATAAACCCACCCGCCTTTCTCGTATTTATGTTCTCTTGTAGGCTTTACGGGGGACTTTATCAATGTGCCACGTTTTCAATAAAATTTATCTGAATATTAGGGGTTGAAAAAATTTGTCAAATAATCACGATTCCAAACTCACTGGCAAGTGTAGCGAATATAGTTTGCCACGTGATATTTTTCTGAGACACTAACTGTATTTTTTACTTTCAATTTGTATTCAATTGATCACAAATTGAAAAAATAATTCAAAATTTTCGTATAAACAAGAAAGCGTAAAATTGGTAATTAAGAGCGTTGATCAAAATAGACTATTAAAAAAGAGCCTTCATCACATTCACATGCTCTTTTTACCCGTATATTTTTATGGGTCTTGCAGTGAAACTAACTTATTTGGTACTACGGTGACTTAGAAGCCATTCTAATATTTGTTTTCTTTAAAGTTTAAACTTTTTTTTCCGTAAAAGTGTGGTTAGTTTTCCAAATATAATACAAAACAGTAATTTTAACTAAATCTTCATTTGATAATTGGACTAATAGTATATATCTGAGTTTAAGTTTTGTAAATATATTGAGACTTATAAAAGAATCTTCAATCAAACTTGCGCTAAGGGTCACAATATTATTTAAAAAATATTTAATTAGCAATAGTTTAAAAATTTAGTTAATAATGACAGTGAATAAATAATTAAGGTTGGTAAAATTAATTTATTAAAAAAATTCGTACAATTTTCTCGTTTTATATTATAATGACAACAAAAGGATAGGGTAAATTCTGATGCCTTGATTTTAGATAATTTTTATTGCACACGCTATTTATAATTTGAAGCCTAATTTACCTTTTTATTAAAATATATTAAATTTTTCTTGCTTTTATTTCGTGTGTCCACCACACTCTTTAGGTGTTGTTTAGTTATTTTTGTTTTATTTTAGTTAATATATGTTTATTAATGGTTTAAAAAAAATGTATTATTACTTTATATTTTATTTTGAAGAATTTATAAAAAAAAATTATCATATTTTTCACAATATCTTAAAAATACAAAATAATATTAAATAAAGTAGTACTTTTATAATTCCAAGCCAAAAATATTAGTTAAAAATGAAAATAAAAAATTAACCAAACCCTACTGAAAGTTGTTTCTTCTAATAAAACAATAAAACAATACGTTTGTGTGAACTCAGACATCTAGTAATACAAATGCTCTTCAATCGTTTAATTTGAGTTTGCTTACTACTTAAGTCGCCTGACTATTTAATTTATATTTAAGGAAAATACATTAAACTTGTTTTCTTAAGAATGTATTTAATCTCACTTCTTATTATAAATATGTATTTAATAAACAAACTAAATTAACACTTATAAAATGAAAATCTAAAAAAATGAACTAAAATGTTATGATTATCATTTACCACGCGCTAAGGCTGCCAGTATGCATAATCACCAAACGTAACTATAAATAATGTTAGTTTCGTCGTTTCCCTCATTCTCTCAGTAGTCAGAGACTCAGAGCAGCACTCCCTCAAAAAGCAGAGCCTGCTTACTGTTCACACTGTACGGCGACAAAACTCGCCGTCGTAGTTCTCCGCCGCAAACCGCCGCCGCCTCATCGCCCTACATGTCGAACCAGGACGCTCAGGTATTTAATTGGCACTACGACACAGAGCTGGACGACCAGAACCTTGGAATCCGAGGCCGCAAACTCTTCTTCATCATCGTTCTCTTCTCCATTATCCTCATCTTCTTCGCTCTCTTCCTCTGCGCTCGCTGGATCTGCCGCTACCACGGCCTTCTCCCAACCACGTTCGGCTCAATCCAACCGCACCACGCGCCGCCACATCTGCCACCGCAGGGGCTCGACGCCGAGACGATAAAGAAACTGCCGATTATCTTGCACCATACGGCGGCGTCGGGTCCGAATCGCGCATTGGAGGAAACGGAGTGTTGCATCTGCTTGAGCGCGTTCAGTGATGGCGAGAAGTTGAAGGTTTTGCCTGGATGTGAACATTGCTTCCATTGCGAGTGCGTTGATAAGTGGCTAGCGAATCACTCGAGTTGTCCTCTTTGCAGAGCTTCTCTCAAGTTTGATTCTTCGTTTCCTGAGATTTTGATCCAAGAACCACCCATTAGAATTAATCTTCAATTCTGATCTTTCTTCTCTTGCTCTTTTTTTTTTTTTTTTTTTTAGTTTTGTTTTATAACTTTAATGTTAATTAATTTACTTTGTTTCGGATAATTTGTGATGAGTAATGTAAATCGTTGTAAGAAGGAATCGTTAGAGATGTTATTGGTTTAAATACAAGTTTAATTAGGAAGTTCTAGTAACTAGACCATTTTTGAAGAAAAAAAAAGGCATAACATTCAATATTAAAAATTAATGAAAACTTGTATACAAAAAAAAAATTAATGAAAACTACCACTATTATACATATGCTCATAAACCGTGATTAGTTCTTAAATGCTTTTCTATTTGAAATGTTTTGTTAATTATTAGTTCTATGCACTGAAGTTTAAATAATTATTCAAAGTCGATATACATATTTGGTAATTCATTAAAAGATGCCAAAAGACGGGTTGCCCAAAAAAATTCCTTTACAAGTGACAAAGGTCCAAGATAATGTGTATTAAAAAAAAAAAAGGTCCGAGATAATGGACGTTTCTTTTCTAAATTCTAATAATATACTTAATTGAGTTTTGTTCCCACGTTGGGATGATGGAAAAGTAGAAGACAGGGGTTAAAAAAGGCCATAAAATTTCCCGTAACGCCATTTGAGATTAAGTCTTAAAATATATTTGCTTGATCCTATATATATATATATATATATATTTGCTCTGTATGAGTCATTGTGGCTGGGTCTCCTGACACTCCTGAGACAGATGGTCCTGTTTATTATGTTATGCAAATGGATATTGATAAATTTTTCAATAAATTGGGACCCCTAAGCATTAAAAACACGACTCTGCTCCGACCCCTCCTCTTTCGCACTTTTAGTTGGTTTATTCTAAGGGTTTAGTTTTTCTCGTGAAATTATCTAGTACACATACATTAAAATATGTGTAATTTAATTTTCTTTTATCTTGTCTTCATATAATTTTATACAGACTTCACATATTTTTATATATATATAGAAGATAATTTTATCTCGTATAACATAAAAAATATTAGGGGAGGGATCTTTTAACTCTAGAGTAAGACTTACAATTCTTACTTCTCATCTCAACCGTTGATTTCTGTCTATCTAACGGTTATCTATAACAATTATTTATTTATTTATTTCAAATAAATAATAACCGTTAGATGGACGAAAATCAACGGTTGAGATGAAGAGTAAGAGTTGTAAGTCTTACTCAAGTCAAAAGATCCCTCTCCAAAACATTAATCTTTTATTTTAATGTCGTTTCAATTTTTATACTTAGATTGTGCCCACAATATGCTTATTCTATTTAGTGTGGCTTTCTCGCACCTGTCTCTGTTAGAAAGCAATTGAACATGGCCCCATACATATAATGTTCTCCCTCAAACTGAACTTCGGCATGCCGTTAATTACTTTGATCAGTCAATAGCATTTATTGCTGAACTGAAACCTAACTGGAGCCTGCTGGTGGATCGTTTCTTTTTCTTTCTTTCTTTAGCATGGGAATAGGGGTGTGAATTGAAAGATTTATTAATGACATCCTTATCTAAGTTATGGGCTAATACATGTTAGAAAAGCACCTCAATTGTCAAGCTAAGTATTTTTTATTTATTTTTTTATATTCACCCTAATTATTTTTTTAAAGCGAGTCGGTGTTCTTTATAAGCTTCAATTTTTTGAACTGGTTATGAAACTAATCTCAAGTCAAAATTTAATCATTGGTAAAATTTCTCATCCCTGTGCAAAAATGTATTTAATGAGAATTAAACTCAAATTTTTAGCCTTGAGATATATGAAACATGATTCAATTTTATCTTAAAAGACCAATGTTCTCCAACGGAATAAAACCGGCGAAACTTTTGACTTATGATCTGATAGGTTAAATTAAATAAATTTGTATACAAACCATAATTAATATCTAATTTAATTTAATAATATGCAAATTAAAATAATAACCAGAGTATAATCTAATCAGTTTAACCGCATGCCCAGTTTGGTCTAATTTTTAAAATATTAGTTTAGACTTATGTGAAACCCCAAGGCAAAGTTCCTACTTAAAGATAGTGAATCATATTCCTATTTAAAATATTGTCTTTGGAAAATCAGTTTCAGATTCCTTTATTTGTCTTTTTATCCCCACTTGATCTGAATTTTAATGCTTCTGCTATAGGGAACTTTAGTAGGATTGGTTTTTGATTGTATTTCTTTTCTTGTTTGTTGCAGGGGCTAGGCCCCTTTTGTTCACCAAAAAAAAAGAGATAGTGAATCATATTATCTTCATCCTTACAAATAGTGCTAGGATTAGAATCACCAAATCATGAAGAAGAAGAAATTGACAAGTTTTTGAATCAATAATTTTGTTAAAAATTAATCTATCTAATTATCTATGAAAACTAATTGTAATTGTGACTTGACAATTACTTCTTTTATTAATATAATAACATGAGATTCAGTCATTATTAAGAAATGATATTCAATGCGTATACTAGATGTCCACATTATATGACACAAAATGCTTCCATTTTAAGTATAATTTTATCCTTTTGATTTTGAAGGAATACATGCTCTTTACAAATGGAACACTTTTAGTTGAAAGGATAGATTTATCCTGAAAATATATAAGTGCGAGTGTGGCACTTTTGTAAATACTATATCTTCTTAGATCATATCCCTTCGCTTAAAGAATATATGATAAAATCGTTTAAGTGTGCAGAAAATAAAATAATAGAAACTATTACATGTTTGTAAATGTACGATTAACATTATTGATTATTCTCCATTTGAATAACCTTATGCATTTACCGGATTGAAACAAGTCCACAAATAAATACAATTGCGAATTTGATTGTAAATGACTTTTAACAGGAAAAAATAGCTTTGATGTGCTGTCATATACTCATTTTTATATAATTTTATATAGTAATATATTTAGAAACAATTTTAAATAGGGAAGCACTAAGGAAAGCCTAAGCATGCAAGCTCTTAAGCATTTATACCACCCTGATTTTTTTATTTCGTTACATTACTCGTATCCAACAAACTTTTTCTCAATCCTAGGGTTGCAAGGCTGGAACCCTTCTACGCTCCAGCTGGTATAAGCAAAATCCTTTAAAATATTCTTTGTATTCAATAATGCTTAGATTTTAGATCCTTTTCTATGTAAGTCCCAAAAAAATAAGCTTGGTTATCTAATATTTCATGATTTTGACATTCTATACGTAATTGTGGAAGATCCCCTACTTAAATTTAACGGATTAATGTTTTTCATGTTATAAAAAATAATTTTATCTTCTATACACACATAAATATGTCTAAATCCCATGTGAGGCCATGTGAAGAGAAGAGTGAAAAAAGAAAACATGGGCCTTACACACTTTATGTAGGAGATGAAATCATCTTTTACAATATGAGAAACACTAACCCTAAATTTAATTAGTATGCAGTTTATGTGTGAAGTTTCACTTAACCAATGTGAATACAATTTTATCTCGCCAAAAAATAAGCTAACCTACCTCGCCTACTTTTGAAAGTGGGTTGAAAATTTCAGTCCACCTCTTCCCGCTTTTGAAAGGTGTAATGTAAAAGTTAAAATAAAATTAAAACAAAAATGGATTAGGCGGATTGTAAAACATTCATGTGTTTCCAATATATATGTATTAAGCGTCAAATCGAGCATTTAATTGAGATATAATTAATCAAAAGATATTAGAATTGTAATTAAATTGTTAATTTACCCTCAAGAGTACTTTCATGAAATTCTTGTATTTCTGTAGGAAATTTAGCTCAGCGAAAGAAGACCAAGTTGGATAGCTCAACAGAAAGAAAGAGACAAGAAAAGAGCAAGTCCAAGTCTCTAGCCCCAACTGACAGCATTTAAAGTTCTCCACACTAGTAAAATGGAAGTAAGGGTGCCATTGTCATAATTTTTACTGCTTCTCCATGCTAGTAGCCTGGCAGTGATGCACTTAGCTCCAAGATCATAGGCACCTCTGTTTACTCGAGCCAAAAGCTTCATCTCCACATTAGGAGCGTTAATGCATCAAGAGCCAAATCTCTTCCCACGCTAGTAGCGCCAAGGTGGCGCTACTATCACTAACATGCTAGTAAGATTCAAGTGATGTGATATCTGATCAAGGACGTGATTTTAATGAAGATTTGATTGATTATTTCATTTAAGCCCTTGCGAGATTTAAAAAGATACTTGTTATTCAATATGAAAAAGAAACTGCTGGAGACCAAAATGACTTCTACACAATTGAAAAACGGTAAGACCAGAGAATTAAGATAATTCAGATATCAAGTGGAGTGAAGGAAGATCGAAGCAACTATGGAGATCGACCAACATTCCTCCTTCAACCTTTCATCTAATTTCCTTTTCGTAATTTATTTTGTTTGATCCAATTATGACTGACTAATTTCTTCTTTGTAGTTAGAGTCTTAGAGATATAGATCCGACGTGAATTCTTGTTTAATTCAATTCTTTTCATTAATAAATTGTCTCTAATTATTTGTGTTTACCTCAAATTGCATGTTTAAATTCTTGTATAACTTGATGAATCATATAGGAATAAAGAGGGTTAAGGCTCACAATAGAATATTTGGATCTTAGCCTTGACAGGGGTAGAACACCAATTCTTGCATGATCTAGATATAGGCTTGTAAGAATTGCAAACTTATGTAATTCATCGCGCTTAAGGCTTAATTTAAAAGAAATTACTAAGACATTAGGATTTCAATTGGGTTAAAGGATTAAAGAGCTAAGACATTAGGATGTAACCAATTAATTCTTAGACGATGAATTATTTGAAACAATTAGGATAAATATTGATGAATTGAATTAGATCATTTAAGGTGAATCGAAGGTGAAGTTGACCTAGCTATAGTTCCATTATCGATTTTTAACCCATCCTTTAGTTGTTGCATTATGTTCCTTTTATAATTTTCTTTCATTCAGTTTAATCATTATTATTCTCAAACCAATTTTTGATTTGTTCAAATTAAGAGGATTAGTAAGAATAATGTTTGCAGTCCTTAATCCTCGTGGGAACGATACTTTCTCATCACTTTATTACTTCCACGACCAGTGTACTTGTCCTGAGCGCAACAAACATAACCCGCCCCGCCCCGCCCCATTTGGCAAGCAGTACTGGTCGGCCTGCTAAGCCAAATCTATTTTGCCATCCCTAGGAATTAATAATAATTTTGTCCTTGAAGTATTATTACGCCTACGTTTATTATTCATTTGACCTATTCATTCGGAGAAAAACTTTCACCTCCTTCGAACCTTCTGGAAGTAGCCACCTGTAGTATGTTGCATTTCTGTATATTATTGGGACTTTGATCGTACTGTCACGGTTCCTAAAAAATATACTGAAATCTCACAGTATTGGAAATATTTTCCAAATTTCCACTGCTCCAAACATATTGTAGCGAGTTTCAACTCTCACGAGGTAGAAAATGACAAACTCATTGTCAGGGGAAACGAGTATAGACTGCCACGTGGCAAAACAAATTAACTCATTTTTGGATAACCATAACTTCTAGCTCAAGTGTCCGAATGAGATGATATATTTTTAATTTATTCTACTAACTTTTTGAGATCTACGCATTAAAAGAATTATTTTTTACTGTTGGAAAGTGAAAATAAGAATATGTATTAAATAACATCATTCACAGAGATAAAATATGTCAAACGGGATACAAGTAAGGTATTTTTATTTTTTTTGAATAAAGTACCTTTTGTATTCTCAGCAAAAAACAATGGACCCATTTTAATTCCTTAGAAAAAAAGAAGTTGATTTGTAGTCCTTTTGAAATTCAAAATAGCTTCAGCCTGTGGAAATTGTGGTCTCTCTGAAATTCAAAAAAAACTCACATTAGTCTCTCAAAATGACTAACATGGATCTATTTTGAATTTTAAATGAACCACGAGTCAACTATTTTTTGCTAAGGGATTAAACTGGGCCCATGATATTTGTTGAGAACCCAAAAACTATTTTACTTTTTTCTTTCTTTCTTATCTCTAATCTATTAGTTCCAAACAAACAAGGCAATAACAAAATTAATCTAATAAAACATGAATTTTAAGATATATCAAGTTATTCTTCATTCTTCGTAACTTCGTGACAACCTTGAAACTTTTTAACTTCAACTATTCTTTACTTCTTGCTTACTAAACAGGAGCAGAAAGATAAAGAAATTAAAACGAATGTGAAGATTTACCAAAATAAAATAAAAAATGAATGTGAAGGTGGGGCTAAACATACTTAATGAAGATGATATAACACAAGATAGCAGAAGAGGTTAGAAATTATATTCAAGCTTGCGTCTTTGCAATAGGGACAAGCTTGACCACGGAATTAGGTTGACTCTTGATCCTTTGATACCGGTGTCAAATTTGAAGTTTGACACCTCATCTGAGGGTCGTTAGATCAAAAATGATCAACGACTCTGATTTGTAAGCATGTGATGCCATTGAACTTTTTTGATCTAACGGCCCTCGGATGAAGTGTCAAACTTCAAATTTGACACTGGTTCAACGACTCTGATTTGTAAGCATGTGATGCCATTGATCTTTTTTGATCTAACGACCCTCGGATGAAGTGTCAAACTTCAAATTTGACGCTGGTGTCTCTCTCTCTCTCTCTATATATATATATATATATATATATATATGAGATAGGATCCTTTGACACCAGTGTCAAATTTCAATTTTGACACCTCATCTGAGAGCCGTTAGATCAAAAAAGATCAACAACTCTGATTTGCAAGCATGTGACACCATTGATCTTTTTTGATCTAACGGCTCTCAGATGAGGTGTCAAAATTAAAATTTGACACCGGTGTCAAAGGATCCTACATCTATATATATATATATATATGTGGGTTTTATAAGAGTTATATTGTAGGAAAAATGATTGTGTAATGTTATAAAGATTCGTTTTGCGTGCCTTAAATTTATTTTATTTTATTTTTGCTTTAAAAAGTGCGGGCCCCACAAAATGTTGTGTGTGTAAGAAACTTTTTTGTGTCATGTGACATGATAGATGCAAACCCCTATATATATATATATATGGGCTTAACGTTTCTCAAGCTGCTCGAGATAATTTTATCTCCGGCTACTAAATCATAACCGTACAAAGATGGATCAATAGTAATAAAGGAAGAGAGAGAAAAAGAAAATCATGATCAATCAAAGGTGAATCAATTAATATAAATAAATAAAACGACGTAGTTTTGGGATAGCCAGAGATAAACTTATCCCAAGTTGTGAGAGAAATATTTTTTTCTATATATATATATATATATATATGAGTATTATATTTTTCATATTACATTAGAGAGAAATCCTCTCATATACACACAAAATACAATGTACGTCCCAATTTGTATTTTTCTCTCTCTTCTATTTAGTAGGATCCACATTGCATTTTGTGTGTGTGTGTGTGTGTCTATATATATATATATATATATATATATATATATATATATATATATATATAGCTTATCGTTTCTCAAGCTGCTTGAGATAATCTTATCTTCGGCTAGTAAATTATAACTGTACAAAGATGGATCAATGGTGATAAAGGAAGGCAGAGAAAAATAAATTAATATAATAAAATATAAGAAAATAAATAAATAAATAAAAGGGGAATCATAACCTTTCAAAGGTGAATCAATTAATATAAGAAAATAAATAAATAAAACGATGTAGTTTTGGGGTAGACGGAGATAAATTTATCTCAAGCTGCTTGAGAAATATTGTTCCCATATATATATATATGGGTTCATTTAATATTATGTTGCATGAGAGATCTTCTCTTATGTTATAGACACACATGTGAGGGGCCCGCCATTTAAAGAAAAAAAAAAGTGTCACAATTTTTGATGGGTGTGTAGTAGATAAAACTACTCTTATGTTGCATAAGAGTAGTTTTCCCTATAATATAATATATATATATATATATATATATATATATATATGGGTTTGATGTTTGTCATTTTAAATGACATAAGTTATGTCATTTTAGGAGAGAGATAGACACAAAAAATGAAAGTCATGGGAGAGAGAATGTGGCTGGGTTTTTTTAATTTAAATTTTAAATAAAAAATTTATTTTGTGTATATCTATATCCTAAAATGACATAACTTTATGTCATTTAAAATGACAAACACTTTTTCCTATATATATATATATATATATATATATATATATATGGTAAAATCATTTCTGCAGTCGCTTTACGTACAGCAATAACAGATATATGGTTATAATTTTCCACATTTAATATTTTTATACCACGCATTTAATACTTTCACGTATATATATGGAAAGTATTTGATTGCATATATATATATATATGGGGCAGGATCATCTTACCCCGGTGTAAGAATAACAAGTCTTACACCAAATCTTAACCATTGATTTTCTGCATCTAACAGTTAAGATTTATTAAGTTTCACTCATTAATAGTTATTATTTCCGCAAATTAATAGTTATTATTTATTGAGATTTAATAATTCATTAATAAATTTGATTTTCAATAAATAATAATCGTTGATTGATGGAAATGAACGGTTATAATTTAGTGTCAAATTTTAAAATTTGATACTGATATTAAAATATCATATCTCATATATATATATATATATGCCTTGGTTTCCTCCGTGAAGGAATTTTTTTCTGCTAAGAAACAAACAAGTTAAATAATATTAAAGAAATTGAAAAAGATACTTTATTCAAGTTTTGTCGCCAGTGGTTGCAGGATGACAATCTTCTTCCTGCAACGTAATACTTATTTATCCCTTATATATATATATAGGGATAGGATCAACTTATATCGGTGTAAGAATAATAAATTTTACATTAAATCTTAACCGTCGCTTTTTGTGCATCTAACGATTGAAATTTATTGAAAATTAAAAATTAATTAATGAGTGAGACCTAAAAAATCTTAACCGTTAGATGCAGAAAATCAATGATTAAGATTTGGTGTAAGATTTGTTATTCTTACACCGGTGCAAGATGATCATGCCCCGTATATGTGTGTATATATATATATATATATATATATATATATATATATATATATATATATATTCTAACCGTTGTTTTCGTCTTTAAAATTAACTCTAATCAATTGATTCACTTCATTTCAAACCTAAAAATTGAAGGTATATTGAACTAATATGTGATGTAAAAATAAATATTAGAAGGAATTCAAAGAGTGTATGAAATAAGAAGACGCAAGCTCTCAACGTAATTTTAAACCTCTTCTGCTATCGTACACTGCATCATCTTCATCAAGTATGTCTACCTCTCAATCTTCACATTTTTTTTTTTTTTTTGTTGATCATACATCATATCTATCCCTCAATCTTCACATTCGTTTTAACTTCTTCATCTTTGTGCTTTCCCCGCTGAAATAGGCTCAAAGACGTTGTCTCATGACCCGCCATGCAGCGACGGCGGAGCATGAAATTTTAGTGCTTCTTGTTGGAGTTATCCGCTTATCATCTTATGTATTTTTTTTTTTTTCTCTCTTTTCCTCTTTTTTCTCTTATCTTTATTTTATTTTTCTAATCACTATTCTTTCTTTTATCCTCTTATCTCTATATTCTCTTATTTCTATTTTTTTTCTCTCGTCCCTTTGGTGGATTTGTCTGCTTATCGCCTTATGTATTTTTTTCTCTTATTTTTTTCTTTTATTCTCTTATGATCTTATCTCTATATTCTCTATTATCCACTTATTTCTATTTTTTTTCTCTTTTCCTCTTGATGGTGTTGTCTTATGTATTTGTTCTCTCTCTTCCTCTTATTTGTCTTATCTCTGTTTTGTTTTCCTAATCTCTATTTTTTCTTTTATCCTCTTATCTCCATATTATCTATTTATCCACTTGTTTCTATTTTTTTCTCTTGTCCTCTTAATTGCGTTATCCATTTATCGTTCTCTTAATTGCGTTATCCATTTATCGTTTAATTGCGTTATCCATTTTTCTTTTATCCTCTCTCTCTCTCTCTCTCTCTCTCTCTCTCTTAATTGCGTTATCCATTTATCGTTTAATTGCGTTATCCATTTTTCTTTTATCCTCTCTCTCTCTCTCCCTCTCTCTCTATTTTTTTTTCCTGATATCTATTTTTTTTTCCCTCGTCTGTATATTCTTTAATATCCTCTTATTTCTATTTTTTATCTTGTCGTCTTATCTTAATTCTAAAGAAGTTTTAAATACGTAATATAAAACTAAATTAATGTGATAAACCCCTTACATGAAATCTAAAATGCATATCCATTTGTTTTTTATTTTCCACAATTTCATAATAACTTTTAAGCTTTTAACTTTAATAATTCATTTTTTTCAGTATTTTCTTCTTCACAAATCATATCATACCAAATCGTAAAGCACACTTTCAGAACTCAAATTCAGAGAAAAATAACATGATCTTACGTGTATGTTAATGGCAGGTCCCATGACGAATTCCTTCCGCCAGTTTCCGCGGGGAAAGCATGGGAGAACAAAAGGAGCAAAATGAGGAAGAAGTTGAAACGAATGTGAAGGCGAACGGCAGACGTAGTTGACAAGGACGATATGCATATGATAACAAATGTTAAAATTTACGAAGAGAGTTTACATCTAGATACAGGGACAGGCTTGCTTTACCTCACTCGTTTCTTCAGTTCAATCTTAACTAGTTTCAAATTTTATATATTTTTACAGTTCCTTCCGATATTTACTTAACTTTCTACGATCAAATTTTATTAGTTCAGTATCATAATCTTCAATTTGTTGAGTCTCAAACTAAATTGTAATTGTACATCTTCATTTGCTCTTTCATCTATTTATCGAAAGTTCGCGGCGAACGGGGAATAAAGAAACTAGTTTTTGCTTAATACAAAAATATATAAAAATTTCACAAGATTTCTCCCCCTAGCAAAAAAAAACAATATCCAAAGCTTCAACTCCAACTGCAATTAGATATTAAAATGCAATGCTAGTAAACAGTTCAATGTTTACTTCACTTATCTCACTAGTTATTTTAATGCACTTTGTTACTTTCATTTAGATAAAATAAAATAAAACCTCTCATGTTAATTATCATTGCCATATCATGCGAGATAATAACCATTCACGACTAAATTAACAATAATGATTTTAATCACTCCATAACATTGTCATATTAAATAACTCAAGAAATTCCCAACCTCCTTAGTAAAGTAATACGAAAGAAATACCAATATAGATTCCTTAGCCAACAAATTTCTCAATTTATTATAAAATTTGAATTTTTAATTAAAAAACAAATAGTCCCTAAAATGAAAGAAAAAGAATATTAGTATTAGAATTAGCACGTCGACTTTTTATTTTGTAATTGATAATATAATAGTCAGAACAGATGTTCTTTACCACAATGAAGGCTTCCACAATGATTACGATTAATCACTTCTACGATTCAAGCACGATAGATGACTGATCAGACAATATTAGACTACCCTTCCCAAGTTCTTCCATCTCACTTAATCCAAATTACATCGCCTATAACGTAACATTCCGAAAACCATTGATTGACCGCTTATAGCACAGCTCTTGAAAATTCTGAGGTGATACTTACATTCTTACGCCTAGATATCATCTATTAGCATTTGCAACTATTATTCGGAGAAAAACTTTTTAGGAACTCTTCAACATTAAGGGGGTGATTTAAATGCAAAAGCAATCTTGCAATAGCATGTTTTTCCGTATAGAAAAGGAAATCATTTCTCATTCGTAATTTGGCACTTCTCTCGGATTATGTATCAAACACCTAACTGCAAGGCATTGGTTTTATATCTCCTGAAGATCTATAAAGACTCTTTCTGGGTCCACACACAAAGTAATCAATCAATAGATAAGAGGGTTTCATTCTTCAATCCCACCACATAAAGCATTTATATTAATCCAAAATTCAAATCACACTAAGAGATAGTCACTGCAAATTCTAGGCGAAACAGACAACGAGAGAATCAGAAATGAAATATATAAAAGCTTCTAGAGTCGCATAGGAACATCATTGTTTAAAGCTAATATAAGATAAGATGAACAGAACACTTATCAAAACATCAAAAAGGAGAGACCAGTACTGTTAACTAACTGGGTGTCCCATTTGACAACATAATCAACTGGAAAAAAACTAAGATCAATTGTTGGAGAGAAAAAAGAACGCACTACTTGGATCTCTGTCTCATCTTTCGGCGCTTCCTCTTCAGCCTCCTCATACGCTTCTTCTTCCACTGCAAAAACCAGAGTTCAAATCAGATCTAAAACTTATAACAAAAACAAAATAGGTGAACAAATTAGTGAAACAACAGAAACGAATGGAGCTTACCTTGGCTCTCATGGTGAACCGAACCCTGCACCCTCCCTTGATTCAGAACCCTAGTCGACGGCTGCTGAGACGTAACAGGAAACAGGAAAATTAAGGACTGAAGGTTGCAACTACTTATAGCCACGAAACCCTAGCAAATAACGAGCAAGTATTGGGCTTTAACAATAAGGATGGCCCATTATTTCATATGTTACGAGCCCAATTCCCGGCTCTGGGACGATCTTGATGCACCTGCGCAACATACTAGACTTGCTCCCCACATATTTATCAAATAGTTAGGATCCATTTGAATGAGCTTATAAAAAAAGTGTTTTGTATATGGTTGTTATTTTAAAGGGATATATATTTTTTGTTTTAAGCAAAAAATTACCTTATGTTGTAGAAATAAAAATATAAGTGGGACCCACAGGTAAGAGGGGAGAGAAAAAAAAGTGGTGGGACCCAACTTTTTTGTGTGTAGAAAAATTATTTATCTCATGTAAAATAAGATAAACATAATCTTATTTTAAAAATGTTTTTTATAAAAGTTAAACTATTTAGATTTTTGAAAAAAATTGAGTTTTTAAAAAAAATATTTGACTTTTAATTTCTTCTTTTTTAAAAGATAAAAGTTTAACTTCCAAAAAAAGCAAGTTTTAAATTTTTTTTGTGATTTTTAATTTTTTTTTAAAAGCATATATTCAAACGGACTTTTTGATAGATGTGCGCTTTTGGCTGAAAAAGCTAATGCTAATGGCCCTTAGTTTGTGTGTTAGTGGTGATACCGATACGATTAGAAATATGGATCATTGATCAAAATGTCACTGTTTACTAAATTTTTTACCTAAATATTATGCGAACAATGTTATTTTCCATCTGTCACGAGGGCAAGTTCGTTACCCGGTGTAACGAACTCGGTTTGCTGACGTTTCACGTTTCTAGTGGATACCAGGTTCGTTACACAGGGTAGAAAATTTGGTTTTAACCAAGTTCGCTACCCAATGTAGCGAACTTCATACTTTTTTTTTGTTAACTTGATACTTGCTACCACTAGAAATGTGACACGTCAGCAAACCGAGTTCGCTACACCGGGTAGCGAACTTGCCTCCGTGGCAGATTGGAAAATAACATTGTTCGCGTGGTATTTAGGTAAAAAACTTGATGAACAGTGATATTTTAGTCGGTGTTCCTAGAAACATTATATAATTTCAAGCTTTTTGTTTTCTAGAAAAATGTTTCCCACAAGAAACAAAGTTATTTTCCACAATCACGTAGCTTTGTGATTGTAAAGAAAATTAATAAAGGATATTTTGATAATTTTATATTATTTTGCTGTATAAATTTTAACAAAGCACCCTTAATTAATTTTTCCAACTCTTGAAACGAAGAGATAATTTATCTAATGTTACTGGAAAAACGATAAACCCTTTTTTTATGTTGTAAAATATGTTATTATAATATTGCTTTGTAATTAAATCATCTCCTTAATTTTAAAGAAATCTTAAATATAGTTTTTCATTAGAATGTAAGTACTACAATGGAACATGCCCCATCGGAAATTATCAGAACTGGCTAGAATGAATTATTTTCAAAAGGACCTATGTTGTTATGACTTATGAGTATTCGTTGTAGAACTAGAAACCTTCATCATTATAAAGAATATGTTCTGAGTATCATATTATCAACTACAAAAGAAAATTTCTACGGGCGAATTCTAATTCTAAGTAGCTATTTACTCTTGGATTTTGGGGAGTATTTGTTTGTTTGCTTTTTTAAATTAGAACATGTTTTTTTATAAATAAATTGGTAAATTTTATAAAAAATAAAATTCAAAAAATTAATGATTTTTATTTCGTAAGTTAAAAAGAGTAATTATAAAAATAACCTACAGATAAAAAGTATTTTAAAAAATATTCAATCGCATATAAGTCCAACATTAGAATTCCTGCGGAACACTAAAAAAAATATTACTACATGGAGTGTTTGGTATAAGTATTTTGATTGAAATGCGGTGAAAGTGGAGTGAAATTTTTTTTTATCATATTTGGTATGAGTAAACGTAAAAAAAAAATCCCAGGATATTTTTTCCCATCATTTCTATTTTTAACTACACATGGGAAAAAAATAATCTCATCTCACTAATGATATTATTTTTTTCTCACCAACTGAGAAACACATTTTCATATTTTGATTTAAAAATGTCTTTGTCATATTTTGATTTAAAAATGTCTTTGTTCAATATATCAGCATATGCGTAAAAATTGGTAATTTTGTCATTTCGATTCAAATTCTCATTAATATTTTATAATCAACCAAATATAGTATCAGTAAAATTAACTTAATTTTTTCGAAAAAAATTTGGCCTACCAAATATGTTTTTTGTAACTTATTCGCAAAAAAATATTCTACCATATTCCCATAAATCCTTTTTTTCTCTGTCAAACGCCCTTTAGTAATTTTGCCTTTTGCCCCTGATATTCTTAACGGTGACATTCTTGCATTGGCTCTGGCCGGCGATGAATTCAAAAAAAAATTTGAAAGGGAACAAAATTATTTATATATCTTTTTTTAAGGAGTAAATTTTTTTTGTTAAAATTAAAAAATCTTAAATTCAAATGACTAAGATCTTTGAAATCTAACACATCACTTCTTGACGGTACGCTTATTTTAAAATCATGAAAAAGTGAAATTGAGAATTCAATTTATCCACGTTTGACATGAGAACTGTAAAAATTTTCTGGAAAAGTTGAATTTCCGGGATTCATGTTTATAAAGAAAAGTTTTATCTTAAAATACCATTAAATAAGTGGTTTTCCATAAATATTTTAGACTACCAAACAACTTTGTGGCAACATTCTCGAAAAACTCATTTTTCCACAATATTCGTGGAATCATGATTCTCGTGTTAACAAAAAATATTTCCTCTATCAAACGCCCCCTAAAGATTATTGAGCAAACTTTGAAGGAGTCAAGATTTACACGTATACTATAGATGAATGGTAACTGCTGGAGTTTGTGAGGATTTGTATTTGTATTTCTTTTGGCTGGGTATATTAACACCTAGATTCTTCATTACTATTATATTACGGATCTCGAGGTCATCACCCCAAAAGTTAGCTCAAAATATGAAAGAGCTCTAGACCTTTTAAACCCACAATGATTGTTTATACAACACCCCTTTAAGGACCCACGTCGATGGCGGCTTTCACTCAATCAACACTGACGCGATGATAGTCTTTTCTTTTTTGGTGGCTTCACTCATATAGTCTTTTCCCTGCGATGATAGTCTTTTCCTTTTTGGTGGCTTCACTCATATATCAATATTCAGTACAACACCCCTTTGGGAGGTATGTCACCTTAATCCAACCTATAGATAGACCTTTCTGTGACCTTAACTCTCAATGAAAGCATCAATTGTTACACACCTTGAGGTCATCATCCCAAAAGCTAGCTCAAAGGGTGGAAGTGTTCAAGACCTTTTAACCACACATTAGTTGTATAGGCAATCAATGTGGTACTTGTAATTGTTACAGAACTTGAGGTCACCACCCCAAAAGCTAGCTCAAAGGATGAGAGTGTCCAAGGCCTTATAAACCTCTCATTAGTTGCCTATACAACCAATGTAGAACTCATAACATTGTCACTCCTTTAAGGGCCGACGTCTATGACGACTTTCACTTTATCGACACTGACACGATGGTAACCTTTTTTCTTTTGACGGCTTCACTCACCTATCAATATTCAGTTCACACCCCTTTGGAAGGTATGACACCTTAATCCAACCTATAGGTAAGCCATTTTAGTGGCCTTAACTATCAATGAAAGCACCAATTGTTACGAATCTTGAGGTCACCACCCCAAAAACTAGGTGAAATGGTGGGAGGGCCCAATGGCTTTTAAACCCCACATTAGTTGCCTATGAGACTTGTATTTGTTACGGACCTCGAGGTCACCACCTCAAAAGCTAGCTCAAAGAGTAAGAGTGTCCAAGGTCTTATAAACCTCTCATTAGTAGACTCGTAACATTGTCACTCCCTTTAAGGATTGTTATCCACGGCGGCTTTTCCTCTATCGACACTGGCATTATAAACCCCTAGGTAGGCTTTTCCGTGGCCTCAACTCTCGATGAAAGCAGCAATTGTTGTGGACCTTGAGGTCATTACCCCAAAAATTAGCTCAAAGGATGAGAGTGCCCAAGACCTTATAAACCCTTCATTAGTTGCTTATACAACTAATGTGGGACTGGTATGATATTTTTTTCATATATGGGTTAGTTCCGGAGAAAGGATTACCGCGATGAAATCTTGGAAGACTTGGTAGTACGGTACCACAAGTTTGTGGAAATCGTATGCATGCAAGCCGATATTCACCTTAACTTTCCCTCCCCGGTTGTGGGATTAAACATGATCTTTTGGACATCACCACTATACCTCACTTGCGAGATTCTCACTTGGATGCCTGACACCTAGGCTCGGCAAAAATGAGCCAATCCGTCGGTTGGCTCATAACTTGGCTAAAATGGGCCGGGTTGGGTTAGGAAAAATGAGTTAGTAACTCGAGTCAGCCCGACTCGTTTCAGCTCGAAAAAAATCGAGCCAACCAACGGGTCAAACGGGTTGGCTCGCGGGTTATAGCTTTTTTATAATATAAAAGTATAAAAATTAATGAAGGTAAAGTGGAAAGCTAAAACCTAAAATCTCAATTTCAAAGACCCAAATGAAAATACCATGCAGCTTCCAATAAGTCCAAAACCGTGCATTAATGACCTTTTTTTTATAGTATGTGTGACAGTGTGAATGTGGTGTCAACTACCAATAAGTCCAAGTTCAAATGCAAAAGGAATTTTCTATGGTTTATCTGAATAATGTCTTTGTATTGAATGAATTAATAATTTAGGAAAAAAATTTAGAAGTTATAGCATCAATGAAATCTTATTTTTTGTTCTATTTTTTCGAGCCAACCCGTGAACCAACCCTAACCCGACTCGGGTCGGGTTGAGTTTTCTGACTCATTTATTTTTCAAGTCAACCTTAACCTGGCTCCTTTTTTTTCAGGTTGAACGCGGGTTAAGTCGGGTTGTCTCATTTTGCCAACCTGACACCCTCTCAACTGCCACCCAGGCGTGATAAAAGGGTGAGGACTCAAAAAGTGGTAAAGTAACACACAACTTACGTATTGTGTATTGGCTAATCACTAGAACCCAGGTTACAGCTAGTTGTTAGCATTACTCGACTGAACATTGACTAAGGAGAAGATCACGCTATTTCTATACATGTCTCATGTATGATTTTAAATGTCTGAACCTCCTAAGAAGATACTTTTAATTTTTTTTTAAAAAGGAACAAGCGAGTAATTTATTTTATCTACGTGTATGGTGTTCAGAGCTGAACAAATAATGTATAGAAAATAAAAGAAGGGGGGGGGGGGGGGGGGCTGTACACCTCTGGAGGTGATGAATGCTCTTGGAGCTAAAGAATATAATGTAATGAAGATAATCTCTAGTGGGATACTGTTTTAATATAAATAAGGCTCTCAAGGACGATTATGGTGTGATAGTAAATGACCTTAGAGCAATAATCTCACAGGTGATGATCGTGGGTGAGAGAATGGTTGTGCAACCGGATTGATGGACTCATATCGTCCGGGCACCGTCCAGAATCCTAATGTAACAAAAGCATTAAAATAACTAAAGACATAATTAAATTAAACACGCAATATCCAAAGGGAGTTGGAGTTGAAGCCTTGCCATGCTAATGTTTTCTGCAAGGGGAACAAGTCATTTAAACTATCAAAGTATTTTGTATTCAGCGAAAGCAATAAGTTTTCTCTCCCACTTCGCTGCAAAGAAAATACAAATACAAACATGAACAATCTTTCTTTTAAAGGTTATACACTGTTTTATAACATCTATATATTAATGTGTGATGCAGGATTCAAAATTTCCCATTGCGCTATTTACGAACTTCATTTAAAACCTAACAAATTGAAGGTTAAGATACTAAACAACTATTAAACTGTGATCGTAAAAAATAAATATTAGAAGGGTACTCCAAAAATATAACAAAAAAAAATATATCAGAAACTAAAACTAATCAAGATTGAACATAAGAGATGAGTGAGGTAAAGCGAGTTTTTTCTTTTTGCATTTATGTATGTTTTTACTTTGGGATTGTTGGATCAAGAGCCAACCCAGTTGCAATGTCGCTGTCACGAAGACGCAAGCTCTCAATATAATTTCTAACCTCGTCTGCTATCATGCGCTGCATTATCTTCTTCAAGTCTGCGTGTTCCGCCTTCTTAACATTGGCTTCAACTTCTTCCTCTTTTTCCTCTTCTTGTTCCTCTATCTTCTCCCCTGGCGGAAACAGGCTCAACGACGTCGTCACGCGACCCCCCATTCGCTCTTCTTCAATTGGGTCGTCGTCGCAGTCACCGGAATCTTCATCCTCCGTCGAAACCGCTTCAATGCACGGCCTCTTGAAAGGGTAGCGCGGATCCAGCAAGCCGTCGTAGGTATCGAGGAGAAGGGCATCATACGCGCCAGGGGAGCGCTTCCTTATAGAGAACACAGGGGTCGACTCCGACGAGGCGGAGGCGGGGGATGTCTCCGCCATCCCACGGCGGCGGAGCGTGGAGTTCCAGTGGTTCTTGATGGCGTTGTCTGTGCGGCCGGGGAGGAGACGGGAGATCGTGGCCCACTTGTTTCCGTGGACGGCGTGGGCGTTGATGATGATCTTGTCCTCTGCGGGGGTGAATGGCCGGTGCTGAACGTCGGGGCTGAGCTGGTTGCACCACCGGAGACGGCAAGACTTGCCGGAGCGGCCAGGGATGCCGCCGCTGATGACGGACCAGTTGCGAGGGCCGTGCTGGGCTACCAACCTCAATAGTGTTGCATCCTCTTGGGGGCTCCAAGAACCCTTGCGATCGCAGGCGGCGGCGGCGACGGCGTTTGAGTTGTAGTTGGCACTGGTCATTGTCCCCTCTACCTGTTTGTGAAAATGCCAGAGAAATGTTGGTATGTGATATGGCTCTGTTTTCTGTTTATCTCATAAAAGAATGAAAAGAAGAGAAAATTAAAGGTAACGGAAACAAGATCACGGAGAGGAGAGAAG